>NC_060884.1:17944355-18278105 GCF_014805685.1 Silurus meridionalis | reverse complement strand
TTTTGTGAGAGTAGAATGTATTGATGGATGAGGACTAAAGATTTCAGCACTAGAGCACTCCTACAATAGTCTTTAGCCTGAGATGAAGCAGGTTTTAATGAAAGTCTAAATGATGTTTATTGCAGAATTGATGGCACAAAAGCTCATGTCAATTCTACTCAATTCTTGTTCAGTGTGGATTGTATAGTTTTGTTCAACTTTGATATAGATGTAACATGAGATGTGCAGTTTTTTTAAGACAATGATGAGCATTTTCGCATCTCAGACCTCCAACTGAGTTCATAAATATAATGAGTGGTAGTATGTGTGTTGAGTATGAGTATGGTGGATACAGGGTGGAGGCAAAGCCAAGCATGCAAAGGAAATTTGCCTTGCTTATCAGAATTCAATCTACTCTGTTCACCATTAAATACTCCCTGTAAGCATACAGTACCTGGCACGGACACAAATACAGGCTAATATGAAAAGAATGTAGGCAGAGTTTCATTTTTGAAAAGTTATTGCTTGACAGCAAATTCTAGAGAGTAAGAGGTCAATCCAACTGTACCAGAATACATATTGTTCTGGGGTCATGATTTTCCTTTGCAGTTACACCAGGTCTGTATCATTATGAGACTATGAATACACGGATCTTAGGTCAGCACCTAGATGTCTGTTTGAATTCAGACCTTGTTTTCTTCTCTTATCTATCCTCAGTTTCCTATTCAATTTTAAGAGATTTATTCCACAAGACTTAAACAACTATATATTTCTAAAAAAAAAACACAGCTTTCAATTGTTAATGTTGTAAATGTTCACAGTGAAATTTTCTACAGCTAAGGACAGATACATTATTAGGTTTGATCTTAGCTGTTTAGTTTGACATGTTCCGAACAATGATTGATGCCTGTAAGTCAAGTATGTGTAGGTCAATCTTATAACACCTCATTTTTTGTTTTTAGCCGATCAGACAGCCATTATGCGGAATCACAAGAGCCTGTAAACAGCTACAATCACTGAGCATATTTTTCAATACAATACAATCTCAAAACAGAATCAGTATTATTACACACTTGTATTAAATATGACAGAATAGGAAGCTAAAAATATTCAAATATTTTGGGACAATAATTATTTTAGGATAAACATTTTTTTTTTGCTGTTTGAAAAACAAATATGTGTGTATATACTCTATAAATGAATTGTATATATTATAAATAAAAGTAACTATGACTATGGCATTTGAACTGTTTGTAATTATAGTATACATTTTACAGATGCCCTTATCATGGGTAACTGACTAGTGTGTTGTAGTTTTCTTAAAAGAATGCTTTTCAATAGTTTATGGTTTAATACTGTGTTCAACTAAAGCACATAACTCATGATTTCCAGCCTCCAACTAGGAAAAACAACAACAAAAAATGCCTTCAGGAATTGCTATTCAGAGCTCAGCATGTGACGTCATGTAAACATGACCTCTCACACAGCCAGAACTAAATAAAATATCACTTTACAATTCTGCATGTGTATTGTAGTGGTTCATTTAAATCAAATAACACAAATACATTAATTGCTTGATGCTTGTTGCTTTGCTCCAGAATATTAGTTGAGAAAAGGAAATGTCAAAATCATCTGCTTTCCATAAACTCATTGTTTGATTATGGTCTGTAGGAAAGTTGTGCCATTGTAAATGCAAGGTACAAGTGTTTTTAGGCCGTTACAGATGTTCACAAACAAACACAGAAAAAGCAAATATATTGAACCCATAATCACTTTTTTGTTAATTTAAATGCCATATGGCCAATACAGATATGTTTTGCAGCGATCTTCTGAAAAATATAACCACAAAGTTAAAGGCACATCATTTACTAGGATGTCAATCTATGCAATAGATTTGATTACCATGGATTAGAGTGAAAAATCTTGAGTGGCCTGCAATAGAGGGCTGACCTTAACCCTAATGAGGGTTGAAAGGATAATATTACACCAAATGGAGACTAAATGTAGAATGGGTCACTCAAAAAGCACATACACATCCAGTCAGCTATCCACAAACATTTGTCCTTGTAGTGTATCTGTCAAAAGGGGAGATTCTGAAAGGGGTTTATCTTTCTTTGCATAATGGTGATTCAAGGCCTTAAGTGTGAATAAGGCTGCAGCTGCATGTGTGATGAGCATAGAGTATCACTCTTTCCATTACACAGTTCTCTCTGATATTTATGTCGATAGCTGTAACGTATATAACCTTTTGAAACTAAAGCCTCTGGCCTTTGTGTGGATGTGGGAGTGACAGAGGAAATATGGTCAGTCTGTGGCATAGTAAACACTTACTCATGGAGCACACATTCAGGCAGTTTTGGTTGTTGTCTCTAGTGCTAAAAGAGAAACAGAATTGCTTTTAATTAAGTTAATAATATTTTTGTAAGCTACTATTTGGATGAACGCTTTTAAATGAGGGTGGGTTTATTTTTGTGTATCAATCTTTCCATTCCTACCATTACTTTCTGTTTTCTGGACTCCTTTAACAACAGTGCTATTTGTTTATACAGTCTTGTTTTCGTGTCTCTTTTGGCATCAGCACAGGACAGTGGGCAGGCCCGAGGACCCAGGAAGTCTGTAAGAAGCCCACTCCAAGCTCTTTATACTACTGACCCTGTGAGTATCAATCACAGAACACTGCTGTCTGACGTGACAGTTTATCATCTGCCACACGCAGTTTTATTAAATCCAGGAGACACACAACAAAGCTGTTAAATCTACTGCTATCTAAATTAAGTCTGTGAAAAATGGATTCACCTTACTAATGCTAAAGACACGCATAGGGACAGGAAATAGTAATGTCCAACTCAGGGATGAATCGTTATTATGAACTTTCCAATGACAATTGTGTCTATTAATGTCAGCTTTATTCATTTTTTTTAATCATTTATTAAGTATTCAAACAAAAAATCCCAGACAGAAAAAAAACTTTTGACTTTGCTTGTATTTATTCTTTATTCTTTTTCTGTATTTATTTATTTATTCTGAATGAAGTTTTTTTGTTTTCTGACATGGCTGTCTTTTAGTTCTATGCACATGCTACATGATACATCAACAAGCTACTTTAGAATTAGCTGAAAAGGCAAACTGGCCATGTTGTGCCATTGTGCCAATTACAAGAGCCACACCTGTCATCACAAAGCTGACTAGTTGGACTGTTTGTCCTTTTCTGTCATGTTTCTGTCCCAAGATCCAGTTCTATAAATTGTTATAATGTTAAAAATAATCACGTTACTATGAGAAGTTACTTATAATGTTGGTAGAATAATAGGCTAGTGAGGCCAATGAGTATAAAATAAATCTATACTTTATGCACCATAGTTAGATTTTTTGGTTGTTTATCTCAAAGTTTGCATCTGGAATTCATGAATATTGATAAAAGTGCCAAAGCTTTTGCTATGTGCTGAAGATAAGCAGTAAGAATAAAAAAAAGGATTTTACTTTTACTATGCTGTTTAGGTAGAATGTTGATTAGCTAGCCCTTGATAAATGATTAAACAACCCCCTTAAAAATAATGAGTTTTATATTGCTTGTGTTACAATTAAATTAAGCGAATCACATTTGATTAATCACAATGATCAGTTCAGAACAGTTGGCTCAGGAAACTGATTTAACCCAGACATAATAAATGAATGAGCTTTTTTGTCTGTTTTCACGAAAAAAGCTTAAAAATATCAGTACAAGATTATTGCTTTAAGATTGGGGGTGTTTAAATCAACAATAATAATCAGCTTTAATTGCAGCGTTTTTCATGCTGCCCATCTTAATTATATATTGCTCTAAACCTGAAAAAAAAAAAAAACTCTTTCTCATTACAAGTTCTTTTTAATATGAGTAACATTTACTATCCTTGTCATTGCCATGTCATTGATTTTTCCGGACTTTTAATGTAATTCCAAAAGCTGGCTTGGCTCCTACAGTACCTCTCCGCTCTCTTTATCTGGGCCCCCTTCATTTGGGTGGGAGTTGTGCTGCGTTCTCAGGTTTCTCACTAATGTCTAATAAACGTCCCTTTAACAGCGAGCTCATCTGTATGTTCAGGCCAGACGGCGCGTGAAGGAAATGCTTTTTCCACGTGGCCACATTTTTTTTTTGCCACCTTCGCATAGGGAATGAACGGTTCTTTCACATCACAGCACACACTATTAAGAGTCTAAAAAGATTGATGCATGAATGTGTTCTAGGGTCTCTGAAACACCATATGTGTGTAAGGCTTTAGTAGGCTTCAAATAGCCAGAATGAAAGAGACTGCGACTGACTTAAATCCACGAACATCCACTTCAAACGATCACGCATATCTCAGATATAATGATAGGCATGACTGATTTTCACTATGTAGCTGCCATTTGGCATAATTTGTAGACTGGTCTCCTACACAAAGACCTGTAGTGACACAATAACTGGGTAAAGGCTGGGTTTACTCCTAACCTAGGAATTTCCCGTCATTTAAGACTGTCACCACAACTCAGTTTACTGCAACACAGACAGCTGCACAGTAAATAACAGCCTCAGGATAGCTCTCCTGCCTTTGCTTAGGACAGACAGGTAAATACGTGCTCCCAGTGTGCATCTGGTACTGAGGAAAAACACATCTGACTCAGTGGGTAAATGGAAAATTACTCAACCCATGACTTTAATTTGAAGACATTGGCACTCAGTACTGCGACACACTATTGAGAGTGAGAGAGGGTTTTCTCTGCTGTCTGAGCTGCTACACAATTAGAGCTAAACGTATCTTATACAAACACTCAAAGCAAAACAAAACAGAACAAACACTTAAAGTAGAAAAACTACTCTGACCAGTGTGTCATACTATGAAAAATGATTAAACTGAATGTGAAAGATTTGGCAAGTAAATTAGCAAAGATAGAAGAGATGTATGAGAGAGAATATAAAAATACAAAAACACAGTATATGTTAGAGGGGTGTGAATATTACAGCTGAAACCCCAACAAATCTTTAAGAAATGCCATACATAAGAACAATTACATTTAAATGCAAGATTATTTACAGTTGGCTCATAGTTTGGCAAAAGTGTTGTACATGCTTGCAATGTTTCCCATTAAAGTCTATCTCACCCTTGCAACAACTACCCGATCCATCCATAAGAATGATTTCAGTATGTTCTTCAGTATTGTTCTGTGAAAAGAAAATGTGTGAAACATTTTTTAAAGACATTTTGATAATAAGCTGTAAATTTACATTTTGAATAAAGACTTTGGGGACAGCCAGTACATTATTTGATTATTTCCTATCACTGAATGGAATTATTGTTACTTTACAAATGTTTGTCAATACTTGACCTTAAGATTGACATGTGCTTTTTGAACATCCCATTCTACATTTAGTCACCATTTGCTTTTATAGTAACCTGCACTCTTCTGGGAAGATTTTCCACTAAAATTCGGAGTGTGCTTGTGGAGATTTATGCTCATTCAGCCACAGGGCCAATCAGGTACATCAGATACTGATGAATGGTGAGGTGGCCTGGTGTGCAGTCAGCGTTTCAATTCATCCCAAAGCTGTTTGATAGGGTAGACTTCAGAGCTCTATAGCAGGCCACACAAGCTCTTCCTCTCTGAATTCCAGATACAGTCAACCATTGCTGGTATAATAACTTTTCACTCTTCTGGGAAACAGGATTACCGGCATGTAGTCAGCTTTCCAGTTCATCCCAGTGGTGTTCAATACGGTTGAGGTCAGTTCTTTGTGCAGGACACTTAAACTAATCCATTCCAACCTTAGCAATCAATGTCTTCATAGAGCTTACTTTGTGCACAGGGACATTGATATGCTGAAACAGCTTCGGGTCTCTAAGTTCCAGTGAAGAGAAATGATAATGCTACGGCTTTAAAAGACATTCTAAAAATTGTTTGCTTCATGTTAACAGATTGAGTAAGAATCACGTATGAATGTGATGGTCAGGTCCCATAGATACAGTAGTTTGACCATATAATGTATGATTTGCTTTAAGATTAACTGTGGTGACAAGAGGGTATTGATTTCAAAATGTCATGGATAGCTGAAAAGCTTTATAGACAAGCTTATGAGAATATTATCCGTCTCTTTTTCCTCTCTCTCTCTTGCAGACAGAATTGTCTCCACTTCAGCTGATGCATCAAAGTCGGCGTGACCTCCTGGAGGATGTGTGCCACTCTTACACTAACAAACGTCGTGTCCTGATTCCAGAGGACCTTAAGCATTTGATCGTGGACGATCACCACGGTCTGCTTTACTGCTACGTGCCCAAAGTCGCTTGCACGAATTGGAAGCGCGTCTTGATGGTCCTGACAGGTGATACACAAAGAGACCCGCTTCAGATTCCCGCCAATGAGGCGCACGTCCCAGGCACCCTACGCACTCTGTCTGAGTACTCTACCTCTGAAATCAACCAACGTCTACGCACCTACCTAAAGTTTGTGTTTGTGCGTGAACCCTTTGAGCGGCTTGTGTCAGCGTACCGCAACAAGTTCACACGTAGCTACAACACAGCCTTCCATAAGCGCTACGGCACCAAGATCATCCAGCGTCACCGTGCTGAGGCAAGTCCAGAGGCACTGGAGCGTGGAGATGATGTCTCGTTCTCAGAGTTTGTTCGCTACCTGGTGGACCCAGGCACACAGCGTGAAGAGCCTTTCAACGAGCACTGGGAGCGGGTTCACTCTCTCTGTCACCCCTGCCTCATACACTACAACATTATAGGGAAGTATGAAACGCTGCAGCAGGACTCCAGCTATGTGCTCAAACTGGCCGGTGTGGACGACGAGGTCACGTTTCCCAGTTCAGCCAAAAGCACACGCACCACGGCAGACATGGTTGCCAGCTACTTTAAGGATATCAGCTTGGCCTATCAGAAAAAGCTGTACAACCTGTACAAGATGGACTTTCTGCTTTTTAATTATTCCATGCCTGCCTATCTAAAGTTTACATAAGGCCTGGTGCCTTGTACTAATATTTACAGACATAAAAAAAAAAGAGTTCTATTTTTGTTCGCACAAGTTAATCTGTGAATACTGAATGCAGTGGAACTGCAATTATCAATTTGTACGAATCTCAACTTGAGTGATCAAGTTATGAACTTGAGTGAAAGCTTTTTGTTCACTCCATCAAAAATGTTATATTCGCTTGTCTTTTCAGCATTTTTTTGCATTTTAATTTAACTTTTTAAGGTTGGATTGAGAGAACACATTAAAGTAAAAACATTTGGGTTGCAGATTCATGTTGGGCATTGATCAGGATGATTTCTCAGAGAAGGCCATGCGCTTTTCTTTCAGAATGCCAAGTGAACACTGACTTTGCCTTCCCTGGGGTATGTTTTTGTGGAGAAGAGTTAAGAAACATACCATTAAAGATTGTTGTGATAAGTGTTTTTCTACAAGAAGTTACCAATTTTAGCGATTATGGACAAATCATAGTGCTTTCTGCTTGTGCCTTGAGGGTGAAGATTTTAAGGCATCAGAATCTGCAAGGGTAAGAAAGAAAGTCTGTTTGACAAAACAGTATTGGAAACATGCTATATTCACAGAGATAAAAAGCATGAGAAGTTATTTATAAACTCAAATAAAGCAGAAAATCTGACCTCTGTTTGCCCACTCTTGGGATGGAAACTTTTGTGTGCTTTTTTGTGTTAATATGTTTTTGTGTATATATAGATATAGATAGATATAGATATAGATATATATAGATATAGACATGGATTGATGTGTTTGTACAGAGCAGGATCTGGAGCAGGATCTGGGGTTTGTCCTTGGTGAGCATGTTTTTTCCTTGTGTGTGCTCTATTTTTCTCCCTCCTTCCTTGTGTGTGCTCTATTTTCTCCCTCCTTCCAAAACCACACCAGCAAGTGAATTGGCTATTCTAAATCCCTCCTAGGTGTGAGGGTGTGTGATGTCCTATACAGGATGTGTTGTAACCTTGCACCCTGCGTATTCCAAACTGGCTTCACTAGCACCAGTATGTTGTTACAGACAGCAAAATAACGGTTCAATTGTTCTAAATGACAGTAGGATCAGGATCATTTTTAGGAGTTTTAAAAAAACAAAAAAACCTGAGGCAGATTCCAGGCTGGATTTAAAAACTGAAGTTAAGCAGTGCAATATATATCAGTGCAGCTGTTGGCTATGATTTGTAGAATAATACAAAGCCAGCTGAGCTCATGATTAGTTTGAATACCATTTCAGCACACTTAAGAGAGTTAATACTGCTTTTATTGGATGGCTACACTGCAAGGCTCTGCCTTTTAAACTGTGGAAGACACTGCAGCATATTAGACAAACACAATCAAGTATAAAATATGCAACAATATCACTTCATTTGCATAGTCCATAAAGGGCAAATTCATTTGTACAATAAATAACTACATCATAGTGCACAGAAATACAACAGCTTTTCAAATTATATGGTAAATACTAAAGGCCACATTCATTACAAACATTTTGCATAATGTAAAATGTTGCATTGTCTTAACAGAAATTAAAATTGGCTTCACCCTCACAATAATGTAGTGCTTATGTTCTATATAAGAACTGTAATGACACATAATAAAGCATCTATTTTGCTCACACCATAGCCCGGTACTATTAGTTTACATGTAAGACATGTTAATAACACCATAAGATACTTTTATTGTCTTTATTACATAGTGAAACAACTATGTCACTTTTGTGATTCATTTGCGTAAATGACCACCATGAAATACAGCATATGACAGTGATACAATGCAGGACATTGACAATCTTCTTCTAATTGGATATAAAATAATACATTCGAACATGTTCATGTAAAACATCGACGACCAGCTTTAATTAGTTCTTAATTATTTGGCAGCCAGAGTTTCTTAATTATAAAATGTATTAATTCCCTAGACCCCTTTAATTAATTAATATGAGTATAATAATTAATATTTATTTTAGGGGAATAAAATACAAATAGAATTCTATTCCTGTATAGTTTCCCTAATAAATTTAGCTCTGGTATTCTGCCCTCATTTTGTAAAGAAGATACAAACCTTTAACACTGGACTGTATAAATGCCATGTGCCATTTTTTTACTCATGTAGGAGTAATTTGTGTATTTAGGCACCTAGAAATTTCCAGTAATTAACTATGAAACAAAATAATAGTACTGAAATGAAATTCTACATAAAAAAATCAAAAAATGGTCTATGAGAAGGAAAAATTGAACCAATGATATCATATTAAAAACTTGTATCTTTTTTTTTTGTTTCTCTTTAACTTGCATTCGCATATCATAATAGAATCATATCAGGGAACCGATCTGATCTCAGGTTATTCTGAAAGTAAGAGCAAGGAGGCTTGTGCCCAGCAAATCCCCCAGTGCAGTCAGGTAGGGGATGGAGTAATTATCAGGGTCCAGACCATGTCTCCAGACCAGCCACACCAACACATCTGCCACGTACAGCAGTATTATTACCTAGAGTGAGAGGGAATGAGACAGAGGAGAGCTGTGTTGCTACAAGTCCCTAGTTTGCACATGGCTCAAATTTGAAGTTGGATGTGAGCCTTAGTAATAATAACAACTTTTCTCTTTACTTCTGGTATATTACACACTGAATAGCATATACTACATGCAAAAAAAAAAGAGCAAAGAGCAAAGTGTAAAAATGGCAAAATGCAAAACTAATAGACTTAACCACAAATTATGAATCAGGATATTGGCTACAATTAAACAAATCATGTAACAAATTCTACTTTCCTGATCAGTTATTTGTTGTTAAACTTTTAAAAGCATTTGGGGTAAAATGTTTAGCGCAGAAATGTATATATACAAATAATTATTACACTTCCCTCATTTTTATTTGTAACCCCCCCGTCAAAGTTTGAAAATCTGACTGAAAGCCACGTTCCTAACTGGGTTTGATGTTCATCCAAAAGGATCAACTGTCCTGACACCGTTGAATGTTATTACAGCTTGAAGATGCGGCCACAGTTCTTAGCTAAGCTATGCCCTGTTGTCAATTTGGATAAAAACATTTCCCCATTGTCTCCACAGTTTGATCTTTGCTCAATGTATAATGGAATAATTCTAAGTCCCTCTGGATAAGGGCATCTGCTAACCGCTATAAATATAAATGGTAAACTTGTAAACCTGCCATTTGCATTTAAAATTGTTCCATGACTAGAGAACTAGCCCTTGTTGGGAAGTGTTAGCTTGCTGGTTAAGATGTTGGACTTGAAATCCCATCACCATCAATCTGACACTGTTGTGCCCTTGAGCAAGGTGCTTAACTGCTCTATGATATAAATGATATCCAAAATGCTGAAAATGTAAATAATCTTGCCAATTTCAAGCCCGAACATATCACATCGAAACAACTCAGGAGATTAGGGAAAGACACATGCTTCTTATGAGCATATGAAGCCAACCTCTTCATCTTTTTTAAACTCTTACTCATGCTGAGACACAGAGCAGCATAACAAACTTCAGCTAATGCCACTATGATTAACAAGGAAGAGAGAGAATAACATCCCTCCCAACCTGAGTGCACAGACAGGTTTTCTTTATTAACTAGGAATTTAAGGCTGCAGACAGCACTAAATAGTTTTTTAAGACACATGATAACAAGTGGAAAAAACTATTAAGTCAATATTTTTGTGTATCTAACCGGGTTGCACTGTGGCAAAAAATACAATTTATAAGGAAATCAAAGAAAATAATATTTTAATATTTTGATACAACCTAAAGTATGTATAACAAGCTGTTTTGATATGATGATGTTCTGAAATCCTAAATTAGCTAGAACATTAATTATTCTTTTCGATTTTTGAACCAAAAAAAAAAAGCAAAAGTAGACACAAATCATGGAAAAGACAAATATCAATGAAGTGTTTTTTTAAACAAAGAAAAACAACTTTCTCAGTAACCATTGCAATGTATTTCAAAAATTGGGAATCAATTAATTGATTGTGTGTATAAAGGTTTGTGTACGCCAGACCTGCAGTAATGCAGCACACAGGTAGCAGCAGATGAAAGCAGGTGTCATGGCAGTGTGTCCACCCTGGAGCAGCTGAACAGTGTAAAGGAAGAGCAGGTGACCTGGAACCACCAGCAGCAACAGAACTCTAGCAGATCTGGAGTTTACTGCTAAACAAAGATGAAGCTTCAAACAATGGGTATCTTTAAATAGAAAATCAAGTTTCTTGACTTTAATCTGTGATTGGTAGCTTGTAAATAAACCCTGGGTTTTTGACTGGCCTCTAACCTGAGGAGCAGAAAGTCCTTCTGGGATGAGGGCAGCGTGTTTTAATGTGTTGAAATGTGACTCCAGGAACACTAATGCAGTGCAAGTAGGTGGAGATGCGGCTAGCCTGAATCCCAACCAGGTTCCCACCTACACCTAAGACAGAGAAAACAATAAATCCTAAAATTATTCTATTGATGTTAAATAATTTGGTAAAGAAAACTAGAAAACTTGGAGTCAGAGCACAGGTGCATCCATGATATAGCCCCACTTGAGCAGAGAGGGTTAAAAGCATTGCTCAGGAGCCCAATAGTGGCAGCTTGGTTTGAACCCCTGACATTCTTAACAATAACCCAGAGCCTTGAGCCATTAATGCCAAATGCCATGATGCAACCTTGTTGAACACTTCTGGGAAGAGTTGGAATGCTGACTGTACCCCAGGCCTCCTCACCATACACTGGATAGCAACTGACTGTGTAAACACCCATATGGGTGAATGAGTACAGATCTTCTCAATCACATTTTAAAATCTAATAAATTATTTTATTCTCATAAGAATGGAGATTATTATGAGAGGCAGCAAAAGCAAATGGGAACGAAATGTGAATTGGGAAATTCAGAGACCACACAAATTATAGCCAGGAGTCTACAAATTTTTGTCCATTTTGTGTATTTAGTTTTTTTCCTGAACCAATACACATGCCCTAAATAAAGTACTATATAACAAGCCTTCAGTTGGTATTTGTGTGTTCAAGCAGAAAAAAAATACAAAATACGCAGGTTTTAAGTAGGTTAGAATTACACAGAGTAGGCACATTGGAATTGCAAGGTTAATATCCAGTGTTTATTATCCTAACCCTAACCCTAACCCTAACCTAACCCTAGGAAATTAAGCTCAAATAAAGTGAATCATTATAAAGTAAAAAAGAAAAACCAAGGTAATATTTTTACATGATTGTTTACTTCTTTCATATTATAGTTTTCAGCAATGGCATTTTGTACAGGCTTCAACTGGCACAAAAAATATTAACACTGAATTATTTCCATATAGGAGGAACTAAAAAGGAAAATTCAGTGTGTGCGATTGAGAATGAAAAATAAAATAAGTAAATAGATAAGAAATGGAAAGTGAGGGTCAGAAAAATGACAGAGGCAAGGCAATGAGTTTGATGAGTGAAAAAGAGGAAGTAATGTAAAGAAAGATTACATGGTGAAAATAAATTGGCAAGCAAGCGTTAAATTCCACTAATATATCTTTTAGATAATTGTTTTTCTAAATAGCTTAATTCTTTATATTTGTACTTATTTAAGATAATATTATTCTGATAAATATGTGGAGTTCAAGTATTTAGTAGTACGACCAAGCTTAATTTATACCAAAATTATTAAAGAATTTTTGAAATTCGTATTTAGTATATTAAGAAATAAGCTTGATACAAAGGATATACTGTACAGCTAGTACATAAATGTTTATTTTTATTCATAAAATGAATTTTTGCTTTTGCTACAAAAAAGCAGGTTGGAAGGATAATAAAGAGAGAGACAAAGCCATTTGCATATTATATAAGATATTATTATAGCATTATTTAAATCTCTTTTTCTTAAAGTTATATAGTTGTTTTAAACTAACAACATTATAATAACAATAAAGGGTAGGGGTTCCAAGCAAAAAAATTACACATGGTTAGTTCCATCAGTTATTCCATCAGTTATTCCATCAGTTATTCCATCAGTTAGTGGGAATAATAAAATATGCAAAGAAGTGTGTTTTTTTGATATCGGTAAATAAGAGTGTTGGGGTAGGGGGTGTTTGAAATATGGTAGTATATGGTTACAAGTAGAAGGAGGTTGAAAATTAACAACTAAAAATTAACAATTAATTCAGGGCCCAGAGGTTATAAAAAAAGCTTTAAAAGCAATTAAAAGCTTCTTGACTCTCTTGACTTGAGGTTGCAGTGTTTAGTGTTAAGAGAGGAGCAGAGACGTACTAGAGTTATTGATTCTTTAGGCTTGTGAAGACTCAGAAATAGAAAAGAGAGAGTGAAAAGAACATAAATTACCAAGATCAAATTACTGAACTATCATTTGGTAGTTCCAATGAGACACAATAACAAACTTGAAAACAACGTACCATAATAACCTTATACTTCAACACACTGTAAACTATATTGTACAATCAGATCATCATCTCCAGTTTATTTTGGTATCTAAGAATTACAGTAATCAAAATGTTAAGCTCTATCTAGTGTAATATTCTTTATAAATGTTAATAATAATCATCTTCATATATTTATAGTAGATTCTTAGTCGCAGCATTCAACCTTAATCATTTTTTTTCTATGACCAGGCTTTGCTTGGAAACTTTTCACTCATTACAAACATTTCCCACAATGCTTATGGGAAACAATTCACCTACCATTAATGATGGGTGTGAATACAGCCATGCCTTTAAAACGAGGATCACTGACAGTTTTATCCAGAATCAATCCTCCTGCACTGTGAACACACCAGACAGGGAAACATTTACATCGACAGACTGGGTTCTGATTCTTATAAGATCTGCACAGTTTTGGCAATGTGACAGTGACTTATGGATAATTTTGAGCCTCATTAGGCTTCTTATTATTAAGTCAAGTGTATTAAGTGATTAAACTAGAAGTCTCTCACACTTTACACTTTTCACCCTCTAGCACACTTTGGTCTTTCACACCTAATTGCATCCTTTATGATAGTGTTGGCTTCTTTGCTTTAATTTATTCAAGACTTGTTACATTTATTTCATTAAATAATGTGTAGTCCATGATCCATGTAGAAACACATGTTCATGTTAGTCGGTCTCTTTATATGTAAATTTACCCAAGCCCAGGAGTTCTGGTAAAAACCAAATACACTTTCATTTGTATAGCACATTAAACAATGGTCCCAAAGCTGCTTTACACAGATAAATAGGTAATAAAATATTAATTTATATGTTAGTGACTATAAGTTTATTACCTATAAGTTTATCCCTAATGATCAAGCCAGTAGTGAGAGTGGCAAGAAAAAACTTCCTGAGATGGTAAGTGGAAGAAAGCTTGATAGGAACCAGACTCAAAAGGGAACCCATCCTTATATGGGTGGCACCGAATGAATGCCGTATTTCTCCTAAAATCACCTATGAATGATTAACAAATATATTTGTTTTTCTAGCTTAAGAAGGATGCCCTTTTGTGAATTATTATTCAGAAATGGTTACCTGCTGATTAGCATAGCAATGATAACAGGCTGCCAGCCTGACTTGAGCACCTCTCTGATTGAAGGACTGTGGCGAGCAATGATCACCCAGAGAGGGATAAGCAAGAGGAACACTGCACATAGCAATAGAAGTAAAAACCACATCTCTGCAACAAGGGCACAGAAACATTAAATTGATGTTATAAATACAGTTACCAAACAGCTCAACCAGCACGGTTTATAATTGTAACACAGTTACAACACAATGTGTGGGGTGCTGTGTAAGCATGTCCTACTTCCTGTAATGTAAACACAGTTGTGAAAGTTTTTAAAACCCTGTAAAACTTCACTATTAACCAGTGTGTTGTAATACAATTGGTCGGACAGGCTAACACCCAATAATATTGTCATCCTTTGCTGCCCTCTAGTGGTAAATTAGAAGAAACACTGCACTTAGTAAAACACAGATTTGACATCTTAATACCTTAAAATTATATTATATGATTCTATTATTCACTATTATAAATTATTCATTAATTATTAAAAAATAACGAAATATGTTAGTGGTAGCGCATTTCTTAAAATGTTGGACTTTGTATCAGAAGGTTAAATCCCAATACCACCAAACTATGAATGCTGGGTCCCTGAGCAAGCTTATTAACCATCAATTGTTCAGTTGTATATAAATGTAAGTCATTCAGGATAAGGGTGTCAGCCAAATGCCATAAATGTAAAAATTTAGCAAATAAATAATGTAGTTCTGGACAATTGTAATGTGTTAATGTATTTAAAATTCTTTACCATTAGATGATATCACTTCTGACACTGCATCTTAATAAACATTACCCATATTCCCATTCAGGACTGGCATAGTGGCAAATAAATCATTTTACAAACCTACACCAGACAATGACTTCTATTTTTTTACATGCAGCAAAATAGACATTATTGGTTTTATATGTAAACAGAGATATCGCACCAAGTGGCAAGCACAAATCTTTTAATCAAATTTAGGAGCCTGTATTAAAATTTTTCAGCAAAACAACACCACAACAATAGTATAGAGAACCCTTGCAGTCATTAAACATACAGACTTTTGTAAGCAAAGTAATACAGTTCTCTACACCAGCTGTCTGATTGTCTGCTAGGTAGGTCAATAATATTCTTAGATATCAGGACACAGATTATTTTGGTCTATGGATGACTCAAACATACTATGATGCATTGTAGCAAAAAACATGTATAATTCCTTATTCTCTCTGATCCAACTGCCAAACCAAGGTGATGGTCCTGGAGGACAACAGGTGAATAAGCAGATACCTCTAAAGTGGAAAAAGAAGCTGCCAATTCCTGCTAGCAGTGAGAGGGTGATGAGGTCTCCAAGGCTAGCAACTATGGGGGTTGCTACATTATCAGGGTTAATACCGAACATTCGGGATCCAGTAATCACCCCTACCGTCAGCAAACCTGTATACACACATAAATTATGAAGACCTTTATAGAATTGCATGTTCTATGCAAGGTTTTCACATTCACTAAAAACCACTGCTAAGCTGACTTTCTAATAAGACCTAAATATTGGTACCCAAAGTGAGAGCAGAAATGAAGGCTGTGGTCACACTGCTAGTAGACAGTACAGCAGCCTGATGAAGGTCTACGTTGCCTCTAATGAAGCCCCCGAAACCTATGGCAGCTACCGCAGCCAGAAAACCCACCACTATGGCTTGCACCTTCCAGAGAGACAGCAGAACAGAGAGAGAAAGAGAGAAAGGCTATGTCAATCACAGATTCAATCATGAGTATAAGTACAAATATGTATTTGTATAAGTGTTTAGAGAGAAAGACCTGGACTAAAGCTAGATTGGTGTATACCATCAATGTCCGCTGCGTGGGATTGTCTAGCTGGCCGGTATTGGCCTGGATAAGGAGAAGACTTCCTAGTTAATTTACATAGCTTTTTATACCATTCAATATAAATAAATTAATTAATTAATGAATATTTATTTGATGTATTATGAGATTATTGTAAACAAATTAAATGAGATTATTTGTTTACAAATTTAACATTTCCTTATTCTATTGCCAAATAATTTTTAATCTTTTGAGACATATACTGTATTTTTAAAATTAGAAAAATCATCTGCCCAAGAAAACTATTTCTAGCTGGAAATTAGTCCAAATGTCTAGAAATTGGTCTAATAATTGTATGTCATTTATAGCAGCATAATGATGGGAAATACAAGATACATTAAGCTATATTTTAGATAATCTCAATCTAAATAATAATAATAATAATAATTATTATTATTGTTATTATTAAATCAGTAATATTTTTCATGTGCTGTGTATGAGTTTGTGCTCACTGCTGTGGATAGTCTGGATGCTAAAGTCATCTCCAGATTTCCCTTTAAACCCACTAGCGCAGGAACCAATATAAACACTTCAGAGATTTCTTTAAACATTTCCCAGTGCTGAAATAAACAAAGAACAAGAATCAGTGCAAAAACTGTAATGAATAAAAAGAAGAATTAAATGATTCAACCAATAGTTGAACACACACACACACACACACACACAAACACACACACACACACACACACACACACACACACACTCACAGACGTACTGTATTTCTGATCATTCCAGCAGCCACGCGACTGAAGCCTGCCAGAAGGTACGGCAGCAGCACATGAGAAGCAATTTGTTTGGAACTCTCTGGAAGGCAGCCACTGGCTGAACATGTCAGCTTACAGGTGAAATCTCTCAGCTTATTTCCTACAAGTATCAGCTCCAGTTCCAGATGCACAATTACCATCAAAAATTCAGAAACGCCTCTCATCTAGAAGCTGACACAGAGTACATGGTGCATAGCACTGGGTCCTTTAGTTCACTCTGATCTTTATGAAAAATAATTCTAGAAGCATGAAATGTGGAGCACTGTGCAGTCATATGGAATGACAGAAACGTCTTTCGCTGGTGGTATATTTTCCATGATCAACAAGAATTTGGTGGATTTCCAAAAAAAAGCTATCCACAAGCTGAAGATGAGATGATACACACTTGTTGATTCCCCCTTTACTCTTTTTTTTCTTTCTTCTGCTTAGCCATTTCCCATCACTTCCTGTGTCAATGTCATCATATTTGAAGGGCAAATTTGGTCCTGATCCAGAGGGATCATATCCATACAAATAAATATGCATTTCTAAACTTAAAAATGTCTCTCTCTCACTCTCTCTGTCGCTCTGTCTTTCTCATACATGCATGCACACACACACACACACACACACACACACACACACACACACACACACACACACACACAATCTTACACTTCACTCCTAAGCAGCCCTGCTACAGAAGGACTCCTGTAGAAGCCGCTGCGCTGTCTGATTCTAAAGAGCATTCTGGTGCGCTGAGAGAGAGAGACCCAGAAGGCAGCCAGCTTCTTCTCTGATGAGTGTGTTCTCCGTTGCTCAGCGGTCACATTCTGCAGCAGCAGGTCTCCCCTCATCATTTCTCAGACAGACACCAGGTGCAGGCAGCTCACAATCCTGCAGATTTTTTAAATCAGGCTTCTTCTCAAGCAGTGTGTTCATTTAATGTCTTTGCCTCTGCAGAGTGAGCATCCTGTGATCAGTGCAGCCTGTTTTGTGGGATAGTCGTGAGTCCTAAAGTGACGCAGGTTCGAGAATGCTGGGTGGTTTGTCCTCCAGAGACTCTCTCTCTCTCTCTCTCTCTCTCTCTCTCTCTCTCTCTCTCTCTCTCTCTCTAGTGAGTGGGGGAGAGAAAAGCTAATTGCAGGCTCTTTCTTATTCTAATTTATTTCTGCTTACTCTATTAAGAGCAGCCCCTTGTCCCCTTTCTAATCATTTTAATGTCTTTGTGTTCTTCCCTCATCTCCTCTTTTCACTGCAGACAGGTGTAAAACTACACATACAGACATACATTTGCATCACTTCATATTGCATATCCTGCACCCTCTAGACCTTACTTCCACTGGCCACATAGACTTTCCTTTGTTAAATAATAAAAATGCTTGTCCTCTGCCTCATAAATTCAGAGGACAACCAGAGGACAGCCAGTGAGTCAGCAGATATGTGACTGAGTCATGAGGTATATGGGCCAATAACTGACAGGCTTCTCTCCTCCTCTGCAGACATGATGCTGCTGTGACAAGTTTATTTTTACTGTAGAGAAACTGTGTATCTGAGAAAGGCAAATTGAATGCAATAGGAGTTGACATGTTTTAAACTTATATTATAAGATTATATTGCAAACAGGATTACAACAGTGATGTACCTAAGCAGCCCATTCTTTCCCCAACTACACTCCAGCATGCACACAGTACTGTAAGTAGCTATTTAATTGTCTTTATACAGTATCGCACATATTTCAATCATATACTCATCAATACATTCAGGCAAGTGCCACTCTACATTTATATAGCAGCAAATACTTGATTTGTTTAGACCAAATCTCTGTTATCACATTCTTTAAAAACCCTCTTTAGAATATCTGACTGATTAAATCTGAAGCCTGGAGTTAGCATAATTTATTTTAAAGTATAACCTTTAGGTGTTATTTCATTTTGAGAGCTAGGTCTTGTGTTTATGTCTACAGGAAAGGGATATGTAGACATCAAGAGGTAATGCAGGTTCTTTAATGTTCGCAGCAAGATAATAAAAATCTTCAAACAGTGGCATTAGAGCTTAAGATAAAGAAAAAACCCAATTAACTGTCCAAGTGGGCTTGGTCATGATCTGTTCTCTAGACTTTTTTAGATGGTGATAAAACGGCGTACACTCAATAACCTCACAGTCATTTAAGACAGCATCCCCTCTATACCCAACTAGTTAAGCAGAATACAGTTGTGTTCAAAATTATTCAACCCCCACTGAAATTGATTGTTTTGGTCGGTTTGACATTGATTATGATCATTCAGTCATCCTGCTTACAATTAAATCAAAGAGGCACGTGTAGGTCAGACAAATATAACATAACATTTATAATGAAATAACCACAAATGTCTTTTCTGAGCTCACATCATTATCAGTTTTATTCAACCCCCAAGTGACATTCAATCTTAGTACTTAGTACAACATCCTTTTACAGTTATAACAGCTTTTAAACGTGAAGCATAGCTTGACACAAGTGTCTTGCAGCGATCTACGGGTATCTTTGCCCATTCATCATGGGCAAAAGCCTCCAGTTCAGTCACATTCTTAGGCTTGTGCACTGCAACTGCTTTCTTTAAGTCCCATCAGAGGTTCTCAATCGGATTTAAGTCTAGTGACTGCGATGGCCACTTCAAAATGTTCCAGCCTTTAATCTGCAACCATGCTCTAGTGGACTTAGAGGTATGCTTGGGATCATTGTCCTGTTGAAAGGTCCAACGCCTTCCAAGCCTCAGGTTTGTGACGGACTGCATCACATTGTCATCCAATATCTCCTGGTACTGAAGAGAATTCATGGTACCTTGCACACGCTGAAGCTTCCCAGTACCTGCAGAAGCAAAACAGCCCCAAAGCATGATTGACCCCCCACCATGCTTCACAGTAGGCAAGGTGTTCTTTTCTTCATAGGCCTTGTTCTTCCTCCTCCAAACATAGCGTTGATCCATGGGCCCAAACAGTTCTAATTTTGTTTCATCAGTCCACAGAACACTATCCCAAAACTTCTGTGGTTTGTCCACATGACTTTTGGCATACTGCAGTCGACTCTTCTTATTCTTTGGGGACAGCAAGGTGCGCCTGGGAGTTCTGGCATGGAGGCCTTCATTACGCAGGGTGCGCTGTATTGTCTGAGCAGAAACTTCAGTACCCACATCTGACAAATCTTTTCTCAGTTCCTCAGCAGTCACACGGGACTTTTCTCCACTCTACGCTCAGGTAGCGCACAGCAGTCGAAGTCAGCATCTTCTTTCTGCCACGACCAGGTAGCGTTTCAACAGTGCCCTTTGCCTTGAATTTGCGAATGATGCTTCCTATGGTGTCTCTTGGTATGTTTAACATCTTTGCAATCTTCTTATAGCCATTGCCCTTCCTGTGAAGAGTAATCACCTGTTCTCTTGTCTTCCTGGACCATTCTCTTGACCTCACCATGTTTGTAACCACACCAGTAAATGTCTAGAAGGAGCTGAGTATCACAGTCATTTTAAAGCTGCCTAATTGGTGCTTATTAGGCTTTATTGCTGCTCCCTGATATCCACAGGTGTTTTTAATACCTGATTGAAAACACTTCATTGAACCTCTGTTCTTCAGAGTGGTAGTCTTTAAGGGGTTGAATAATTATGTCAATGAAGAATTCACAAAAGAAACATTTACTACTGTATTACAAAACTAATTGATGTCATTTTAGTTGCATATGGTTCTTTAAGAAGTCCTTGTAGGATTTCATTCTGAATACAATTACAAATGTACACTAAATTCCCTAAAACCATTTACAGCATTGGGGGTTGAATAATTTTGAACATAACTGTAGTTCCTTTAGCAGAATACACATCTGCTCTGCTGTAAAAACAAATGGTGCCGGACGTTATTTGAACTAACAGCTCATCTCTGTGCTGGAACATTATTTTGTCTTAAGATAAACTTATTGAACCATAGTCCACTATTCATATATAAGGACTGCTATTTTAATTCTATTCATATTCATTCTTTACTCTACCTGTTCAATTTAATTCTGTGTACAATGTTTCCACTGTTGACAATGATTGCACATTCATTTAATTCGACATCTGCTGCTTATTTGTACAATGTTTACACCCAGGTTCTTATCTTATACACTGAAAAGTCTTGGTGCAGAGATTGGACCAAGCTGGTTAAAACTGGGTGTTGAAGATATCTTAATTGGCTTAAAGTTATTTTAGAAAAAAGAGCAGTTGGTGGTGGTACCAGAAATGCTGTTGTATTTATCCTGATCCGCCTTGCCTGTGTTTTGTTAACTGGTCAGACCAACTATATAATTGTGTCTTTCAAGTTGTATACTAAAAATGCTACAGAGGGGACTATTACATGTTAATCGTGATGTACATTGTAACTGTGAATGAAAATGGTCTATTAGATGCTTGTCTAACATATCAGTGTTAGATGGGTTCTCTGTATTTTGCATGCTAAACAAATGAACAAGCTGTAATAGAAGTAAATTGTATGTTATTTGGCTGTTGATCCACACACACACAAAAAAAAATCTGACAATAGGGTCACAGTAGACTGGGCCACATGTCAGGGTGACCGTGACACCTAGTGCTGTAGAACAACATTTACATGCTTGTGTGTTGTTTTTACATAGTTAAACTAAGCATTTGTAAGTAAGTAAGAAAGAAAGAAAGAAAGAAAGAAAGAAAGAAAGAAAGAAAGAAAGACAGATAGACAGATAGATAGAACTTGAGCACATATACAATATAAGCACTAACCTGTATTTCATCCAGCACCATTCCAGCAGTTACTGTTCCTAGTCCAGCAAGCCAGAAAGGAATCAGCACCTGCTGAAAAATGATTAAAGAGGACTCTGCCGGCATTTGGCCCACCTTGACATCAACACATTTTTCACATCCACTTATTTCAAATGCTTCAAAGCCTCAACCAACTGTATATTAAATTCAGGTTGTCGTAGATTTCAGGTAGACAGATACCATTCTTCCAAGATTCTTCTAAAGTTTACAACCATGTAGAGAATTTGATCATATAGATTAGATAAATGCTCAGCTTTTTCTCCCACTGTGTCTTCTTTAGTAATCCCAGAATCCAAATCCAGTTTGGACACTAAAACACCCTTTGCCTGTGTGAACTGGACAGCAGCCTTGTGATCCACTGGGAAGAGCTTTGCAGTGACCCGTCCTTTTTCAAACTCACTGGCCAACAATCCTTTTGGCACAATGTATATATCAGAGCTTATGGACATTACGAAGAAAAATTAATAAAAAGATAACATCAGTAATATTAATTTACAGTTACACACACTTAAACTAAACTAACTATACATCCTTTTTTTTCTCGAACATTTATCTTTTAATAAAGTTAATAAACAAACTATTGTCATTCTATCAAATGCAGTAGGAAAAATTATTGCCAATTTTCCAAAATAATATTATTTTGAAGACCAATAAAAATCTGGGACTTCCTGTGACCTGCACATTCTAAATAAGAGGGTTCACCAGATATTAATATTAAGGTAATCATTATCAAAAAAAGAAACAAGTTTTTTTTAGAATATTGCCCTACATTAGAGAAGCATAACATCATTACCTAAAAGCAACTTAAGAATAAAAATTGCAAGAAAGAAAACTTCATAAGTATTAAGTTTTTTTTTTTTTATCCAAATTCTAATTGTATTCAAAAAGTTATATCCAATTCTGCTTGTTTTTATGAAGTGTAAAAATGCACACATTGCAGTTTTTTTCCTCTTGTAGTACATTTACATTTATTAATTTGTTAGGCTCAGGAGTGTGACAAAATATGATTCAAGGAAACAGCTGATTACCGTAATTTCCAGGACTATTAAGCGCACATATACAGTTGTGTTCAAAATTATTCAACCCCCAATGCTGTAAATGGTTTTAGGGAATTTAGTGTACATTTGTAATTGTATTCAGAATGAAATCCTACAAGGACTTCTTAAAGAAAAATATGCAACTAAAATGACATCAATTAGTTTTGTAATACAGTAGTAAATGTTTCTTTTGTGAATTCTTCATTGACATAATTATTCAACCCCCAAGTGACATTCAATCTTAGTACTTAGTACAACATCCTTTTACAGTTATAACAGCTTTTAAACGTGAAGCATAGCTTGACACAAGTGTCTTGCAGCGATCTACGGGTATCTTCGCCCATTCATCATGGGCAAAAGCCTCCAGTTCAGTCACATTCTTAGGCTTGCGCACTGCAACTGCTTTCTTTAAGTCCCACCAGAGGTTCTCAATCGGATTTAAGTCTGGTGACTGCGATGGCCACTTCAAAATGTTCCAGCCTTTAATCTGCAACCATGCTCTAGTGGACTTGGAGGTATGCTTGGGATCATTGTCCTGTTGAAAGGTCCAACGTCTTCCAAGCCTCAGGTTTGTGACGGACTGCATCACATTGTCATCCAATATCTCCTGGTACTGAAGAGAATTCATGGTACCTTGCACACGCTGAAGCTTCCCAGTACCTGCAGAAGCAAAACAGCCCCAAAGCATGATTGACCCCCCGCCATGCTTCACAGTAGGCAAGGTGTTCTTTTCTTCATAGGCCTTGTTCTTCCTCCTCCAAACATAGCGTTGATCCATGGGCCCAAACAGTTCTAATTTTGTTTCATCAGTCCACAGAACACTATCCCAAAACTTCTGTGGTTTGTCCACATGACTTTTGGCATACTGCAGTCGACTCTTCTTATTCTTTGGGGACAGCAAGGGGGTGCGCCTGGGAGTTCTGGCATGGAGGCCTTCATTACGCAGGGTGCGCCGTATTGTCTGAGCAGAAACTTCAGTACCCACATCTGACAAATCTTTTCTCAGTTCCTCAGCAGTCACACAGGACTTTTTCCACTCACGCTTCAGGTAGCGCACAGCAGTCAAGTCAGCATCTTCTTTCTGCCACGACCAGGTAGCGTTTCAACAGTGCCCTTTGCCTTGAATTTGCGAATGATGCTTCCTATGGTGTCTCTTGGTATGTTTAACATCTTTGCAATCTTCTTATAGCCATTGCCCTTCCTGTGAAGAGTAATCACCTGTTCTCTTGTCTTCCTGGACCATTCTCTTGACCTCACCATGTTTGTAACCACTCCAGTAAATGTCTAGAAGGAGCTGAGTATCACAGTCATTTTAAAGCTGCCTAATTGGTGCTTATTAGGCTTTATTGCTGCTCCCTGATATCCACAGGTGTTTTCAATACCTGATTGAAAACACTTCATTGAACCTCTGTTCTTCAGAGTGGTAGTCTTTAAGGGGTTGAATAATTATGTCAATGAAGAATTCACAAAAGAAACATTTACTACTGTATTACAAAACTAATTGATGTCATTTTAGTTGCATATGGTTCTTTAAGAAGTCCTTGTAGGATTTCATTCTGAATACAATTACAAATGTACACTAAATTCCCTAAAACCATTTACAGCATTGGGGGTTGAATAATTTTGAACACAACTGTATAAGACGCACCCACTGAATTTGACAAAGATTTTTATTTTGAACATAAATAAGCCACACCTGTCTATAAGCCGCAGGTGTCTACATTGAAACTAATGAACTTCACACAGGCTTTACCGAAAGACAGTGTCTGTTACACAGTGTAACGGGTGAAATATGTTGTGGCTCCTTTAGGAGCAGAGCGGCATTTTGGGAATAGCCTGCCGCCGCATTTTTCCGGTATTACTGCATGTGTGCAAGACTGAGGATTATGTCCTTATTATTTTCTGATGCAAGTTTCTTTGACTAACCCGTAACGCTGTTGCCAAGAAAAATAAAAAAGCACGAGTTTTGGAAACCTGTCTGTGCTTATATGATTTCTGTTGCAACTGGAGTTAGCGAGCTCTCCCTTCACCCATACTCAACGCGTTACAACGACTTGTATCTAAACAGTAGCCTACCAAGAAAGTCATTGTTCACTGTCTTCCTCCTTCCTTTCACAACTATTTCTCTTGAGATTTTATCTTTTGTCATCGTTGTGCGTTTAAAAAACACCACTGGTGGAAGCTTTTCTCCCGATGCTGTGCAGCTCAGAACACAGGTGAAGTGCGTTTTTTCATGCCCAGTTGTTTTCAGCGTGAGTAGTCTGAGTGAGCGGCAGGTCAAACATCAGAGGAACCTCATCCATATTTATGATGTGGTGCGGGACGATTCAGTGGGAGCGCATCTGATTTAATATAAAGAGTTTTAATTGGTTCACCTGAACCCTTCGCAATTTCATTGGTCTAATATTATGGGGTTCAGTTTTTTGGCTTGAAGTTCAGGAAAACTCAGGAAAAACCCATAAATAAGCCGCTTCGTTGTTTAAGTCGCGGGGTTGGAACCGTGGGAAAAAAATAGCGGCTTATAGTCCGGAAAATACGGTAAGTATAAGACAGTAAAAATGTCACTTTGTACTAATAATAACAACAATTACAACAGTATCTTATCATAAAATCACCATACATGCGATTGAGTGAGAAAATATTAGATTTTATTTGTATCCTATGGCTGACATACATCAGTGCATTTACAAATGACAATGGCAATTATACACTATAAAATCTATTGAACATTCTTAATTCTTGCAATATAAAAATGTGAATGTCCTTTTTATCCAGTGTTAACAATTCATATGGGAATATGGTTTGAAAAAATGAAATCATGTCTGAATCAATATTAACATGAGTTAAAAATAAAGAAAAATTATATTCAAAGTATATTGTTAAATATATTTAACTAGAACTGTATATTGTGAAAACTATATAAAGTCTGAGTTAAAACATAGGTATAATATTCTTTTAAGCTTTTTCACCAAAACTAGATGCTCAGTAAAAAACAGTCAAGTTCCCTTTTTTGTTGTCAGAAATATTTAAGTTCACTTTTACAATTTAATGATGCTTACAAATCTAGACAAATTAGTACTCAATTGTCACAGCTTTTGTCTTCAAATATTCATTGAGAGCCTCTTGACCTGTTGGGGAAAAAACATGGAAGAAAGATGTAAGAAGGGCAAATACAAACATGCCGACAAACACACACACAAAAAACAAACAAAAAAACAAAACACGACTTTAAACTTACCCAAATCTTTGCCAAATCCAGACTGCTTAAAGCCACCAAATGGAGCTGCCACATCTGTCTTGTTGTAGGTATTGACAAACACGGTTCCAGCTTGAAGCTTCTCGCTTACATACAGAGCCTTACTGATGTCCCTTGTAAACACTCCTGATGCTAAGCCATATTCTGTATTGTTGGCCCTCTGGAGCACCCCATCTACATCACTGAGAAAGAGAGAACGAGAACGAGAGAATATACTTTATTACAGATCATGTTACATGGTGGTAGCTTGTGTTTAATACTTACCCATCCTTAAATTTTGAGATGATCATGACTGGGCCGAAAGACTCCTCAATGGCAATATACATGTGATCCTGTACATCAGTAAACACAGTGGGCTCAAAGAAAAAACCTGAGGGAAATGATCAAAAGATTCAAACACCAAGTAGTTTTCAACATCAATTTTGAAAACAGCATGATCTGACATCTGTGTGACCTGAATAAACCTGAGGCTTGGCCATAAAATGACTAGAAAGTGTGACCAGAAAAGGCATGGATTTTACAATGGCTATAGGCAGATTTTCCTTGGTTGACAATGCGGTAGAAACGTATGACTGTCTCCTTAAGACTAATTTCGGATTGCCAGCTATACTGAAATGACTAATGAAACACATGGCCCCACTGTGTATATGCTTTCCAGATCAAAGTGAAGTTTAAGAGCAGTCATAAATTAGTAGGTACATGACTTAGGATTCGATGCTGGATTTAAAATCTTTTTTAGAATACCTTATTTATCCCACAGGGAAATTATTTCTTTAAATACACCAGCAATGTAAGAATCTGGGGTCAGAGCGCAGGGTCAAGTATGTTACTGTGCCCCTGGAGTACAGAAGGTAAAGGGCCTTGCTCAATGACCCTGACCTTCTGATCAGTAAACCAGAACCACTGAGCTACCACCTCCCCAATTGGACATGACTGTGGCTTGCCTGTGGGATATTAGATCATTAATGTCTATTACAGTAAATCAGCCAAAGGAAAGAAGCCAAATAAAAATTTGTTTGTGGCAGTGGGGACATGGTTGTTAAGTCAGCTGTAGACAGAGATACAGAAGGCGAACCGTTAGATATTGTTTAATGATTCTCATCTATGTCTTATTACAAACAGTGTATTATATTGCTTTCAGAAACAGCCATAACCACTGATATAGTGGCTGAGATGGTGGATCACACAGTGCACACAAACAGTGAAAGATGTTTTTTTTGTTTCTGCTAAGCTGTTAAGCTTTGTTGAATGTTTTTTGAAGCGTGCTACAAGCAATGTATTTGAATAAGAGCTCAGTTCATGTTCTGCCTGTTTCTCAAGATTTTTTTCCACAACCTTACCAACCGGTGTTCCACAAATGTTCTTATTCTGTGTCTGTTATGTTTACAGCGCACTATATTATTAGTGCAGTACACAAATTTCAAGTTAAACATTTAACAAAGATGGTTAAACATCAAAATGTAATTTACATATCCAAAATCCCCCAATGCAGATATGTCCGCTACATTTGGAATGAATAGAAAATTTTAATGTACCACTAACCTACTAATATACTTAGCTGTGATTTGTATGAGTCAAAGCCACACAAAGTCAAACACAATCCTCACCTGGCTGGTTGACTTGTTTCCCACCACACACAAGTGTGGCTCCCTCTTTGACTCCCCTCTCACAGTATTCCACAAGTTTGTCTAAATGAGCTTTGTGGTTCTGGGGGCCATGATCAGTGGATCGGTCCAGAGGGTCACCAATCTTTATCTTCTTCACCTCTTCAACCTACAAACATACAATACTCTGCCTTGTTCAATTGAAGCTTAGAATAGGATTACCTTTAAGCATTTTTTACCAAGGTTATCAATAATTCAGCACTAGATAGTACTATATGCGCTGTTTAATATGTGTTGTATATAAAGGGAAAACTGTTCATTATGTCTTACCACTCTTTGGACAAATGTATCATGCAGGGATTCTTCTATAAACAGTCTACCTGCAGCGATGCAGTTCTCCCCCTTGTTAAAGAACACTGAACTCATCCCCTGTACAGGCCAAGAGACATTGGCTGTTAATTTCATTTTTAACTTCACCACATAACAATTAATTATAAACATTTTCATAATTCTGAAATATTTTATAAAATCAAGTAAGCATCAAGGCACTCTGACCATTCTGACTGCTTTGTCCAGGTCACAGTCACTGAAAATAATCAGAGGGGATTTACCCCCCAGCTCCAGAGAGACCTTCTTCACATTACTGATCGCACAGCTATAAGACACACACACACACACACACACACACACACACACACACACACACACACACACACACACACACACACACACACACACACACACACACACACACACTCTAAACAACCACCAAATCATAAGCTCAGCATGTGACATGTTGTTTGTAGCCGAGAGTCAGAGTTCACTGACCTCTTCATGATCTGTTTGCCAATCTCAGTGGAACCAGTAAAGCCCAGTTTGCGCACGTCATGGTGGTCTGACAAACGCTGACCAACCAGAGAGCCTGAAACATGCATGTTCATGTTGACTGACATAATCATAATCTTTATGATTAACAATTTTGGAAAGGCATTAAAACATACAGTATACACAGTATCACAGGGACACGTAATCCCAAACCAACAAATATGAAATTCGAATCTCTCAACAATCTTTTCAATTCTTGTATATGATCTTAAGAAATTCTGATCTTCAATCATGTATTTCTTTGACTGAATTAAAAATTGTGGATCTCAAAATTTAGGGTTACAATAGACCCTTCTTAAGAATTATGAATATTACTATACTGAATACACACTAAACTTAAAAAAAAAAAAGCATGAGAACTGCTCAGTGGTACTGTAGCAAAAACAAACAAAGCTTGCAGTTGCATGCAAAATCTATGTGTGTTGACAAAAAAAAAAAAAAAAAAATGACCGTAACATGTGCGGTGAGTTTGTGGGTGGGGAGAGGTGGGGGCACAAATGTGCATAGAAGGTTACTTGACTGCAATGAATGTTTGTCCACCATTATATATTCATATCTCATCACCAGATAGTGTTCAAAGTCTAATTATATAATATAATTATGAACTGTGGATTAAATCAGGATACCAGTCATTTTATGAAAGTTTATCATGATATAAAGATCCTCATAAAGACCTTTTGCTCAGTCAAATGTCTTTGCCTAAGGCTGTAAATTCCTGAGGGCAGAAGCAGCATTGAGGTTGGTTTAGTATTATATGAGGTATGTCTTTTTGAAATCTTAAGGTCATTAAACCAGTGACAAAAGATATTAAAGGATTTAGTTATTTTTAAATAATTTCTGTGGTGTAGATTTATTTGAAACACTTTGCTGTGTTTCCTTGCATGAGCTCTTTAAATTAATGTTTTCTTTACTCCTAACTAGGACTGCTGTAAGTGTACCTGATCCAGGCAGGATGTTGATAACTCCTTTAGGGAAGCCAGCCCTTGCGGACAATTCTGCAAACTTCACAGCAGTCAGCGGGGTCACCTAGAGTTCAACACACGCATATAAGATAAACAAGACACGATTTTACCATATTGTTGTGAAAAAAATAAATACTTCAAATCGGTATGATTTAAAGGTCATCGTCACAGATTCTTACCTGCGCTGGTTTCAGTACCACAGTGTTTCCAGCTGCCAGACAAGCTGCAGTTTTCCAGGCCAGCATCATAAGAGGATAGTTCCATGGAATTACAATGCCACATACTCTAAACACACACACAATGTAGCGATCTCATTGCTAAAGCGCTTACTAAATGTTTTCACAATGTTTTAAATCAAGTGCAAATATTAGCATGTATTTAGAAATGTGAGTTTGAGGCTATACCCGATTGGCTCTTTCTTAGTAAAGGTGAGGTTGCGATTGGGCCGAGCTTGATTTATTGGAATAGTGCAACCCTATAGGAAGTTATACAAAACGGTAACACAAAGTAACATGTTATTCCAAGCTAATAACTTTGCACAAGAAAAACAAAGAAAGTAAACAGAAAATACATCCACCTGCTGGAAGAGAGACCAGCCTAATGCCAACAGGCATACATGATCAAATTCTGTATATACTACAACAGGTAGTTATGTTATATAAAAGCAATGAACAATGTGGTGGTGTTAAAGTGGAGTTCTTTATCATGTCAGCATAGCCATAAATAATGTCTATAAATAGCTATTCACGTTAACTATTAGCTTTGCCACTTGAGAAAAGCTCATTAATATAAACCTGGTATTTATTATAGCCAGCTTAAAGAAAATACCATTTCTAAAGATTAGACATTATACACTGATACTTCATTGCAGACAAATTACTATGAATGTCATATTTTGTAGGGATCAACCCATACATATTTCTTAAACATAGCCAAAACATGGCCTGCAGTATTTTAGTAAATCCAAATAAATATTTAAATGGAAAACACACACACGCACCTGGATCTTGTCACACCAGCCGGCAAAGTATCTGAATGTCTGAATGGACATTCCAACATGGGTTTTAAGTGCCAGTGTGTAAACAGCTCCTGAGTCTATAGACTCAATTGTGGCCAACTCCTCCTGATGCTGCTCCATCAGATCTGCCAATCTAAAGTAAAACAACACATAGGCATATTCTGTAACACAAATAACGTTAAACAAATGTTCCTCTGGCAAAATAATTGCTCAGATCAGCATCCATATCACATGGAATAAAATTTTATATCAAGTGAGGAACTCTATTTTAATTGTGTATTCTCTCACTTGTAGAGGAGTCTGCCCCTGTCTCTGGGGTTCATTTTACCCCACTCGCCATTCTCAAATGCCTCTTTAGCGGCTGCCACAGCTTTCTCTACATCTGGGATCTGAGCTAAAGATACATCGCAGATCGGCTACAGAGAATAAAAGCAGGAGGGAGACAGAGAAAAAGAGAAAGGTAAAGAGAGCATGGTTATTAAATATGTGCTAAAAAATGTGTGGAAAAACGAGGCGGTGGATGATTCAAAGAATGACAAAGTAAATGATGTGTTAAATGGGTGCACAGAAGAGTAAGAAGCCTAATTTATAGCCAAATCATATTAATTTAAATACCTCAATGGTGGCTGAAAGGTCACTTATTAAAAAAAAAAAAGAAAAAGAAAAAACAAAGCAAGACATGAATGTTGAGCATTATCTATAATGACCAAATTAATGACAATAGAGCACTTTTAAAGAGGTCTTATTTATAGCCTTTGTGTGACGACTATGTAACGGGCCCCCCCATCTTTAATAACAGCTCTGAGAACAATAAAATAGTTCATCTTCAATAGAATAGAACATCTTTATATTCTACCTGAGCAGTTGTTGGGTTAATGGTCTTGTAGGTTTTTCCTCCTTCAGCATTTACAAACTCTCCATTTATAAAGAGCTGGTGAGGCATTTGAATAGTCATGTTGTTGATATTCATCTCCACCTGTAACATAATGATGCAGTCATTTTTTTTTTTTTTAAGTGCAGCTTTCATGGGCATTTTGCATGAAATGGCAAGAATCAATGTGAAACATTTTAGCTCTAGAGGAATGTTAAACCCTTACATAGTCTACAGTTAGTTCTTCTTCAGCATCCTCTCCTCTCAACTTTCTCACACACATCTGAATAAACTCCTGAAAGGTTGTGGCCATGTAGACATCCTCGTTCTGTAGCTGTAGCTGATTCGCCCTTAACTTCACCTCCTCCACCAATCTGCAGGAGGAAAAACAGAGAAATACCGATAGGAAAAGCATTAATACAGATATAGAAACTAGACATCAACGATTATTTGTGTGAGAGATTATGTTCTGCCCCTCAACAAACCCCAAAATTGCTTCACCTGACAACATCCATAGAGGCAGCACCAGATTTAAAGAAGTCTGTGGAGTCATGAATCGCCTCAACATTAGTTAAAATGCTCTTCCAAACCACCTGGATGAGGATGAACATGAAAACACACACACACACAGCTACGTGACACTCTGCAAGGCACTCTTACATCACTTCTGTGTTGCAAGCCCATGTTGATTAATGATATATTTTATCTATCTGGCAAGATATCATGCTTCTATTATATTTCTATTTTGATTAAAGGGACAGATAACACAGTATGACTTTTCACTTTTTATTTCATGTGCTTTTTATTCCATAAACTGAGTCATTAAAATGAAGCTAATGTTATTACATACTGTAGAAAAATCAGTTTAATTGGCTTATCAGAATGAGATCTCGGTCATTTAGTTCACAATGAAACTTGAGGCCTCTAATTCAGTGACTGCAGAATAAACATCTGAATAATAACCAGTGTCTCACCCTCATCTGCTCAGCAAAGCTCTTCTCCTCCTCTGTGAGCTCCACTGCAGTGCTAGATGCAGCCTTAAAATACTGAGCAGCAGCAATCATCTTCCCATCAAATTGCAGGTTCTTCACCAACAGCTATAAAATGCACAAATACACACATCTATATACATACTGTGTACTGTTCACAAAACTAGGTAACCTATATGTTTATCTACATCATGTATACTGCCTCTCACACTCTTATTCAGTTCCTACTTTATTTATTCCTACTTTCCACTTGTCTCCTGTTTTAAACCTACATCCACTATTAATTTCTTTGTTATTTTCTCCCTTCCTGGCGATTTTGTAAGCTAAAAACAAAGAGCCTTTTAATCCCAAAGCAGGAACAAAGTCACAGCTCATGTAGTGCTTCAGTTAGTACATCTAATATGGCCAAGATGAGCTGAGAGGAGCTTTAATTAAAATCACTGATGTGCTAGGATAACTGTGTTCAGGAAAATGAACATGCTGTACTTTTCTAACTTGGGTTCCATTTAAAGCCTGGGATATTTATGTACCGTAATTTCTGGACTATAAAGCACACCCATATATAAGACGCACCCACTGAATTTTACAAATATTTATTTTTAACATATAGACGGGTGCGGCTTATTTAAGTCTACACTAATGAACTTCACACAGGCTTAAACGAAAGACACGTTACACATGGTGTAACGGGTGAAATATGTTGCGCTTCCTTTAGGAGCATAGCGGTATTTTGGGAATAGCCTGCCACTGCATTTTTCCAGTATTACTGCATGTGTGTGCATGTGAGACTGAGGATTATGTCCTTATTATTTTCTGATGCTGATTTCTAAGTTTCTTTGACTAACCCTTAACGCTGTTGCCAAGAAAAATATAAAAGCACGAGTTTTGGAAACCTGTCTGTGCTTATATGATTTCTGTTGCAACTGGAGTTAGCGAGCTCTCCCTTCACCCAGACTCAACGCGCTACAACGGATTGTATCTAAACAGTAGCCAACCAAGAAAGTTATTGTTCACTGTCTTCCTTCTTCCTTTCACAACAATTTCTCTCGGGAGTTTATCTTTTGGCATTGTCGTGCGTTTAAAAATCACCCGGTGAAAGCTTTTCTACCGAAGCCATGCAGCTCAGAACACAGGTGAAGTGCGTTTTTTCGTTTCCGTTCGGAAATTTCATTGGTCTAATGTTATGTCGAAAAATTCATAAATTAGTCGCTTCGTTGTTTAAGCCGCGGGGTTCAAAGCGTAGGAAAAAAGTAGCGGCTTATAGTCCGAAAAATACGGTAACTGAAACATGCTAATTTTTTATTTCTAAAACAGTTCCATGTGCACACATTACCATGTTTAAAAAGTCATTCGAAGATTAATATGTTAAAATGTAAAGAGGTCCAATTTGTATTTATTCAGAGTAGACTATTCTACCTTAAATTTTACTAGCATTAGACTGTGTGCTCTCACCGCCTTGCCATCGTTGCCAAACAGAATCAAGCCATTCTTGCAGACCAGACCCGGCTGACTCGCTCCGGGGATTTCCAAAGGTTGTCCTGCAGCCGTGGAACCATTATCCACTAATGTTGAACCATAGAACGTCACATTCTGAGAGAGGGAAGAGAGCAAGGACAGTCCTGCTAGCAAAGCGTTACTCAGCATTTTTTTTTTTTTTTTAGCAGAATGCAAATATTTGATTTTTGGCTAGTGTACAAGTCATGTGTTTATATAATAGGATTCACAAAGCCATGCTCAAAGGAGCTTCTGATGTTCTAAGTGTTGCGCAATAAAAGCATAAAATGTTTGTGTGATCTGACAAACCTTTCCATCAACCTCTGCCCAGGCTCCAGGAACTTTATCATTTCCTCTGATCCAGTTATGGATCGCTTCTGCAGGCTGATTCCAATCAATCTAGACGAACATGTACCAACACACAGTACAGTCAACCCCCGATATTTCACTGTTCGGAACTCGCGGCTCAGAAAATTTGCGGGTTCTCATTTGGAACCTAACTAACAGCAAGTTGCGGATTATCTTAAAATTCGCAGAAATCCGCAGCCGGACCAAATGTTCAGGAACGTTAGGAATAACATTTAAAACTATGTATTCACTAACATATTTCATAAAAATGTTTAAAACACTTTATTGTATTAAAGTGATAATTATGTCTAGATATATATACACTAAGGTACCAGAGGGGCCGCGAACTTTCGGAACTCGCGGAGCGTCTTAGAACGTAACCCCTGCGAGTCCCAGTGTACCACTGTACACGTTCAACATAAGGACTGTTAAATTAGCTTAAGTATTGATTTGTACATACTATACATGTGCTATATACCATAATTGACAGCAAGCATACTTATGATTGCTCACCTTTGCATTGTCCTTTTTCTGAATGCACTCATATGTAGCTCCTTCTTCTGGCTGTTTAATTCTAGGAGCTTTACCTTCAGCAATTAACTTTATTGCTTCCACCTTAAACACACAAAGACACATGACAATCTCAAAATCACAGTAAGGTCTCATTAGCACATACAAAAAGACCTGCAAGAAGAAAAATGTATAATCAGAGTATTATCTATAGACAGAACTTAAGGGCACATTCTATTATGACATATCAAGAGTCAGAGGTAAGGCTGAGCACAGTAAAATATTGATTAGCTTATACATTAAGTAGTCAGTGTTGTTAACTGTTCACAATCATATTCTGTGATACTGTGTATTTTAAAAGGAAACTTTTTAAGTATCATTAAGACAATTTTTTCACCCACACATACTTTATTTATAATCTAAAATATGGTTGCAGTAAATTCCAGCACAGATTCTCACCGTCCCTTTAACTCCCTCAGGAAACAGAAAGCGCTTATAGATGGTATTCACGGTGTCATCAGGCTCTACATCACACTCTTTCTGTAAAAGGATTGGCCCAGTATCCAGTCCATCATCGGCCCAAAACACTGTAAAGCCACCCTTTTTGTCGCCATGGATGAGAGTCCTAAAAATGACAACAATGGCTTTTGGATATTGTCAAAAACGGTTTATACTGTATATGTGCAATAAGCAGAGAGCATAACATTTACTGCACTGAGCATTTTAACTAATCTCACACACGCACACAGACTGACCAGTTAATTGCAGAAGCACCTCTGTGGCGGGGCAGCAGGGAGGGGTGGTAGATGATGGAGCCATGCTTTGGGTGGTCAATCACCTCCATTGGAATAAATTGAGAGCAGAAGGGCAACACGTTGAGTTCAGCTCCTACAGCCTTATACTGTGCCACCACCTCTTCAATGGCTTTGCCTTTCACCCGCCAGCGTGGAAACTTAAACACTGCTACGCCATCTTTCTCTGCTTCAGCACCTGAGGTAGTCCACATTCAGGCCATTTTAGTTCATATAAGAGGTTGAAAAGTTTATTTTAATAAAAAGGTTCACTAACAGATTTCTATACAAATCAGCTTAAGAACTTTCTAAAAACATCAGCAACAAGAATACAATTAAAAAAAATACTCAAATCTGATTGTTAGAATGGTAGTGGTACATCTGAGAGGAAACTCTTATTTCACTGAGAAGTCACATTGATTCCTAACTGCTATCCATTTTTTTTCCATTTACACTGATAATAGACTAAACTAACATTTTGCTGCATGCATTACAATGAGCAGCCTCTATGTTAGAAGACATCTGCAAACCTTCTCTCAGAGAGAAACATTATCAAATGTTAGTTGATTGTCATTATACAGAAGGTACACTGATATCAAAGAACATCTTTACTTCAAAATATTGTGGTGAAGGCAAAAAAAGTCAGTTCCAAATAAGACATGCCATATTTTTCATGCGACTGGAATGCGAGGAATTGCTTTAAAACATATTTGATCCCAGTACACATGTTAATCTATCTGTAGAATTGGATTTCAGGGAAGGTTTTTGGTTATAAAAATTTTCTTTTTATAATTCTGCTTCTGTAGCCTGCTTTTCCTGCTTTTAAAAATCATTCCTACTTCCAGCACACCCGATTTAGCTCCTTAAAGCTTAATTATTACCTGCTTGATTAGCTAAACTGTGTTGAGGGCAGGAGATGTAAATGCAAAGTTCTTAAAGTCCTGCACACACCAATTGAAAAGAAAAAAAAAGAAAAGAAAATATCTCACCTAGAGGGTCAGCCTTGCCATCTTTGTCAGGTATTGTAAACACTCCAACAATAGTATGACCCTCCTTCCTTAGTTCTTTGTACACTTCTTGTCCAAAAAGGCTCTGGCCAATCACAGCAATCTTCATCTTGAACTCAAACTGAACCCTAAATAAAAGATGCAGAATCAAGACATAACAGGATATGTATGCACCCCAACCACTGACATGGAGCTGTGCGCTCTGAAGCACAGTCTTTTTTGCACTTTACTGTCACATTTTGCATAACACAGCTGACACAGAGGTGCTGTTTGAGTCCAGACAGGACCTTTTTGGGTTGAGCAACATTAATTTATACAGTATTTCTGCAGAATCATTCAAAGGGGAGCTGGAGCTATGTATACAGTATATACTTGTTCTGTCGGCTTACCCACAATGCTGTAGTAATAAAAAAAAAAAATTGCACATGAACCTCAGTAACCTTTTGTTTTTTAATCGAAGTGTAATAACTATAAACCATATTTAAATATATAAACAAGTTGTCTTTTCACAATGAAAATCCACGATGAATAATTTTCTCGCTTAAAAAAACAAAACACCAAAAACGTCTATTTATAAAAGATATGCTTTTATTCAGAGCTTCCTGTCCCACATCAGGTGACACAGGGGTCATTTAATTCAAAGATTTCCTCAATATGGCTATCATTAAGGAACAGAAAGTAGAACTTTTGATCTTAAGCATTCAAATATGGACTTGTTTTTACTTTTTATTATACAAATATTCCTTATTTTGAATACACAAATTTTACTACTGCTGATAACCCAAATATAAATATTTTAGTCCATGTGGCTAAAAACAGAGCAGCTTCACAGATATCTGGAGGCAAATTTAGGTTTAGATCTCTCACTGTCAGAAACCAGATACAAAATTAAAACAATTAACCTAAAAATCCACAACCAATTAAAAGATTGAAACAGAGAGACAAAAAAACCCCCACAAAGACAGGAAATCATTTTGATAAATGCATTGTATGTTTTAGAAACAAGTGACAAACTCTTTATTTCTCTCCTCTGTTGAAGAACACATAAAAAAAATATAGTACATGTGTAACTGCTAGCGTCTTTAACAAATTTGGGAAAATAGGCTGAATGGAAGATTTCCTATAGCATTATGACCTATAGCAGATAAGTTTATAAAGGATAAAAAGACTAAGACAGGCCATGATATAGACACAAGCTCCACAAGAAATGTCTGTCAGTGAAATATGAGGAATGGGAGACATGGACAGGGGGAAAAGTACATAATTGTGCCTCAAACGTGGTGAAATGTGCAACACAGGAAGAGTAGTATTTCAAAAACTGTAAACTGAACATCATTACCTGTCCTCATATCATAACCAGATTTTCTCTTTTATTGATCAAATACTGGATTTAAACTCGTTTGATTCATGTTGCTTTCTATGTATCCTGACTTGTCAATAAACAATGAATTCTTTCCTGCAAACACTGTCTTTTAGGATAAGCAACAAAAAAAAAAAAATTGGGAGAAGTGGGTTGTTGCTGACAGATATCTAAGCATACTTATAATCTGTAGTCAATGTCAATTATATAATACATTTCTTAGTTCAAGAACACACACATATACATACATACATACACATTATATATACATACATACACACACACACACACACACACACACATACATACATACACATATACATACATACATACATAAATAAATACATACATACACACACACACACACACACACACACACACACACACACACACTTTATTTATTGCAAATCAATGTATAAAGGGACTGTTGAATAAATGTACTTCTTTATAGCTCTCTGCTTTGTTTCACTGAAACTTTCTAATGTGAAAGCTGGATAGCTTCCATTAGCACCCCATCAATGCCAAATGAGTTCTTGAGTTATTTTCGGTGTAAGTCTGCCATTGCCCTGCCCTGCATGTGCACGGAGCTCAATCTCGCACTTTAACTTCAGTTTGAAGAAAAGTCACAACATTCGTTGTGTTTGCTTATTATCGTTAGCTGAATGTTTCGCTTTTGAAAACCTGTCAAAATCCCGGTATACTTTAAAGTCGCTTTGCATTGAGTCCTGCAAACCCTTAACGGATGTTACCCACAATGCATTTAGCACAACATGCTCTGGGTTGCATGTATTTAATGAATCTAACAGGGTTATATGCAAAACATCGCGTTGAATTTAAGAAAAAAGTGAATACCTTTGCAAGTCTTGAAGACCCTCCTCGCGTGTCAAGACAGAGACAAGCGACCCAATGGGAGTGGCTGAAATTTATTTCTGCATCTGGCCAGACAGCCGAAACAACCAATCAGATTCGTGTAAATCTCTCCGCGGCCAATCAGAAGAAGAGCGAAGAGACACGTCTTACAAACCCGCACTGACTTTAGACGTCGTCTGGTTTGTGTTTTCATGCTTTTACCGCTAGGTGTTCCAAACATCGATTATGTTTTTGGGTTTACGTGATCCAAACAGGGTCGAGGTCAAAGCAAGGTCAAATTTCTCAACTACACTTTCTGTAGCACAAAACTGTACATGCAGGCTCATTTTCTATGATTTGAGTTCATCAGTTTATCAGTTGGAAATCCTTGTTTGTGCACACAAAAAAGACCAGCTACATGTGGCCAAATATAAGATTTGAATAGACTTGATCCAAACATGCTCATATTTTAATAATATTTGAGGCATACCAATTAGTATGGAAGACTAGTCTTGTCAATGCAGCAGGCATCCATGTCAATGTCAATTTCTACTAGATTATCTTATTTTAGTCTAATTTGTTAATTAATCAAATAGACATCGCTACTGAATAATCTGTCCTAGTTGGACCCAGCCTGTAGACCACTGCTACTGCTATATTGTATTTTTTATTTGAAATAAATTTAAATGTAGTCAAATAATATGAAAGATGGATGGAAAAAAGAACTTACCAGCTAGAATAGATAGTCTACTAGCCTGACCTGCTCGACCTGTGTCTTGGTAGTTTATAGCTGGTCAGACCAAGCACAGTCCTTTAGAAGGGTTGTTGGACCAGTTAATAGCTATTCTCCCTGAAGAAAAAATATTTCTGTGTTACTATTGTACTTTTGAAATTTTTGTCTAGCAGACTTTGAAAACTCAAATTGGCCCCGAAACCAGCATTGGTGTTTCAGAGCTTTTTGTAGCTGTCCTATAGTTTTATGAAAACTAATATGATTTCAATTAAATATTTTTGGAGATATTTTTGTTTTCATTTTATATAATTAATCACTTTCAACAAAACACAATGTTATACATGATTTCATTATTCTAATCTAGCAAAACCTCAGTCTACCTAAATGCTCTCTAGAATGGGAAATGAACCTTGCTCTAAAGTGGCTGCAGAAGTAGCTCATTAGCTGAAAAACATGGTTTGTCTGTATTATTTTGACTGTATGCCTACCCTCGATGCGGGATTCTTCAGACAAATAAACACCATTATACTCTATGCACTTTAATCTGTATGGGTAAGTTAAAGGCTTTCGTTAATCTCTTTTTCTTTTTTTATTTATCTAGTCTGGTAAGCTTCTGTCAGGTCTGTTTAGATTTGCCAGGGAATTGGTGTATGACAGTCAAGACACTGTCAGTTATAAAAATCAGTCAAGCAGTTCCTATTTCAGAAGGAAATACTTCACTTGTAATACATACAACCTATGTAATCTAATTACAACAAATAAGCTATTCCTTGTGGAATTTATAGTCAACCCCTGATAATTTGTGGTTCGGAAAATTCACAGGTTGGAACCCAACTAACAGCAAGTTGCAAATTATCTTAAAATTTGCGGGAATCCGCAGCAGGTCCGAATGTTCAGGAACGATAGGAATGACATTTTAAACTATGTATTTGGTCAAATACTGTTCACTATTACGTTTATAAAGTGACACAATGTCTGGATAAATTCACTAAGGTACCATTTGGGCTGCGGGGGGGTGTATCCAAAATTTTCAGAATTTGCGAGGGGTCTTAGAACACAACCTCCGCGAATTCCAGGGAACACTGTAACTAGGAGCTGAATATATCTCCTTTTTTCTATTGTTGTGCTCTTGCATAATTCTTGACACTTCTAGAGTTTTACTGTTGTGCTTTTGTTAGACGGTATGTCAGCAATGATAAAACTATGTTGGCGCGTACACCACTGTTGAATTGTATGTGATTTACTCTGTTAAAGTTCCAGCTGTAATTCAATTCACAGGTGTGTTAATATTCTTATTCTAGTATGTTAGTAATTCTATAGAAGCAGATATTCAGTAATAAGACAAGCTAAAAAAAAATGGTGTAATAGTGTAATGTTTAAAGTAAACAATAGAAGGAAATGAATTGTTTCCTGGACGTTTCACAATATTAATGGAACTATAAAAAGTCATATGCCATATTTAATTAAGTAAAAATATGTTGATATAATTGTGAACTTGCTATACTTTCAGAGGAAGAAAGTTTTGATAATCTTTGAGTGGTACATCATCCCAAACCATCATTGATTTATTTTCTTTAACAGTACCCTCCATTCTTTACTTGGTTTAATTTTTATTAAAAAATAGCATTTTCAATATGGTGTTTTTCTGTTTTTAAGTGACTCCTGGGTCATTGTTTGAGTGACCTGCGGTAACTTGCTGAATTGCTCAAGTCAGACATGTAAAGACACTGCAAGATTTGCTTTGCTCTGCTGATAACAGAGGAGAAAATGCAGAACAAATTCTGATATTGGCTAATATTAGAAGAAAATTAAACTGAGTTGCTCAACACAGCTCTCTGTTTCAGTGCACCAGGGTGACCTGCATGATAGTACTGGCATTACTGCCATCATAAAAAAAAAAAATAGGATCAGAGATAATGCAGTTAATGTTTTGGGAGAAAGACAGTGCTAATTGCCCAAAGGTCATGCTCTGCTCTGTTTCTACCAATATAATGAGAAATATAATAAGGATATACCCAAACATCTCATTTTGTTTTGTTTTTCTTTTCCAATGACCTTAAACAGACTATAGGCCAGTACTTTTCCATGTGGTCATCAGTAAACTTCTATTTTCTACCTTTAAAAAACTTAAACCTAGATTCAATAATTCTGACTACTTGGTATAAGTGTGTTGGACAAAAGGAGAGTGAGAAGATGTGGTCTAGAGTGGGCGGAATAATATATATATATATATATATATATATATATATATATATATATATATATATATATATATATAGCAAGCAGTATATATCAAATAACTAATGAAAATGTTTCGAATTTTTAATTAATCTTATTTTTTGCCTTTCATGATGCAATGTCACTGGCACTATAAGAACAACATAATAAAGAACAAAACAAGATTACTCATGCCATATCTAGATAGCACTATTTTAAACCTGTGACAAATTGAAGAAAATAAAAAAATTAAAAATATCTGACTAATTGTAACCTTTACAATGCCTGTTTTATCTGACTTTCTCATGCTTCCAGATAGGTTGGCCATTTCTTTGGACATATCAGTAAAATTCTGCTATATTTTGTATTTTTCATTATTATTGCTGTCTTGTTGCAAGGTATACCCACATTTAAGTAAAAAAGGAGAAATGAATCTTATATCCTTTTCCCACTTTTTGTATTTTCTGTCATTATTTAATTGATTGTCTCCTACTCAAAGCATAAATATATAAATTACATCTCTGTATGTCAAAATAAGTGAAATAAACAACATAAATAAAAAGTCTTCAAAATATAGGAATAAAGGCACTTCATTGCAACACAACCCTTTTTAATGCATAGTATTCAGTAACTTATATTGCAGAAATCATGTTCCTTGTGGGGAAAAATTTAATTGACCTTGACATTACAGATCAAACATTTCTAAAGGACTTTGCCCTACATCTACACCACTCATTGACTAGAAAAAGATTAACCATGAGGCATATCATATTGCAAAAGCTGGCCTCATTAATTGGGCAAATTGTTTGGAGACACACAGCATCTTTATTATCTCACTAAATACATACCAGAATTCAGCAGTTTTGCAAACCTTGAAATATGTAACTTCTTATTTCAATAAATAATAAATAAAAAAGATCAGTGTCTGTGCACTGGTTTCCTAAATTTATAAACAGTCTTGCTATAACACTTATTTTTCATTAGGTTTCATGGGATTTAGTAATGCTAACTAAGAAGCAAAATATAAAAAGCTTCATCCCTCAGAGGTAATACTGGTTGAGAAAATGGTTAAGAAATAAATTAAATAAGTGTAATGGGTTGTATAATGCATAATTACAGACTTGAACAGGGCAGGAGAGAACATCCATAATGATGTTTTTCTATTAGTTTAACACCAGTGAATAAGCTGCATGGGGAAAAAATATGCATTACTCTTTCTGACCACATGTCGGTGCTACTGGTATACAAACACTAATTCAGTCACACTCCTCCCACGATACTCCAAATGTGAGAACAGTGAAGCCAGTGTAATACCTAATTCACATTTATAATTAATGTTTTACATAACATGTTGCAAAAGGTGAAGAAAGCCAAATACATTTATTAAATGTACATTGACATACAGTAAGAAGTGAGTCAGTATTGCAGGATTTCATGCACATGCAGAACATTACACGTTATTTGCTAATTAAACAAAAAAAAAAAAAATGCAATTTAAATTCTAAATAAGTGCATAAACACTAGACTCTCATTCATAACTATTAGCCTTTCTACATCTGGTTTAAACTAACCACAGATTGATAGCTTCAATCTGATACATCTGATCAGCAACCAATTGTGCTCCAACCCTCTGCCCTCTGAACCAGAACTCAACAATGAAGGACTGAGATTCTGCTGTGATGCCAGGAAACACACAGGTTTCACTTGGCTAAAAAAGGTTTTACTTTAATACACACACACACACACACACACACACACACACACACACACACACACACACACACACACACACACACACACACACACACACACACACACACCTTCCTATTATACACAAGTGAATATAATAAAATTGCTAAGTCACTTTCTCCATAAATTCCTAAAAACATTAATAAACAAAACAAGTCCTGTTTGAAAATCCCAAAATAGAGCACAGGGGAAATAAAACTTTAGTGCACGTTTCCATTCTGACACTTGATTCCTCTCCGTGCCTTCCAATGACTGGTTGGTGCCGGTGAGGCATCACCCGATACAGGGCCCACTGTTGGCAGGGGCAGCGCTGCAGCCTGATGTCTTTACTGGTATAAAAATAATACCCACAGTCATTAGGAATGATTTGAGATCAGAGCCTGGAAGCAAAACCAAAAAAACTGGCTTATGTAAGAGGGTTGACATCAATTACAGGGAAAAGGAAAAGACTGATGAGAGAGAATATCAGTGAAGTCTAAATTCAAACAAAAGAAAATATATTAATATGTGCAGTATTATACAGCAGATCTCATGCTCGATGGTCACAATCTTACAAAGTTTGGAAGACCAAAGCAGGACAGTCTCTCTCTCTCTCTCTCTCTCTCTCTCTCTCTCTCTCTTTCTCTCTCTATCTCACACACACACACACACACACACACACACACACACACACACGCACACGCACACACACAGTCCACACCTCTGAGTGTGTTCACCATAATGTCTGTACTTTTCTGAATGCCTCGGTCTACAGACTGAAATAAAACCCATCGTTACTCCACCACAAGTTTAGCCACAACGGGCAGTTTGGAACCAGTTTATTCTGCCTCATTCTGCCCTGAGTGTTCTTGTATGTGTATGTTTATTTGTGTGGGCATGTTTCTGTATCCTGGTGGGGACTACATTTTTCCATATGTATAGAAATACAATGAGTTCAGGGCAAAATTTATCTGAGGAAAATTGTTTATTTTTTCTAATCATTATGGTTAAATTTCAGGTCTAAAAATAGTTAGTTGCATTAGTAATTGTCCAGAAGATCTTGTGTTGTGTCTAAAGGTTTATGACCTTATTAATGGCCTACCACAAATTAATACACACTTCAGCTCTAAATGTGCAGTGTCTAATTAATACTTTTATTACAAAAAACCTCTATTATTTGGTGTGAAATAATTAATTAGCCTGAGGCTGAAGAATTTAGAAAATTTACTGCATTGTCTTCTTTAAGACACCACATTTTTTACACATTACATATAATTGGTTAATCACTCTTTTTTGTACTTTTCTCATTCTAGCTGTCTAAAGGTAGTGTTTGAAACCCATTATGACATTAAAACTGTGTTTCACAACAAACTGAATAGGCCAGTTCTCTGTCCACTTTAAGAGTTTATTGCCAAGATTAAGATGAGCTGAACACAGTAAAATTCAGTCTACACATAGATGTTTGTTTGAATAAATACGAAAAATATAAAGCATAATCCTGGGAAGCTGCAAGGACATCTTGAGACCCCACCCTTAACAAGTGTTAATTATACCCTGAGGGGGCCAAGCACACTACATGTATTAAGAGTCTTCTGTTCAATGTCTGTCCACCTCTGCCCACAGACAGGCTATAAAAGTTTTCTTTACCTTAAATTCTTTCATGGTTATTATTTTGTCTGACTATGTCCAAAAACTGCATATTAGTGTGCTAAATAGCAAAGTCAAAACAGAGGCAGCAAAGTATTTGAACACTAAATCGGCATTGTACAGTGTGTGGTTTTGGATTTAGCAGCATCCCCGGTGCTACATACACAAATTATCACTTAAGAAGTGTAAACATGTTGATGTGTTATGTCTTTACAACTAAAAATAAATAAATAACATGCTACAGGTGTATCGTATTTACAGTAGTAATTGTTGTTTGACAATTTGACAAGATAAAATAAATTTTTTATATATCTCTGCAAAAGGTGTAAAACTCAGCTCTGCTTTGAATGCCCTATGTGAACATTAATCTGATCACACACAGATGTCAGTGCTATATTTATAGGTTCTCTTATCCCCTTTCGCCTGTAATGAAGCTGTTCTGTCATGTCACATATCATCCTGGTGTGTTACATTTCAACTTTCAAACACACGTGCAACCAAGACACAGCTGTTCCCTATATTCTCGTTGATATTTGCATTCATTTACATTCACAATTTATTGCAATATCTGGGTTATGAAAACTTGCTTTTGGTGTTGTCCCTGATTCTTCTGTTTTAGCAAATAAATCTGGATAATAAAGCATTTCATTGCATAAACATTTTAGGAAAAAAGAAAGCTTTATATATCTTATATCTTTGCATTCACTTGTAACTGCAAAGGCCACAGTGTCTGCAAAATTGGTGTGTTCATGCTGAATGAGGATGTGTTCCCCATGATTCATAAGCAAACTTCTCTGCCCTCACTGCCACCAGCCCACATTTTCACAAGCTATAAATATATATATCACAGATAATATAACAACATCTAGTCTTTTTAATTAGTTCCACTTCTCCTCAAAGTGAAGGAAATTGTATTAATTATCTTCAATCATGCCAACAGCTGCAGCTTTTGTATCAGGGATCCATTCCACACCCATCACTAACATGAGCGGAACATCAGCCATGGTGTAACACAATCTTTTACAGTGCTTCAAATCTTGGATTGTGCAAAAACACAACTTCCATGTGTACAGTATACTGCCAGCTTTCCAAACGATGAATAAAAACTTTTGTAATTTTGTTTGTTTGCTTTCAATCAATGTGATAAAGCAAAACGAATTCAATAAAAGTGGTTATATTGAAGATGGCAGGCAATCGCTCAAAACTGCACACATTGCTGAGTCACTCAGGTTGCCAAATACTGGTTGTGCTGCAGGGAAAAGACTGTATGTGGGTCAGAGTGTAAGGAACAAAACCCAGGATGGTTACTCTTTAAAAAGCCAGATCAGCTGATGTAACCATTTTGGCTTTTCTAATAACCTTAGTGTGCATTTGAGGACATATTTCAGCTGTGAACACACACACACACACACACACACACACACACACACACACACACACACACACACGCACAGAGTAGTATTGCAATCAAAGTTTTTAAATATAAACTTAACCACATTGTGTCAATTATAAATGACTGGAAACTTTATTTACACTTTATTTAAACAAAACTATTCAGGTAAAAAAAAGCATGATAATAAATCTCAGGTACTAAATTTGATGTGCATGGATCCTTTCTCTCTAGTGTAGAGACGAGATGAGGGATGTAATTGACATGATGGAATGAGGGATGCAGCTTTTTATAGCAGGTCTGGAGTGTGGTCAAAACAGCAAGCTCGCCAAACACATACATATACATTCCAGAGAACACTGAATCTATCTGTCTCTTTTTTGTTTCTGTCTGTCTGTCTGTCTGTCTGTCTGTCTGTCTGTCTCTCTCTCTCTCTCTCTCTCTCTCTCTCTCTCTCTTTCTCTCTCTAGATAGCTCAATGGCTCCCTCTCATATTTTGAACGAAGAGCAATATCCTGGCTCACGTTCTGCTGGTGTCGATTCACTAGCTGAATTTCTTTGCTTAGCAACAAGCGTAACACGGTTCCTAAATCCTTAACATATGAGCCTCATTTGCTCCAGAGACACATGCATCTCTCTCTCTCTCTCTCTCTCTCTCTCTCTTATACTCACACACACACACACACACACACACACACACACACACACACACACACACACACACACAACTGTACAATTCAACTGTGATATCATACAATACATTTAAAAGAAGCATTTGGAAATGCCTTACGTTTGCATGTATACACTATTTATGTTTGAAATTATCTTTTTTTTTCTAAATTTTTTTTTTTTTTTTTTTGTGTTTATGTTTGTGTTTTATTGTGATTTTTTTGTGTTTAAAAAGCATTTAAATTGTATTTGCTGACGTGTTTCATTTGTCTATATGGTGTAGAAGGGTATAATTTTCTTCTGTGTTTCTGAAGAATGGGGAGAAAAGAAGAAAGAAATGTTAATGCAGTTAACGCAGATTCTTTTTGTGTGTCTGTCTGTCTTTCTTTTTCTGATATTTCTTAATGAAAAGAGAAAAGTGCTATCAGACATTATAGGCTTACTTTTCTAACAGGTGCATGCATTTAGTGGTAGTTTAGCCAGTTTATCCTGTTTTTGTTCAGTTGCAGTTTTCATTAGAAATGAAGACACCTGTGTCACACATGTGAGGTTGTGACATGAGAAATCTGATGCCACAAGCAGTAGCATGGTCCAAGATAGTAATTAAAGTATGCATTACTGCCTGTAGAGATCCACCATAGTAAAAAAATCGGATATTGTTCAGCCTTAATGCAAGCAAAGATTTGAATTCCTATTCCTTTTCAAACAATAGGGTTTTTTGGTTATTTATCTAATAAACTACCTCAAGAATACAACTTAAGTAAATCTAAATAAAGCACAGTGTTACATCTAGAATACAATGAATATAATGTTAATGTAATGTCAAAACGTTTTTTTTTTCTGTTTTTTCTTTTTTTTAAATTAAAATCAAGAATCAGCTTCCCAAGAAGCTCAGAAATGGACATCAAAAATGAACTGAGATTTGATTTATATGTTTTATATTTTACACACAAACACACACACACACACACACACACACACACACACACACACACACACACACACACACACACATGCACAAACCGGCACACATACACTATAGCAAATTGACGTACAGTATTATGCATAACACATACAGATACCAAAATATAAGGACCAAAATAGAAGCAATCACTGACACTAACCACATCATACCCGTTCTGTGACACAATATCTCTCTCTATCTCTTTTATTTACATTCTCTCTTAATAACTCACTTTCTTGGGAAGCATTTTATGAATCTAGAAGCGGAGCTTAACATTTGTGTTCAATTTAGTCCTGTTGGCCTGTTTAAGACCCACAGGCAAGATTTACATCCGACCCCAAGAGGAAGCAATCTGGAATCTGTCTCTCTCTCTCTCTCTCTGTGTGTGTGTGTGTGTGTGTGTGTGTGTGTGTGTGTGTGTGTGTGTGTGTGTGTGTGTGTGTGTGTGTGTGTGTGTGTGAAAAAACAGGAAGAGAGTTAGAAAAGTGTGATGTCTGCTTTTCTGCTTTTCAAAACAGCGGTTCAAAACAGCTAGATGGTAGTTAGATAAGCTTAAACAAATCAATTAAAAAGACACTATCATTTCTTACACTGTCATTTTTTTTTTCATAACGTAGTCCTTTTACTTCCCTATTGGGCCAGGCAATTTTAAAAAAGAAAGGAGTATTCAAAGAATTCACTGAAATGGTTTGTAAAGAACTAACTTGTTTCTGTTTATTTAGTCTCACTCAGGTTTGTACAGACAGGCACATACATGGCACTGGTTTTGCAACTGAGCAAAACCATATAAACACAGCCTTTTTCTGATTCTTGGCTTCAGCACAAGTGGTTTTAGTGTTAATGTATGATCTGTGACAAGCCCACAGTGGCCAGTGCTGCTTTAACATTTTCATGGGGTAATAATTTCTCAGTAAATATAAAGGCTCTGTTGTCAATATGTGTAGAAAGTCCTAGTCTGTGTCTTTGTCTTGTCTTGTTTTCTTCTTGCACAAAGCTCACTAAACTTCACTGCACACTTTAGTGTTTATGCTATCACACTGACAATGAAACACATTTTAAATATGTTATTTTTATTTATATATATATATATATATATATATATATATATATATATATATATATATATATATATATATATATATAAAATATATATATTTTTAATATCTATAAAATATAATTAAAAAGCTTTTTTTGCACAATGCACATGTATATAATAATAACTTCTTCTTCTTCTTCTTCTTCTTCTTCTTCTTCTTCTTCTTTCAGCTGCTCCCATTAGGGGTCGCCACAGCAGATCATCTGTCTCATACCCATCTGTCCTCTACATCTGCCTCTTTTAAACAAACTACCTGCATGTCTTCCCTCACCACATCCATAAACCTTCTCCTTGGCCTTCCTCTTTTCCTCCTTCCTGGTGGCTCCATCCTCAGCATTCTCCTACTGATATACCCCATGTCCCTCCTCTGCACATGTCCAAACCATCTCGATCTCGCCTCCCTCCCCTTGTCACCAAAATGTCCTACATGTGCTGTCCCTCTAATAAAATCGTTTCTAATCCTGTCCATCCTCGTCACTCCCAACGAAAACCTACGAAAACCTAACTCTATAGCTCTACCTCCTGTCTTTTAGTCAATGCCACTGTCTTTCAATGCCACTGAGTTTTTCCTTGCCACAGTCGCCATGGCTGCTCATCAGGGATAAATCCACACCGTTCACCTTGACTGTTGATTTCTGTAAAGCTGCTTTGAGACAATGTCTGTTGTGAAAAGCGCTATAGAAATAAACTTGACTTGACTTGACTTGACTTGACTTGACCGTCTCTAAACCATACAACATCACAGGTCTCCCCACAGTCCTATAAACTTTCCCTTTCACTCGTGCAGATACCCTTCTATTACAAATCACTCCTGCCACTCTTTTCCACCCACTCCACCCTGCCTGCACTCTTTTCTTTACTTCTCTAACACACTCTCCATTTCTTTGCACTGTTGACCCCAGGTACCTGAACTCCTCCACCTTCACCACCTCTTCTCCCTGCAACTGCACCACTCCACTGCCCTCCCTCTCATTTGCACACATGTACTCTGTCTTAATCCTACTGACTTTCAGACTCTTCTCAACCTGCTCACTACTCCCACCATAAATAACAATATCATCCGCAAACATCATATTCCACAGAGACTGTCTTACCTTATTCGTCAACCTGCCCGTCACCACTGCACAGGATTGAAGTAAAGAACTACAAATACTTTGTTACTGTACTTAAGTAGATTTTTCTTGAATCAGTACTTTTCAGTACCTTTAACTTTTACTCATTACATCTTTACACAAATATCCGTACTTTCTACTTCTTACATTTTCGAAACAGACTCTGTACTTTAGGTTTAATCTATTTGGTGAAATGTCAATATTTTTTATTTTCGATGCGTGCCGTTTTCAGCCCATCAACTGATTTCTTTGCACAACTTTTTCAACCTACTACTGGTGTATCATTTCCTGGCTTTCACACACCACAGACGTAGGCTAGTTTATGAAGCAAACAATGAGCAAGACAGAAGCCAACAAGAAGTATGGGGTTAACGTGAATGAGACAGAGGGAGTCAGTGATGTAAACATGAGTGAGAACAGAGACATTCCTGATCAACATCATCTTTTCTTTGCTTGTGTTCAATGTATATGGTGGATGTTCAGCCTGGATACATTCATTAGGCAACAAAAGTTTTAATGCGTTTTGTAATAATATATTAATTAAGGCTGTCAAAATGAATTTTAAAGGCACTGGTTTCATTAACACGCGATTAATGCAGCGTGCATTTCTGTTTGACTGTTTTTATTAAAAATATAAAGAAAAAAATGTAGAAGTACCTTCATCTTAACACACCTTTATTAACAACGTCCTTTCTTTACTCAAATATAGAATATATATAAATAAACACTGAAAAAATGTTTATTCAATAAAGATTTGTTTTACTGATGCGGCAAGTCTCAAATCAACACCAAAATCCGCAATAATGCGCACATCATTACGCATCACCATCAATGCGCACATCATTACGCATCACCACCCTCTGAGGTCGACAAACTACGAGTTTTGTGGCATTTTTTCCCTCATAACGCTGTAAATAACTTTTTGGATCGCACATACAAAAGCAATACATCATTTGAATCTGTAAAGGGTCTACTTTTTTCGTACTCATAATAACAACAATACGCTGTGCTTTAATAAAATAAAGCAAACAGACATGGTACGCCCTTTGCCCTCTCTGTCTTCTCTCTTCACAGACACACAAATAAAACAACCTGAATTTTAGTGAACACTTTCCTCACACACATAATAAATATACAAATAGAAAGCTCGAAAAGTCGATAAACACATATAAATAGAAATAGTCTCTGATTATGTAATCCGTATGAAAGTTATAAGAGGTACAGTTTCTTCTATATCACCTTCTTAATCATCCGTGTGAAAACATAGCAAAAGTTCTGTTTGGTGTCCTGATAATTTACTTAATTTAAAACACCATAATTACTTTAAAACATTTACAAGAATATTTTGTCTTCATGATCTATGTTGAGTTTGGTTTCACGAATAACAAACATACATTTGCGTCAATATTTGTATATATTACAAGCATCAATATTTGTCCATACCCATGTTGATTGAAAAATTGGAAAGTATAAATTTAAGGTACATTTAGAACAGTGTAAATTAAAAAATGTGTAATTTAAATTGCGATTAATCATGAGTTAACTTATGACAATCAAGCGATTAATAGTGATTAAATATTTTAGAGTAATTGCTACTTTTTACTTAAATACATGTCAGAGCCCAAACCTGACCTTACCTGAGTATTTTAAAACATGAGTATCTGTACTTCTATTTAAGTGAAGGATGTGTGTACTTTTGCCACCTCTGCCACTGCAAACAGGAAAGGGCTCAGAGCTGATCCTTGATGCAATCCAACTTCCACCTTGAGCCAGTCTGTCATTCCTACTGCACACTTCACTGCTGTTACACTGTCCTCATTCATGTCCTGCACCACACTCACATACTTCTCTGCCACTTCTGACCCCTGACCTCACTTCCTCATACAATACCACAACTCCTCTCTCAGCGCCCTGTAGTACGCTTACTCTAGATCCACAAACACACAATGCAACTCCTTCTGACCTTCTCTATACTTCTTTATCAACATTCTCAAAGCAAATAATGCGTCCTTAGTGCTCTGGTGTGACTGATCAACTTTATTCCCCTGTAGTTACTGCAGGTGTGCACATCTCCTTTATTTTTGAAAAACATTACCAGCAAACTCCTTCTCCATTTCTCAGGCATCCTCTCACCTTCCAAAATCCTGTTAAACAATTTGGTTAAAAATTCCATTGCCATCACTCCTAAACATCTCCATGCTTCATCTGGTCCTACTGACTTTTCACTCTTTATCTTCTTAATTGCTGCTCTCACTTCCTACTTACTAATTCTATCCACTTCCTGCTTCACTATCTCCACATCATCCAACCTTCTTTCTCTCTCTCTCTCTCTCTCTCTCTCTCTCTCTCTCTCTCTCTCTCTCATTTTCCCCGTTCATCAACTTGAATATAATAACTACATTTCAATAATTGCACAGTATTTATATCTGTTATATTTTGCTAACTCTTACTGTTTTTTTTTTTTAATACACTGCAGTTTACATACACAATATGGCTAAACATATGTGGAAACCTGACCGTCACACCCAGATGCAGTTCTTCTCCAAACACAAAGCTTGCTCTATTAAGACATGGTTTGCAAAGCTTGGTGTGAAAGAACTTGAATGGCCTTCACAGTGGTTTTGATCTCAACCGTACTATGCTCCTGCTGGGTTGAATTGTAATGACAGCTGAAAACTAGGCTTAGCATTAATACTAATGCTTATGCTAAGCCAACTTTTGGCTACAAACACAATATAACGTTGTTTTAATCTGTGCATATAAAAATAAAATTGATATGGGTCATTCTTTACAAGTAGTGCAAGGTGTCTGTCAACTCTCAAAATTGTTCTTCTTTTTCACTTAAAAGTCTTATTCCATTTGTGTGGACAAAAAAAAAATCTAAATTTGAATAAGTATACTAAAGTCTTTTGATGAATTTTTACAACTGTGTGTAATTTTAGACAGAACCATGTACCCTAAACATGGAAAAACAAAACATCAGAAAGCGCAACTGGTATGACAACTGAAACTTATTTAACTGTTTAACATTGACCGTTTCTTAGATAGTAGCCTTAATGTACTGTTCCCCTTGACAAATATTGACCAAAGAAAAAAGAAAAAGAAAAAAAAGGCTGACCCAGAGTAGATGAGCTGAAAGCTGTTGCTGCTGGCTATCGTGTGCATGTCTACATGTTTACTCCATGAGATCATACTGATATCGGGTTTGGCATGTGTGAAAGCCTGCAATATCTGCAGCCAGTGAGACCATACTCATATGATTCAACTGGTAAAAGAATTCTAAAAGGATTAAATAAAATTTTAGCTGATTTAAAAATGCATGTATTATACAATACATGCAATATATAAAACACATTTTCCATCACCAGTTTGCAGAAAAAAATATATATTATATTATATTATATTATATTATATTATATTATATTATATTATATTATATTATATATGTTAGTATAGTATTTATATGCATTTGTGTTACATTGGTTTGCATGAAGAAACGTTTTTTTTTTTTTCCCAGTTTAGTCAGGGAACAAAAACTACAAAGTTTAATAAAGCAGTATAATATAATGACCTAATAATCAATAATCCTGTAATAGTATAATTTGGTCTTATCTGTGTCATGTGTATCATGTAAAAACTGATAGGAATTCTGCATCTATAAATCATATTGCTGCTCATTTATTTTAAAAGTCTTCATTACCTTAGGACAGAAAGAAGTCTGAATACACAGTGACAGGCTGAGCAACCAGCCAGTTAAGAGACAGAGTGTAATAGGATGACACAGTGATGATGGAGTAAACAAACCGAAGTCAGTCTGATATCAAATAAGACTGAAAATGATTCAGGACTGATGGAGATTTAGCTTCGTTTTTAATGTAAAGGTAAGTGCTCGTGAATGACCTGGCTGTCAGCTGATTTATTCTTTGTGCAAAATTGTTCTCCTATTGTTCTCCTATATCCTAACTCAAATATGCAGTTATATTGACTAATTGGGTGTGCTTGTGTAACTGCAGTTTATTATTTAATTTTGAATCTTGAACAAAATAGCTTTGCAGTTGTCACACACATAGCAAGAGTCGGAAACCGGTCGTAAAGTCAATACGCTTTATTTGCCTTACTACATGAAGCAGACAGGAGAGGCTGAGAGAGTGTGCTGATTGCAGGAGAGAGGCGTGGCTGGTGGTTCTCTGACAGCAGTGTGTTGACACTTACAGCTGTGATATTAATCCATGTGGTGGAGAACCCACATTAAGAAATATTCTTCCACAAGTTTTTGATAATTGCATGTATTGAGTAAAGAGAATTCCAACGTTATACTTCCTGCAGCTTAATATATCTTTTATATATTCTGCCTTTAAATAAGACCATTGTTGGGCCATTTTTAGTCCTGGACATTTACTCTACACTGTCCTGTTTTGAATTGAACATGAAACAATCAAAATAGTTTTATACACAATTTAAAGGTGCCCTTCAAAGAACACACACATGTAAATCATACCTACTATCGTTCATATTGTTCTTGACTACAAAGCACATCATATAATTAACACACAGTATATGTTTCATATGTTTTTTCTTGAAAAGTGTTTAACCCTGTTCATTAACTCGAGGAACTGCTGTTAAATACTTTCAAGAAGGCCTTAATTGGGCTTGTAAATGTGTTGTAACTACACACATCCTTTTGATTCCAGACATGGCAGCTTCCTTCCCAATCAAAAATGCAGAATCCTGTGTTCCATGGGAAGCCAAACACATAAACAGCATGCATTGAGTTGCCTTTAAAGAATCCATTCATCAGCCAGCAGAACTAACACACAATCAGATACCTGATGGATGTTGAATGGCCCACTGCTGGCACAAGAAACCATCTGTGCCGTGGGTTTGTGAGTTGTGTATTTGCCTTATAAGTAACAAGAGTCAGATTTTAATGCAGGATCACAGACTTATATTTGTTGGTGTTTGTTTAAAGTAGGCCCAGACCAGAACAGAACAGAATGGAGCAAAGCAGAGTAACTGCTGTGGAGGGCCGAGACCGACAAGTAAAATGTGATTAAATAAGCATTTAGACATCTGTATTAGAATATATTTACTTCTCTCTCTCTCTCTCTCTCTCTCTCTCTCTCTCTCTCTCTCTCTCTCTCTCTCTCTCTCTCTCTCTCTCTCTATCTATCTATCTATCTATCTGTCTGTCTGTCTGTCTGTCTGTCTGCCTGTCTGTCTGTCTCTCGCCCTCCAGTGCCACTTAAGGGCTTCAAAACACACTTATTTCTTCAAATCATTTTCAAGAGATACATGCATGCTTAATTTTATTTTCATAGAAGCATGAATAAAAGCTTCACACACTCTTGGCATCCAGAGAGTTTATTTCTCTAAATATTCAGCTGAAATTTCTTGCCATGCCTCTTGTAAAACTTGAACATTGTGTGTTCTTTGCTACTAGGATATTTCTTTCTGACCTAAAGTTCAATAGTATTTAGGTCTGGTGACTGGACAGGCCATTACATAATAGATAATTATTTGCTCTCTAAATAATGCTAACAGTGTTGGACATATACTTTGGGTCATTGTCTTGTTACGGTGAACTTCAAGGCTCTTCTCTGTTCTGGCATCGAGGTGGTGGAATGAACTTCCCCTAGATGTCCGTACAGCGGAGTCCCTGACTATCTTCAAGCGACGATTGAAGACCTACCTCTTCCTGAAACACTTAAATTAGCACTTTCAAAGTTTGCCTTGTAGAATTCAAGAGTTATATTTATATTACGTTTGTAATTTTGTGTACCAGTGTAGATTTATTCATTGCTAGAGACTCAAAGCACTTTTGTACGTCGCTCTGGATAAGGGCGTCTGCTAAATGCCACAAATGTAAATGTAAATGTTAATATAAAAATGGTGAAGTTGTTTACAATTAGCCACAGCCCGACGGAAAATTAAGGTACTAAGTATGGAATGTTCCATCTTGATTTAGTGATTCTTTCACTATTTAACCTACAGTATGTACATCTAACACACACATATTGTACATATACAATTAGTTCTTATGTTCTCCAAATATAAACAGAAACTTGTGAAGTGGAACATGGCATAGCTACATGTATTCCATCAAAAGCCTACTATTATTAAGTTAATAGTGTGATGAATTTAATACTGTTAAATTGTCTCATTATTTGCATATAAAAAAGAACATGCATGTGTCTCTAAAAAATGTCAAGACTACAGTAGGTGTATCCAAATATTTAACACACACTATCTGTCATCCTGCCTTATTGAACAATCCAGCATCAATCCTCAGTTTGGCTAATGATCTGTTATTAGACCTCCTTTCCGGGTGTGGTAAAATAACAGCCTGCAACGCAAATATATCTAAAAGCTCTCTGTTAAATTCATTTTTAGAACTGACTGGTTGTTTTTATGTTAGACCACATGGCTAGATATATCAAATGATGCCCTATTTTTCAGATTAGTCCATGAGTAAACAGCAGTTTGTGCTATAAGTCAAAACAGAGTAACACTAAATTGGATGGAAAAGTTAAATCCAAAGAGAGGCCAAGAGATTCCAGAAAAAAAGAAACTGAGCTACTGCTGTTCTCTTTAATTACAGAAAGCATTTAGAAAATGTCATACACATGTGCACACACACCCACACCCATATAGGTTTTTAACACACTGAGACAGAAACACCATCCAGAGATGCTACATAATCATATATATATATATATATATATATATATATATATATATATATATATATATATATATATATATATATATATATATATTCACATTAGAAATATTGCTAAAATTAGAAATATGATGTCGTTACAGGATGCAGAAAAACTAGTTCATGCTTTTGTTAGATCTAGATTAGACTACTGTAATGCTTAACTGTCTGGGTGTTAAGCAGAAATAAGCTTCGGTTAGTTCAGAATGCAGCAGCAAGAGTCTTCACTAGATCTAGAAAATATGACCACCTCACCCCTGTTTTACAGGTTTCTACACTGGCTCCCAATTAAATCTCGCATTAATTATAAAATACTACTACTGACGCATAAAGCACTTAACGGTCTCGCACCGCAGTATCTGAGTGAACTTCTGTACCAATATGATCCTCCATGCCTACTTAGATCAAAAGGTGCAGGCTATTTGTTGGTACCTCAAATAATGTAGACTACAGCAGGGGGCAGATCTTTCTCTTATAAACCCCACAGGTATGGAACAGCCTTCCAAACAATGTTTGGAACTCAGACACAGTCTTAGTGTTCAGATCGAGGCTGAAAACATATTAATTAAGTCAAGTCTTTTATCAGTAGACTTTTCTTAGGTAAAAGAGCAGATCTGGAGAGATCATGGATACAGAGTGTTTGGTGAACTGGGATATTTGTATGCTGTCGTCCCCTCACTTTCAAACATTCACTCAGGTTTGTTGATGGTGGTGTGGTGGGTCGTCTCTTATCCCAGAGATCCCCCATGTCTGTGTTACCTTCTGATTCTCCCTTTTAGTAATGTTGCCATAGTGAGGCTTTCATACAACAATAAGGACACATAATAATCCATATCCTTTTCTTTCTGTCACCCCCTTCTCTCTCTCTCTCTCTCTCTCTCTCTCTCTCTCTCTCTCTCTCTCTCTCTCTCTCTCTCTCTCTCGGTCGAGTTAAACATGCTCCTGAGGTTCCAGTGACCACTGTTTGTGCCCCTCTTCCCTCCACTGATCTTCAAACTTCATCCTGCCTCTGGATAGTGTTGTCTTCGATTGGAGGCCACTCTGGGCAGCTGGGGACAGTTTCTCTTCAACGCCGTGGTTCAATGAAATTCCGGAGTAAGAATGGGAGCTTTGAGGATGGATTTGGATTGTAGTTAATGTCAACAGTCTACTACACTGACTCAGAACTACAGTTTGCTTATGATTGCCATCACTGCACCCCAAGGTGCAAGGAAAAAAGTCATTATATCAAATATGTTAACATTCAATATATTCAGAATCCATTCAATATATTCAGAGTTTTCATTCAATATATTCAGTTCCCCTTCAGGAACTTGAGCTGCATCAACAATATTCTGGGAACGCTTTCGCGTTGACCAAGCTCTGAATCACGTGTGTAATCAGTTCAATGGAAAGCGCAGCGTCACCGGTCTCAACCAGAAAGCTATAAAAAGCACATTAAATAAAACCACCAGCTAGCTTCTGTTTGTTCAGAAAGTGCTCTGTGTGTGTTTGTCTTAATGGTAAGTGGTAAATTAAAAAAAATAATAAATTAAAGACGTAAGAGACACGTTGGGTGGTCAGGAAATCTGAGAACTCTGCTGTGCGACAGACTTAGCTGTCAGAGCAACTAAAGAGACTGTTAGGGCCGTTGACCGATCCATGGCCACCCTTGTGTCTACTACAAGGCACCTATGGCTCACCCTGTCGGATCTTTCTGACAGGGACTGGGCCGTGCTCCTGGACGAGCACCACTGCTGACTAGCCTATTTGGCGACACAGTGGCATCTCCCACGTTGCTCGGTGGACACAGCCCCAACCACAACCCAGCACCTGCAGGCATCGTGAGGTGCAAAGGCAGAGACAAAGTCCTTATACAGGACTAGTTGGGGACCCCACCAGAAAGAGGCGCTGTGCACCTTGGTATACAGTGCCTGCCCTGCCCCGGCACCCTGGGAGAGCTGGTTTGGTAACCCTGCCATTTTCAGTGCTTTAGGGCACAGCCAGCCCCAGTGAACACCCTCCATAGCGGACTTGGAGGGGTCGCTGCCTCTCCGGAGGCCCCTAGAGCTGCCTCAGGGCGTTGCTCCAGCTCTAGGCATACCAGAGGTGAAACTCGAGAGACTGATTCCCTTAAGAGACTATCTAGCAGACGTGTTTTGATGGGTCCTGCACACTGTAGACAAAGGCTATACGATTCAGTTCAGGTCTCATGAGTTCCTGCTCTGCCCAAGGTCTATGGGGAAGGGCCCATCAATTGTGGCAGCTTCTAGCTCTTAAACATTTCCTTCCAGACCTCAATGGTGACCATGTGTTGGTCCGTTCAGACAACACTTCGATGGTCTCTTATATCAACCACCAGAGGGTCTGCAATCTCGCCTTCTGTACAAGCTGGCATGTAAGATCCTCCTGTGGGCCAAGGGAAGCTGCTTTCCTTGAGGGCAGTGAATGTCCCAGACCACTTAAACAAGGGAGCAGACGCCCTCTCGAGGCAAAGGCCGAAGCCCAGGGAATGGCATCTCCACCCGGATGTGGTGGAGCAAATTTGGGAGAGATTTTACAGAGCTTAGGTGGACCTGCTTGCAACTTAAGAGACATTCTGCTTCTTCCTTACACCCCCAGCCCCTCTAGGGCTGGATGCCATGGTGCAGCACCTGTATGTTTTTCCTCCTCTCATGCTGCTCCCTGGAGTTCTGGATAGAGTTTGCCGGGATGAAGTCTGTCTCCTCCTGGTGGCCCCATGGTGGCCAGGCAGATCATTTGGATCCAGTTAACTGCCCGGTAGGCCCAGTGCTGGAATTTCTCAGTTCGCCAAGGGGTTTGCCCTTCCACCCTGGAGGTTTATGTGTCTGCCATTGCAGCCTGTCATGCCCCCCTCACTGGGCAGTCACTGGGCAAGGACCCGTTGGTGACACCTTTCCTCCATGATACCTGGAGGCTGAGGCTTCTGGTACAATCTAGAGTGCCTGCATGGGACTTGGCCATTGTCTTGCAGGCCCTGCCTTGGAGCCTTCTTTCAAGCCATTAACTGAGGTGCCTTTAAGTTTACTCTTGGCCATCTCCTCTCTCAAGAAATAAGCGGATCTTCAGGCCCTCTTTGTGGCCCAATCTTTCCTGAAATTTACTCCAGGTATGGCCAGTGCCTTTCTCTACTCTAAATCAGGGTATGTTCACAAGGTACCCTCTGTCATCCCATGATCTGTTATGCTCGAGGCATTCTTTCCTCCTCCCGTTTAGGTCCCAGACCAGTAGAAGCTCAACCGACTGTGTTCAGTACAAGCACTGGACATATATATCCACAAGAACTGGAAGCAGCTGAACAAGCAGACGCTTAGCAGATGGATTCTGGATGCTATTTCATCCTCCTATGAATCCTCTGGTCTCCCTGCTCCTTTTGGGGTCAGAGCTCACTCGATTCAGAGTGGTCAGCCTCTAAGGCTTTGTCCTCTGGAGTTTGTCAGGTTTTCAGAAGCAGTTTAACTCCACGCCTGTGACATCGCACTTTCCATTGGACTGATTACGCATGTGATTCAGAGCATGGACAACGTGGAAGCATTCCCAAAGTGTTGTTGTTGCAATGGTTACATATGCAACAAGGCATTTTTATTCAATATATTCAGAATCTCTTCAATATATTCAGAATCCATTCAATATTCGGAATTCATTCAAAATATTAATTCTTCATTCAGTCTTCATTCAATTCTCTCATGGATAATTTCCTAAACGACATACGTATATATTTCCTATATGGCATATATATATATATATATATATATATATATATATATATATATATATATATATATATATATATATATATATAGTTTTTCTGCCAAGGGACCAGGACTGATCCGTGTAAAGGAAAGAATGAATGGGGCCATTCATCATGAGATTTTGAGTAAAAACCTCCTTCCACCAGCAAGGGCATTAAAGATGAAACATGGCTGGGTCTTTCAGCATGACAATATTCCCAAACACACCGCCCGGGCAACGAAGGAGTGGCTTTGTAAGAAGCATTTCAAGGTCCTGGAGTGGCCTAGCCAGTCTCCGGATCTTAACCCCATAGAAAATCTTTGGAGAGAGTTGAAAATCCATGCTGCCCAGTGACAGCCCCAAAACATCACTGCTCTAGAGGAGATCTGCATGGAGGAATGGGCCAAACTACCAGCAACAGTGTGTGAAAACCTTGTGGAGACTTACAGAAAATGTTTTGATATCTATCAATGCCAACAAAGGGTATATAACAAAGTATTGGGATGAACTTTTGCTATTGACCAAATACTTATTTTCCACCATAATTGGCAAATAAATTCTTTAAAAATCAGACAATGTGATTTTCAGGATTTTTTTTCTCATTTTGTCTCTCATAATTTAAGTGTCCCTATGATGAAAATTACAGGCCTCTCTCATCTTATTAAGTGGGATAACTTGCACAATTGTTGGGGTGGTGTACTGCAGCTGCATTTTCTTTACTATTGATCAACAGTGCTTACTGGGATGTCCAACATCTAATATGTAATGTATAACCTATTTCAAGCAAGTAAAATTGTTTTAACGTAGAATACTTTCCTTCAAACCAACAGTCTCTTCAGTGAGAGTTTACCTGAGGTAAAAAGTAACAATTTTAATATTTAACAGATGAGGGACATTGGTAAGGCAAATGTGTCCTGATTAAAGGAATACCTTCCATAAAACATGCTATTATAAATATGTATGCAATAAAAACTAAGAGAAATATGTATTTGACATTTGTTATTCAGTTAAATTTGATTAATTCCAGGGGATTTGAATACTTTGAGAAACTACTGTAAATACTGTACATCTTCTCAGACACATGTACATATTGTGGATACAATTACTCACAAACTGTATGAATTGCTCATTGTAATCTATGTAAGAACAAATTTAAGACAAACTATTCTTGTAAATGTTTTAAAGTTATTATGGTGTTTTAAATTACTTAAATCTTCAGGACACTAAACTGAATTTTTTTTATATGTTTCCACAAAGACAGATTTAATTGTCAATTTTGTGCATCATGCCGGATTTTGGTGCTTGTTCTGAGACTTAGCGCATCAGTAAAACAAATGTTTAGTGATTAAACATAGAATTATTTTTCTGTGAAGTAAATTTTTATATATATCTGAGTAAAGAAAGGAAGTTGTGAATAAATGTGTGTTGCACTGAAGGTTTGAATTTCGTATGTGTGCTTCAGTTTGTGCCCAACACACAAAAACAGCCTGTGTTGACAGAGGCTATTTAAATAAATGCAGTCTCCAATTTAAATAAAAGCAGACATATACAAGACTGTGATAAAGTGCAACTCAAATAAAGTAGTGACAGTACAAAGACAAACAGGCAACAATTTTATAAATGTTTTTTAAGGGGTTTTTGGAGGTGGGTGAGGATGTAGTTTGTTTTTTGGGCTCAGAGCAGTTTTGGACACTCAGCTATACTTTTTCCACACATTAGCTGAAGCAAAATAAACAAGAACAGGAGACCTAACAGACGTGATCATGCTGAACAGCTGAGAGCAGCTAGTAATGTTTTAACTATTTCCCTGGCTCACACACACAAAAAAAAAAAATTACTATTAGCTATAGTTATATATTGTATATACTTTTTTATTTACAATGCTTACCTATATTCGGAATATAATTTTTTTAAGCAAATAATGTTGTGATTTCTTAAATCCACATTTTTATGAACCTAAAGAGAGCATGAAAATATTTACCTCAATCTTAAAGTTTCCAGCTCATACCATTCATGTATCACCTATTCATGTATCACCCAGAAGAAGGTTCTCTTTTATTTGAAGTCTGACACCTTTTAAGGCTCTTTATGGTTCTTTACTGCTGTCACTAGACTGGGATTTTCCACAAAGCTGCTCTGTCTCTGCCTATTGTTCTATATAACTGGAAAAGAAAATTCATTAAGTTCAATTTTGCTCTCCCAAACACATCAAGCTATTCCTTTTAGCAGCTTTCGGGCTTGCTTTGAAAGGTATGTCTTGCTTAAAGTATCATCGCTGCATAGCTGGGATGAAGTAGTTTTAGATTTGTCTTCGACACTTCAAGGTTTGTCTTGACACTTTATTGTGGCTCAGTGACTGACACACTGTCAATACAGGAACTGAAATATTTGTTTATTTTTCATACACACTAAATGGCCAATGTGTCAGGTACACTCACCATGTTGAGGCATATAATTATGAGCTGTGGTCCTGTTGCGATACATTAATTTCCAGATGCCCAGTACCTTGGCAATTAATAGAAGGCTATTGCACCACCCCTGATGTCATTTAGGTATTTATAGTAGTGGCATGGAAATGGGTATATAGGTGGCACAAATTAATCTGGTGTAGTAGCCTTGTTATAACTTTTAAATATGCTGAGTAATGTTTATAATGGCTGAGAAACATTTAAAAACCATATCACTCCATTATTCAAGTTTACACTGATAAGGTGCCATTTATTATGTTTAATCCACTGGCTAATATGTAAATGGTGTTCAAACACCAGCAACAATGCACATGTACTATCACCATGCACATTACAGTATCAGTGTCTTCTTTGGTGGTTGCTTTCTTTTCAATGGATAGCATTGAAAATGGGTGACAAGTGGATACTTTATTTATTTTGACTCGATATTGTGAACAGAGCACAAATAAAAGTAATATGAAATACAAATAAGGAACAGCTGCATGTGTTACAAATATATTATATTTCCCTTGTTGTTCATTCGGAGATTTGCCATTCAGTCCTGTGTTACATAAAAACATTTCCTTCCAGCCAAGACAGAGCTTAGACCAATGACCGAAGAAATGAACACAATACAAAAGTGTACAATATGGTGTTGTGTTCAGCCTGGTTGCACTCTGATCACACACACACACACACACACACACACACACACACACACACACACACACACACACACACACACACACACACAAAGTCAGCTTTCCCTGAAAACAGCACAAAAGAAATGCTTTACAAGCTTTTGTTGCTATTGGCGAGCAAAAGCAGTATCCTATTTCTTCTCTCTACTCTTCAAGTAAATATCAAATGCTGGCTTAATAAAACATGCACAGTGCACACAAACTAGAAGAGAACACACATCTACTGAAAGGACATCAAAACACACATTCTGAGTAAACTGAATGCTATCACTTAAGTCAATGTGCACTTCATACAAGAAATGTGTTGCACTACTGTATGTGAGTGAGTCACTCATGAGAACCTAGAGTCAGGACAATGCAATTCTCTGTCTTTATAATCATTTAAAGATTTGAGCATAAGCCAGAGAGGGAAATGCTGCCTCAAGCCAAAGCAACACAATCTGCTTAGTTAAGCTGTTAAATATCATGAATCAATTTGCAATCTGTACACATGTCAGCAATTTTGTCTTTTAGAGAAAGAAGCGAGGTAGAATTTAGAGGATGGGGAAAAGAGGAAAAAGGGATGACTAACTGGGTTGTAACTGGCCTTTTTATCAGCTGACCATGGCATCAGCACATGCACATGGCTCTGTTTCTATCATACCACAGTCTACAGAGAATCAGGGGAGGTGCAGTTATATGCATTTTCCATCTTAACTTCCTTACATTTACACACACTGATTTGCTTTTTGGCTCTTATAATGGTTTTAAATAAATTGAGTTTTCCACACGAAGAACAGGCAAATGTCACAGAGCCACAAGGTCAAACCTGTTAGATATTTGTATCCTTGTGGACACACACAATAAAACAATCTAAACCATGTTCTTAATCTCTCAGACTTAATTTTTATACAGCCCTTTTACAATTGTTTCATGTAAATTTGTGTAGATATCTTTTTGATAACCTATGGTCTTTTATCAATATTTAGTCATGGCATAATAATTCTGTTTTGTGCTGACGAGAAAAGGTTCCACATAAAGTTTATAAGCACACACTGGTATGTAGCTCCAGAAAAACAGCTGGTTCCCATTCCACACACAATCATTTTTTCTCCTTTTTCTTGCTTTCTCTCTAGAGCTGTTTAAAAGCACAATCCATATGTCATGTTTGCAACACATGCACAAACACACACACTAACCATATTTATGTGCTGCAATAATGAGATTTCTCATTGCAGTTCCTTGGGAAATCTCTGAATTGCTTTCTGACAAAACAATTCTTTCAGTGTCTCAGTGGCCACTTAGGTTTCTCCCATGGATCAACATAAAAATGTCACAATTCGGTGATATTTTGTTTTGCGGGCAATGGGGAACAAAAAAGCCCTCATAGAGATTGCACTTTCAAAAAGAGCTTGTAGGGTTTTTCAATTTGGATCCTTCAATTATTTGGTAAGCATTCTAATAAATATGGTTAAAGTACATGGTGCTGCAGATGTCTCCCTGTGTTCTGTTTCACTAGTGAATTTTAGAAGGTGTTTCTCCAGCTTACCATAGTAGACAAAACTATGAATATCTTTAAATTCCTTTTGTAACATTCATATAGCTACACACAAACTCATTTTAAATAATTGTTTATGCTCAGTTTTCTTCTCCAGGGCCTAGTTAATGACCAATTCCTCCTTATTTAAATACTCTTTTCATGATATGCACCATGCTTGGTCTAACAGCACAGATTTTTTTTATTGTAATGGCTTATAACACTGAGCTTTCCTCTTGGGAACCAGACAAATCAACCCACATGGTTCAAACCCTAAAATAATTCTTCGTGTGTGAATACATTTGGCTGCCTCCCAGAGAAGCTTATAATGAAAAACAAAATGTGCATATTGAAAATATATTGACATATATTAGACAAACAGATTGAGAGAGTGAGAGAGAGAGACAAGGGGGGGTTTGGTGGTAAGAGATTGATCAATACTTTATTACCAATGTTTCAGTGTTTAATGTTTCAGAAAGCGATTTGCCAAATGATTTTATTTTGCTTTTAGTCAGCATGAAGCAGTCAAAATGCATCCATACTTCCCTCACTTCACTTCACTTCACTTCACTTCACTTCACTTCACTTCACTTCACTTCACTTCACTTCACTTTAAACTTAACTTAACTTAACTTAACTTAACTTAACTTAACTTAACTTAACTTAACTCTGGCTGGCATTATTCAGAAAATCACAGATCAGCTGTGTACTATTTAAATGTCATGTCCTCAAAGTAGATCCTCGTGTGATCCATGTGCACGCATAAGCTACATACTATTTAATTGTTATTTATAACTTGGCAGGAGGCGTAACAATGACAATGGTAACTATTTTCTGCAGTGTTGATAACCCAACAGTGAAGAAGTTTTATGCATAGGTTTGTGTTGTTAGTTTTTCTTTAGCAGCATTCCTTTACACTTTCTCTAGTAAAGGAGCCCCATTTTATTTTCCTTCCACAAGGAAGTAGTGTGGGATTATGCAACCACTATAATTACCACACTCCTTTCATGTGTGGGAGTGGAAGTGGTGGGGGCTTGCCCCAAACAAATAGCGCTGTTTTTTTCTCCTGACACTCTTGAAAGTTGTGATGGTCATGTTTTAGTGTGGCTGCCTTTAGGGCTCCTCCAAAGATTTTACAGAGCAGTCAATACAAGTTACCTGATCATTAAACACAGAAAATGAGGTCGTCACCTGCTGACATACACACGCACACATGCACGCACACATGCACGCACACGCACACACACACACACACACACACACACACACACACACCTCTTTTTTTTTTTTTTTAGTAAAAGTAGCAGTGTTTATAAGAAAACACTTTTCCCTACAAGGTACATACTGTACAATATTCATTTTCAAGGTCCCCACCAAGATATCAAAGCATGCCTACGTAAACACTGACACTGACACAAATACATACAGAAAAACACATGCAAAATATATCTACATGGAAGTGGAAACCTTGTTGTCCTTGGTGCCACGATGTCCCATATAATTCATTCAGTGTACTTCCAGTCCACATGAGGCCTCAGAATTCCAGACCAGCTTCAGATCATATGATGTTTTTATGTGGGCACACAAACGGACAACACTGTGCCACACTGGGAAGTGCTGGGTGAACAAATGAAAGGAAAGGACAGTAAAGGAAAGAAAAGACCTCATAAGAATTTACTTCTACAAGGAGAATTTTACACTTTGACTTGCTCAAAATATTGTGCATCTGTTTAAGATTTTATGAGCTGAGAACAAGTTCTTTGACTTGAATAGTCTTAAAGCACCAAGAATAAACTGCAACATGAGAGACACATGATCTCACTGGAAACGTTAGTATTAGTAGACAGCATGAGTGCGTTGACCTGTGAGTGTGGTGTAAGCATGAGGCACACTGTTGCAATGTCACCTCTGAGCAGGAGCATTAACCTTGTTAGCTGATACACTGGACATTAGGTTTGAAAAAACTAATACAATAAATGTAAAATTGTATTTCGGCTTTTCTGGCAAAAGTAGTACAAATGTAAATAATAAATTTAAGATCTATTTAAGATTTGATATAAAGTAAAGAATACATAACATAAAATGCACTACAAAGTAAAGGTGTCTGTCAGGTTAAAGCAGGGTGACCCAGGACAAAAGCTGAATTGGCAACAGATGAATAACTTTTTTCATAAACACAACAATAGATATAGAGAGACTTTAATGAAATTGTGTTTAACAAGACAGTGTGTTAACATCTATTTTAAAACTTCAAGCCAGTATTTCTTATGCCTAGATATGAAGTGAACCTGGGTCCTAGAAGGGGAGGGGGCAGAGCATGGTGTATAGTCCTCTCTCATTGAAGCTTCAAAGCATTCTTTTTTGTAAAGGGTCATGTGCTACGTAACTAGGGACCAGTTTGTTGGCCAGATGACCCTGCAGGGATAAACAGCCCACACTAAAGTCCAAAGTAGGAACTTAACTTGAGAAGACTTTAATGATTTACTAAGGATTTTCACTGTAGCTTAGTACATTGCCCCTGTAAAACCTATGAAAAAAATTTAAATAAATGTTTTACTGAACCTGAATTGGCCTTAAAATAACAAAAACATTTTCTAAGCAATAAGCTAGAACCAGACTAGATCCAGTAATATTCTTGATTAACTTGGCCAGTTTAAAAGGGTTCTTGGAAAATGCACCAAACATCTGAAAAATCCGCTAAAAGGAAAGCTAACCTTGTAATTTTCATGTTTTGTGTGTGAAACACCTTTTCCTAAGGCTGGTTTTGCCTCACTACACACTTAGCACAGTATCATTATCTTCAGGTAAAGTCAGCAAATTTCCATAACGAGTTAAGTCACAGAGAGGTCTAATGCCTCACTTCCATCCTGCCATGTGAGATGAGCAGCAGCTGCATGCTCAATCATGCCACCACAAATGTATCCCTGTCACTCATCACTTAAGCCTTCTTATCAACCCCATCCCACTTTTGTCTCCTGCTTTGCTTTTCATGCCTTCTTTCATCTACTGTCATGATCTAATACCTACTGTCGCACAACCAAGCTGGTAAAATCTGCAGTGTTCTTCTCTGTCTTTTGTTCTGTTTCTCATTGCCAGGAGGTTGCCTGTCTGAAAAAGTTCATAGGTGTAATATTTTTCTCCCTATGTGCAAAGCTTCTAAAATTAGAACTAGTTAAAAGGTTAAACTAATGGACACCACACCAGTGTGCAATATTATTTAAAGCCTAGATCCATTTATAAAATTACTGAATTATGCTGACTGCACTTTTACTGAAAAGTAAGTGAAAGTAAATGCTGTATCTGTTTTTTTTTTAAGCTGGATGTCACCAATTATTTGTTCCAGCAGTGTACATAAATCATATTTAACTGTTGCTGTGAGACATCTAAGAACAGAAGAATTTTATACAATATACACAGTAAACCTCAATCCATTTCTTGCTACCATTGTATTTCTAGGTTAAATTTTTTTAATGTTTCTATTAATTTATTAAACTTAAATCTTTCAATTGATATGCAAAGCAGTTTTAAAGAAATAATTTGATTTAGGATATGCATTTTGATCCCTATGCCAATAAATTACATACACATGTACACCAATATTTACACCCTAATGAACAAATCTAGAGGCAACAATAGCAGAGAAAAACTTCCTGAGATTAGATGTGGAAAAATGCTTGATAGGAACAAACTCAAAAGGGAACCCACTAGCACATTAGACACAGTTGCTCCATCCTATTAAAAAAGGTTGAAGAAAAAACACCTGCACTATGGTCATATAGTCATACTCATGCCTTCAAAAAAGCAGCCCGTAATCGAAAAAGAAAATGGAAAAAAAACTAAATTAGGATTATTTAGAATTGCGTATAAAGATAGTATGCTCAGCTATAGACAGGTGCTAAATGTTGCTAGAGTTAAGCACCTGAGCAAGCTCATAGAAAACAACAAAAACAATCCCAGGTTCCTTTTCAGTACAGTGGCTAAATCAACAACAGTCAGGAAAAATGTGTTCCATCACAGTTTAGTAGTGAGGACTTCTTCACTGAAAAAATAAAAGTATTAGAAACACAACCTCTGACAGCGTTTCCTAATCCAGTCATACCTAAAACTCCACAACCACATTGCTTTACATGTTTAGGACAGTAAGAACTGTATGATGTTATTACTAAAGCCAAATCAACATGTCTGTTAGATCCCATTCCAACTAAACTACTGAAAAAAGTGTTACATACAGCTGGTGAGCCTCTTCTGAATATTAATAACTCCTCTCAATCTTAAGGGCACGTCCCTAAACCCCTCAAGTTGGCAGTTATTAAGCCCCTCATTAAGACAGTTTGGACCCAAATGAACTGTCAAATTACAGACCCATTTCAAATCTTCTGTTTATGTCTAAGGTTTTAGAACAGATTGTGTATGCCCAGTTATGTTCCTTTTTACATTCGAACAATATCTTTAAAGAGTTTCATTCAGCTTTCAGGCCCATCATAGCACAGAAACTGCATCACAATCATGCATAAAATCACAAATTGTTTGTTTTTACCTTCAGACCAAGGCTGAATCTCTCTGTTAGTTTTGCTAGATCGTAGCGCTACATTATAGATCATGACTTTCACCTGGATCACTTACAGAATTACATCAGCATTCAGGGACAGGTATGATAGTTTAAACATAAATTGTATTTTGTAAAAAATATCAACAGTGTTTATTGCAATTACATTCCTAATCCATTGTGTCAAAACTGCTTACATCAATTGCAGTCCAAAGCACTCAGAGTGGAAGCTTGTAATTTAATATCTTGAAGTGACTCACTGGCACAGAAGTTCAACAGATATGAGTGTTTAGGTATATTAATGTCTTTCACCCATTGTTCCTGAAAAACCCTGGATGCATGCTAACTCAGAATAGGATAAAGAATGTGCTGAATGAATAAATGTTATGAATAAGTGAGGAACTACAGCTAAATTATTGATGGAGGTATTTACTTATGAAATACAGGAATATAAGTTTGGACCCTACATCTTGAGAGTTTAAAGTCATCTTACATCTTACAAGGAAGTGAGTAATCACACCTTAAAACAGCCCTGAAAGTAGATAATGTAACAGGAAACAGCTGTCATGTATACCAAAATGAATCTGATATTTAGAAACAGATACAGAGAAGGACAGAGGAACAGGAACACCACCAGGTCATAGTTTATTCTGCATATGCAAGGGCATTCATCCACATGGGAACTCTTATCAGAACACTTCAGCTACACCTATAAGTCATCACTTAATTGAGCGAGAGTGTTTTCTCTGACAAACATTCAAATGGATGAGGTAATAGGATGTATGTATTTGTGTTTGAAGGAAAGCCTTGGTTTGACACTAATCTGCCTGAAAATACTTGTTGTGTCGTCAGGCATAATCTCTATATTTAAAGTATTTTATTTGCCATTATTCTTTTCTGTCTTGTTGTGAAGAGTAAACTAGGATGGTTTCCAGACCACAATTTTATCTTTCACTCAGTGTCTCCTTCTTTACCATTTTTTTCACATTTCACCACAACACCTCACCTACTCATATTGCTCTGATCCAGAAATGAATGAGCACTACAGAATGCCACACTACACCACTAATCTCTCTTTTCTCTGAAGTCAGTAGCATTATTGATTCTTTATTCATCTGTGAGTGGTGAAGTGGAAGCTCAGTAGTTAAGAGTTTGGAGTTCAGATCAGAGGATTGTGAGTTAAAATCTTACACCACTTATTTTTGAGGGATTTGTAAATTGAGCTTTAAATCCATAATATGGGACTACTATTTTAGTGGGAAGTATTGTGGTTTTGTGTTTCTCAGTGCACATATGAAAGCAGGAAGTTGCCATATGAATACCACATCAATGTAGGGCTGTGACACACCATATTGATCTAAAACGTCTACTACAATCAAAGCTGACTGAAAGCCCTTTAATGTCTTCTGTGAATAGTTGGGATTGTAAAGAGTACACCTATGCTGAAGATGCACATGTTGTGCATTCTGCATCAGCTTTATAACTGACCTTACCAGTAGAGGGCAGTAGCCTGTGTCAGACATTTGTTTGTATTTGCAAACATTTTTTGTGAGCGTTAGTACTGAAAGTGACCCTGCAATGAGTAGCGCTTTGTTTTCACAAATGCTCTTCTCAGTTATTTTTGTGGTAGATAGATAGATAGATAGATAGATAGATAGATAGATAGATAGATAGATAGATAGATAGATAGATAGATAGATAGATAGATATTTTAAAAATAATGGCTGTCTGTAGAGTTATTTTCAGAGGGCAGTTAATCTGTACTGCTATACAAGCTACACACTGACTACTCTAAAATATATTCAATTTTAATTTCTATAGTAGGCAAGGCAAGGCATTGCCTTGTCCCGTGAGAAGATCTACTGTACTAAAATAGTTGCTGAAATGTGAGGGGTGTACTCACTTCTGTGAAATATTGTAGCTAGGGCAAATTACCTTCTTTAACAATTTGGAAATAATGCACAGAGAAGTAGTGTTGAAAATGAAATATTTTGTTGGTGTGCTCTTTTGAGAGCGTTCTTTCTGCTTTGCACAGATTCATGGAACAGTGGATGCTAAAATCTGTTTGCCATTTACACTTCAAGATGCATTTAAGTAAATCAGCGGTTTCTAAAGCTGGTAATTCTAATAAATGTATTCTTTGTAGCTCTTGGAGGTAGAACTTGGTCATCCTTTCCTGAGACTATCCTTATGAGAGTCTGTTTCCTCTAGAGCTTTTGCTAGCGATCATTCTAGTAATCGAGTATTCTAATTAGTTGTTCCAACTAATTGTTCCAACATTTAATCGAGTAATCGGATAAGAAGGACTTTTCCTTTATTAAAGAGCAATAGTAAATATACAAGAGAAAATAAGAGAGCACGTAAGCAAATAAGTAACTTGTTTCCTTTTTTAAAAAAATTTACATTTTATTGCTAAAATGTATAGAAAAATATCTGTTAAAAAATAAACTTATTTAGTGCATTTAATTGCCATATTACATCAAAATGCAAATACAAATATAAATAAAAATAATAATAAATAAAAGTATTAAATTACAGATTACTATAAAAAAAAAAAGTGGGAACACACTGTAAGTTGTTTTCTTCATGTTTTAGTATAAAAATTATCCCAAACTTTGAAAACTTTGTCATTTTCTTGGGCCTGAATCCGATGGAAGCTCGTTTCTGACACACACACACACACACACACACACACACACACACACACACACACACACACACAAACAAAAAAAAAGTTTGGCCAATTCAGTCAAAAATTGGACGCTGCCCGTCACCGGCAGGGTGACGTCATGCATATCGACTGAAGGCAGCGGCAGCTTCTGTTTGTTCACGAAGCGCTCTGTGTGTATGTGTTGAATTGTCTGTCAATTGTTCGTTAGGAAAAAAAAAGACGATATATTCCTGGCAGCGGAGCACTATATTCGCTTTTTGAGAGAGCCGGCTGCATGTCAATGCCATTGCTCCGCTCCTGAGCAGCACTCGCCGAGAAGAAAGTTCGCGCTCCTCACGGTTCTACCCCCGCTCTTGCTGAGGCAGAGCAGCGTGGCAGTTCTGGGGCTCACAAATGGACCTCGCAGAGGGTTTTGAGATGGGCTTGTCCCTTTCTTCATCCTCACCTGCTTGGTCCAGCACTCGCTCCCAGGCTCAGAAGCACGCCTTTTGGCGGTTTCTTCCCCCTGCGACGAGAGCATTAGCTCCACCTCTTTTCCTCTGAGGAGGGAAGGGGGTGCCCTTTGCGAGCTGGCTCGAGGCGCTATGGAGTTGGGGGCGGAGCTAGGTCGTGTTTCAGAGGGATCAGACTGCGTGCATTCTGCACGCTTTGCAGATTCTCTGGACTTTTTGTGCATGATCTGCGCATATTGCGCCACGCTCATTGTGCCGTGCACATTCTGCTCGCATTTCTATGCAATCGTTCCACTCCGGAGAGCACTCCTCGAGAGGGGTGCTCTCACTCCTCGTAATAAAAAATTATACATAATAATAATAATAATAATAATAATAATAATAATTGCGAAGATAATAAGCAGTAAGCTTTTTCGGGGTTGTCACCTGCACCGTAGCCACGCTACATTACTTGGCCAGCTCCCTCCGTCCAGTAAGCTGGACGAGCGCTCTCTGACACGGGTCGCAACACCCGGTTCTATGAGGCGTTTCAGGCTGAACTGCTGCATTAACTGGATGTGGGAGATGCCCCGAGCGGCCAGTTCCCTAGTTTTGCCAGACGGCGGACTTGGCCCTCAGAGCCACTAAAGAGACCACTAGGGGGGTCCATGGCCGCCCTTGTCTTGACAAAGAGGCATGTCTGGCTCACTCTCTCGGAAATTTCCAAAAGAGATACGGCCGTGCTGCTGGACGCCCCACTTACTCTTCCAGGAGTAAGGAACAGGCGGCGGTGTTCCAGCAGTACGTCCCACACCTCTCTCATGGGGCTGCTTGGCGGGCTCTCAGGGCACTCCAGCGAGCACTCTCCTTGGTCTCCACTCGGCATCGTTGTAGTCCAGGAGATCTCGCCACTCCTAGAGTGCTCTAGGCACACCGGAGGTTAGTCTTGAGAGATTAATACCCCTAAGGCACTTTCTGGCAGCTTGGAAAGCTCTTCCAGGTGTGTCTCAGTGGGTTCTGCACACTGTAGAGCGAGGCTACTTGATTCATTTCGGGTCTCCTCTGCCCCGTCTTCATGGGATTCTTCCCACCCTGGGAAGCCAGCAGGCTCTGGTCATGTAACAGGAAGTAAACACTCTCCTGAGGAAGGCGGCCATCGAGGTGGTCCCTCCATCAGAACGAGAGTCCGGGTTCTACAGCCGGTACTTCATAATTCCCAAAAAGGACGGAGGGTTGCATCCTATCTTAGTTCTACATCAGCTAAACCGCTCTCTCATGAGACTCAGGTCCAAGATGCTGACCCTTGCTTCAAATCATATCCGAGGACTGGTTTGTCACGGTAGATCTAAAGGATGCCTACTTTCATGTATCCATCCTACCTTCTCACAGGAAGTTCCTAAGGTTCGCTTTTGTGGCCAAAGCTTACCAATACTGTGTTCTTCCATTTGGCTTTGCTCTTTCACCCCTTACCTTCACAAAATGTGTGGATTCGCATCCACATCCTTAACTACATCAACGATTGGTTGATCCTAGCTCAATCAGAGCAGTTGGCGGTTTTCGGGATTCAACTACTTTGCACGTGCAGCTTTCCCCTGCCAACTTTGTGGCCATCCTTACGGCTGTCAGGAAGGTCAGAGAAGGGCAGCCTCTTACTGTCTAGCAGTTCCAGAAACTGCTAGGGCTTATGGCAGCTGCGTCCAGTGTGATTCCACTTGGCCTGCTGTACATGAGGCCCCTTCAATGGTGGCTCAGGACCCGTGGGTTCTCACGGAGGGGCAACCCCCTCCGCAACATCAAGCTCATGCGGCGATGCCTACGTGCCTTAGATGAAGAGATCCCCGATTCCTATCTCTAGGCCCCGTGCTGGGAGTCCCCGGGCGTCGCTTTATGCTAACGACAGATGCGTTCCTCACGGGGTTGGGAGCGATCATGAGTTGTTGCTCTGCTCAAGGTCTGTGGAAAGGGCCCCATCTACGCTAGCACATTTACTGCCTAGAGACACTGGCCGTGCTTCTAGCACTGAATCATTTCCTCTCACTCCTCAGAGGTCACCACGTGTTGGTCCGTACGGAAAATACTGCGGTGGTCTCCTACATCAACCATCAAGGAGGTCTGCGTTTGCACCCCCTGTGCAGGCTGGCACACCAGATCCTCCTTTGGGCCCAGGGGAAACTCCTCTCTTTGAAAGCAGTTCACATCCTGGGCCAGTTGAACGAAGGCAGCAGACACCCTGTCAAGGCAGAGTTTAAGACCAGGGGAATGGTGGCTCCACCCCGATGTGGTGGAGCAGGTTTGGGAGAAATTCGGGAGAGTCCAGGTGGATCTGTTCGCGTCTCGAGAGACGTCGCACTGTCCTTGCTGGGGCTGGATGCCATTGTTCAGGCGGGGCCGAGGCTGCGTCTGTACACCTTTTGCCTGTCACGCTGCTTCCAGAAGTTCTGAAAAGAGTTCATGGTGGCCGAGCAAACCATGGTTTGCGCATCAGGTGCACGCACGGGTTCTTGGAGAAAGATCAATCAGTTGCTCGTCTGCTGCGGCCCTCTTAAGAGAGGCATCCCTGGTAATAAGCAGACTCTGAGCAGGTGGATTGTTCATGCTATCACATCTTCTTATGAGTCCTCTGGTCTTCCCGCTCCCTTCATGGTCAGAGCTCACTCCACCCAGAGTGTGGCTGCCTCAAAATCTTGGTCCTCTGGAGGACCCCTCCAAGACAGATTTAACGCTGCGGGTTAATCCACCCCGCTGACCTTCGTGCGGTTCTATAACCTAGACCGCAGTGCCACTCCTGGCCCCTTATTCCTCCTCCTAGCTGTGTTCAGACACACACTTGGCAGGGACTGGTCAGTCGGGTGTGATTGGACACTCGTTCCCAAAGTGTTTTGGCGCAGCTCGAGTTCCTGAAAGGGAACATCTCTAGGTTATGTATGTAACCCTAGTTCCCTGAGGGAACAAGACGCTGCGTCTCTATGCCACACCTCCGGCGTCCATGCAGCGATTCCTTCTCCCTTACAGAAGCTGTTGATATGCGTTTTATACTTTCTGGTTGTGACGTCACCCCGCCAGTGACGGCCAGCATCCAATTTTTGACTGATTACACACATTATTTCAGAGCATGAACACTTGGGCGCATTCCCAAAGCGTTTCGACGCAGCGTTTCGTTTCCTCAGGGAACTAGGGTTACATACGTAACCTAGAGACGTTCTTTCCAGGGATCAGATGCTTAGTTTGATACCATGCGATTCTATTGATTGTAGTCTTTTTGATTTTCAATGAGTAAAGCTTTCTGGCACTACAGAGAGGGTGACGCTGCCCGATAGGCAAAATAAAGTCATAAAGAAATAAAGTCAGTATTGCAAGACAAATAAATTTAGAATTGCAAAAAAACCCCAAAATAATAAAAATTACGAGAACAAAAGTTGGAATTGGGCAAAAAAAATTTTATGTGGCAGAAACTGGCTTCCATATGAATCTTCTCGTCCCTAGCTGACTTTTATTTCTTAATGTAATTATGAACTGTCTTTCTCTTTTCTTAACTGAGTGTTTTTTGCCATAATATGGATTTTGTACAGTAGTTGTAGTAGCACTAATATAGCTATTGACTCTGTACTTACCCTTTCCTCCACACAAGACAACTGATGGTCTAAAGCACCTTAAGAAGGCAAATTAACTCTTGAAAAGGCACACCTGTGAACTGAAAACCATTCCAGGTGACTTCCTTGTGAAGCTGATGAGAGAATTCCATGAGTGTGCCAAGCTATCATCAAAGCTAAATCTAGCTATTTTCGACAATCTAAAACATATTCTGGATTGTTTAACACTTTTTTGTTTACTATAGAATTTTATACGTGTTCTTTCATAGTTTGGACATCATAGTATTAATGTAAAACACTGACTGCTCCATTGTTAGTAAAGTAAAATAACATTAGTTTAAGTGAGTTTGATTTATTATAGTAAAATATAGTGCCACATAGATTTTTTGCCAACTGCCTGACAACGGATGAAGGCCAGTGTCTTATAGAATTGCAAAGTGAATGTGACGAAAACGTTAATAATATATAAAAATAATAATATTTTTAAAAGCAAAGACAAATCTTTACTATACACGCTGAAACACTAGCTGTGCAACACTGTATATTAGCACAGAGTTTAAGGACCACTTTTAAAACTTTTGCCAATTCTTCAGTTTAATATATGTTCTGTGCTCTGCTTATCCCTGCAAGACTTGAATAAGTTTAGAACTTTTTGGATTATCCTGTGGTCCTGCCATTTGAAAGCAAATTGTGTTTTAAACCTTGCCTCTGTTGGCCAGTAAAAATTGTCCCAGATGTGTGCCTGCTTCTATTTTGTAGTGGGCAGGAGATGTGTATGTGCCAGAGAGAGCTCTGTACTTTCTTTGAAATGGAATGAAAGATGTCTCTAGTGGTAACCATTTTCCCTTAACAGACCTTTGCACAGATCATGTTTTTCAGAGAAACTATTAAATGTATTAAATTAAATTCAATGTAAGATATTTTATAAATAAATATAATATATATAATTGTTTTGTTAATAACAGGAAGGTTTCTTGGAGATTGTAAAATTGAAAAATACTACGCAAAATTATTTGTTAGTTAGTTTAAACCTTACACATTGATTGCATGGTGGCACAGTAGGGAGTGTTGCAGTATAACAATTTCAGAATTCCTAGTTTGATGAATTTACTGTCTTTGTGAACTTTTTCCACATTCAAAAAATATAAACCGCCATTTGTTTGATTGCCAAATTGCCCGTAGAAGGTGAATGCATGTGGGCTTGTTGCATATTTTGCAATTAATATCTTGATTAATATCCTGGAAACATTTTCACTTTGCGTCCAGTGTACCTTGACCCTGGGTTCACTATAGTGTATATAATGTTCACAAGCTTGTAGACTGTCTCTCTCTCTCTCTCTCTCTCTCTCTCTCTCTCTCTCTCTCTCTCTCTCTCTCTCTCTCTCTCTCTCTCTCTCTCTCTCTCTCTCTCTCTCTCTCTCTCTCTCTCTCTCTCTCTCTCTCTCTCTCTCTCTCTTTCTCTCTCTCTACTGTCTGCCTATTTGCCAACAAGCATTAATAAGGTAAGCAGGAAAATAGATAATTGTGCTCTGGAAAAGGTTATTTGGTGTGCCTGGTGCCATATTCGCTTCTCAGTCCTGTATGTGTGTTATAAGGGCTGTGTTGAACAAAAACATTTGTCCTCACACTTCACAATGATTCTGTCCCATCTTCAGATCTCAGTGTCCAGGCTTCTTGATAATTCTTAAATATTTCCTTTACTTTCTCCCCAATATTTATTTATTCTACTGTATTTTCCGAGTTTTATGATGCAGTGTCACTTGAGAAAATTCAGTAATCGATAAATGGAAAATTCTTTTAATTTGAAGCAATGCCAATAGAACCTTCTTTTGAAAGCATTTTAAGTAATAAAAATGTCAGATAAATGCACATAAAATGCAGGAATGTTTGCAAAAAGACTACATTCCTGTAAACCACTACTGCTGGGGCTTGGACAATCTTCCAGTTTCTGAGGTCTCAAAATTGGCAAGAATATTGCTGCTGTAAATGGCATGGCCAACCAAAAGTCTGTAATTTGATTTCATTAAATCTACATATTCATTTTAACTGAAATGTTGATATCTAAATAAATGCATTAATGGCTTTAAAAATCAAGACATATGGTTGCATGTGGTATAAGGAGAGTTACATTCACTCATGTGAAACTGATCCACAAAGTTGTTGGTGGTTTATTTTCCACTCAAGTATTTTCCACCACTATGCAGCATATGTGTTTTGAGCCATGCAGAATCTGAAAAAAAAAATGCCCTTAAACCTCATCAACCGTTATGATGGAAAGAGTAACAGGCATGTAAGAATACATACAAACACATACCACATGTTCCCACATATGCAGGTAGTCTAGAGGATCATATTTATACTTTGTTGTGGATCATTTCCTCTATTTTAGAAGCATAGAAACAACACACATGATATATAAAAGATGGCACATGAACTTTAAAAGAATGAATCAATTTGCTTCCCAGTACCTCTGGATAACTTTTTCTCACTATACTCTTACAGATATCAGAAGGTTCACCTCCTTTATCAGTACCTACAATAATGTATGACTATAACAGGCAACAAAAACCTGTCTCTACAGAAATATGAAAAAGTTAGGACCTATATTTTGGCTGTAAGAAAACGAGCTAATGAGACATTTGATTTAGCTCCTCACATAAATTTTGAAAAAAGCTAATAATTCTGTTATGGTAACTGTAAAAATAGGATGCAGGTGCTGTTGCTCATATTTTCTAATGTTGTCAGTTGAGAGACAGGCCTGTCAACTCTAGACCTGACACAGTTGCTGTCATCACTATTATCACTATATACGCCATTTTTAAAATACATTCCCACTGACGCTGGTAAAATAGCTTTCTTTGAAGTCTTTCCTTTCCCTCCTCTTCTGTTCCTCCTACTTTTACACATGATTTGCTTTAGCATGTTTATATATTAAAATTCCCAAACTGCAGTCTTTTTAATTTTGCCTTTGTTGCTTTTAGCATGTTTACTCTGGAATACTGAATGCAAAATACTAAAAATGTACAAGTGTTTTATGTTTATGCTACTCTTGTTTTTGTTAAAACTGTTAAACATTAGCAACATGTTTTAGTTCGCATGGTGTATACATATAATCTTTAGATAAGTATACAGAAGCTAATAGTAACTGGCTAATAAACAACCTGTTGCCTTTCTGACCAAAGTCTGTTTTACAGATGATGTCCGCTCTGACGCCACACGGGCAATGCTCCCAGACAGGTATTTTTTTAAGCCATACAAGACCTCAGTTTATATGGAAAAAAAGGCATACAGGATATGCTCAGTGTATGAGCATTATTTCCAAAAACGAAAGGGCACAAAAATTCAAACATTATATTTGTCATAAATTACAGAATTTAATAATGAAGTTTTAGAGGTCTGTCTCTTTATCCAGCATTTCCAGCAGTACAGACAATGGCTAGAGTTAAATTAATGAATACATTTTACATTTTTTTTTAATTAATGAAAATTCTGCTCTACTTCCTGTTAAAGTCTTAACAAAGCGAACATAAAGCTTGTGTGATTCTTTCTTCTCATCAATTTACAAACAGTACTCAAGGTGTCCATCAGTATTTTAGATTAAAAGAAGCTGCCAGCAAAGGTCATTGAAAGAGGATGAATTATGAGATCGTTTAGTTATGTCCTAAGGGCTATGGTTTGCAGTAACGAGCACTGAACATCGAAACAGTTCAGAGCAAATTCACATTCAGCATATTTTTCTGGAATCATAGTGGGAACATTTAAAGTGCTTTTTGCTAGTGTCATTGCTTTGCTGCTTCCTTGTCACCTGGTGCATGTTAGTGCCTTTACAAACAGACAGAACATGGAGTTCATGGACAGTACTGGCTGCTGCGTTTAACCACAAACATTTACAGACACTTGGTTGTCAGTGATAAGGACTGGGTCAGTAGCATGTGGTTCATTGAGAAAAGGCATAACTTTTTTCATTGGCAAAGATACAAAGATTGCACCATGTATGTACATTTCAGTATCTTCCAGAATTTCAAAATAAAACAGAAGGAGGACATAATACTCAGCATTTAGTAACATTCTAATAATATATGCTTAATGGAAATCATTTAAAGCAACTTGTTTATAAACCTGATGCTCCATGATGTTATTAGTTGTCACAAAGCTCCATTGTCCGGTCTGTTATTAGTCTACAGATATCTGCACATTATCTTTACAGCTGAGATGTATAGGTTGCTTTAATGCCATAGACCCTTACCCCCTGCATGACTTTCTTTGCTCTTTATGTTTAAAAACCTCTTACAGGCAACCTACTGAGCCCAGAATACATATACATTCACATATGGAGATCTTTTAGGATTTAATGTTTTGCCATGTGTTAGTTCTTCAGTGCATAATAAGAAACACAAAACAAAATAAAACATTCCATATTTTGAGTCTTGGGGCTTCGAAACGCATTTAATTCTTTTTGTACATTTTCTGCATATATGCTTTAACTTACTCTTCTGCATTTAATTGATTGCAGGCTCCAAGAGGAATTTGTCTCATGCAAGGCTGGAGCAACCCCCTTCCTCTTGCCCCAACTATACACACACAAACATATATGCTCAAATATACAGACCACAAACTAATTCTTAACACAATACCGGCTGAACAATACACAGAGACCTAGAGAATTAGTTGATGATTTATAAAGTAACAACTCTAACGTAAGCAACACTTTCCTATTACTCAACAGAGTGATGAATTCAGCTACTTTTTTTTTTTTTTTTTATCAGTACTGTCTAATACTGTTTCCTTCAGCATTAATGTGGAGGCACATCTTTTCCATTTTCTCTGTCTTCATTAACTTGAGAATTGAACTGCACATAATCTTTTTAAAAGAAGATTTCTTAGCATTAACCGGGAAGGATATAACATTTTGCTAAAAAAAAAACATTTTGGGAAGACCCTTTCTGAAATAAGGCATCTGTCATGGACACTCTATCTGTCCATCTGTCCAGCCAAATGATGATGTTGATAATACTCAGTCAAATGCTTTCAGCAATCAAAACGAATTTATTGAGCCTAAGAGCCTAAGTGGTTTTAAACATGTTGCTGTCATCAGTAACAAACTTCTTTCTTTAGTAGAAACAGTTCACACTTCTTTCTCTGTAATGCAATGATTTGGGTCAGCTAAGATACTAATTACAGTGGACCTAAAGCCAAGATTTGTTCTACATCCCACAACATTATTATTATTTTTAATATTAATTAGGAATTACATTCAATATACCATTAATGTATTTAATGGAACACTAAATACAGTTATTGAAGGGATCAATACAAAAGTCAGCTAAAGATTAGACATTTGTTCTGTCCTTTCATTCAGCACACATACTGTTACTATAGGCCCATACTGAATGACATAATTCAACAATCTGCCAAGAACATTTTTTTTATTTTTATTTTATTTTTTTTTTAACAAATGAAAGAGTCTGCTGGACTTGACAAATTCACACAGCCATGTTCCAAAATCTAGCCTTCCCAGAAGAGTTCTACAGAAATGGGTGACTAAATCTTGAATGGTTTGAACATAAAGCACATATGACTGATCATGTATCCACAAACTTTTGGTCAAATAGTGTAATTGTTTATATGTAACAGTGGCTAGAAACCTAGGGACCTCATTTAGGAGGAAATTAGCCCACATTCCTATATCTAACAAATGAAAGAGTCTGCTGGACTTGAGTACAGTGAAAGTTATTTACAATGTTCAGAACTACAGATAATATTTTGTGGTTAATGTATTGCCCTGATATTATTTTCTGCTGGCCTTATTCTATTTCAAATCAAGTATCATGTAGATATGAATATAAGTTATAAAGGTTTCTTTTTTTACACTCAAACATGTGCACACATTCAGCAATACGCAAATGCACAAACAAAATAATTCACAGATATAAAGTGAGAAGAAAAGCATACACAAGAAATATCTGATAATCAGATTATCCTGCAGAACCTCTCAAGAAATTTCAAACATCTGTATGCCACTTTTAACACTCTGGAACACATAAAGCCTTAATTACACATACACAAACACGCACATGCAAACGCAATGCGCAATGCGCACTCACGCAAACATCATACATATGCACAGTTTTCCACAAAATTTAATCAGGGAAGCATTGGCAAAATTTAAAACTTACTATTGACTATGATACTAATGCATCTCCTGGTATTTTGTAGATGCTGAAATAGTCTCTACGGTTAATTATTTCCAATCTTTCAGGGAGGTGGCTGGCCACTCTGGACAGCCTTATGCAATTTCAGCCATCTTGTTCTAATAAACCCAAACAGATTTCTAATGATAGCCTCAGGATGGTTTTGATGAAAGTTGTACACGTTTTGTGTTTATATCATAACAGTCCATCTGGCAAGTCAAAAAACATAAAGAGCCGAGATCAGGACTTTGGGGTAAATATTGCCTAGTTCAATGTTTAAATCTTGGCACTGTAAAAAATAGCAAAGTGCAATGTCGTAGATTAGGAAACATCTAGAATATTTCAATGGATAATGTATGGCCATGCAGTCTAAAAAGAATCCCCCAAAACAGCTGCATACTACTTAAGAACCATGTACAGTATACACTCTTTGTAGGAAGAAGTATGTGGACATCTAACCATTATACCATTCTTCCCCTAACTTCTGCCACACAGTTGTATCAAAATCTTAAATCAAACCTGTTTCAGCATTACATTGTCCATGTGCAAACAGCAAGGTCCTCAAAGACATGGTTTGTCAAGGTTGTTGTGGAAAGTCTCAAGTGGTTTGCATGGAGTCCTGGTTTTAACTACACTGAACAACTTTGGGATGACCTGGAACCCCTGACTGCACCCCAGGTCTCCTCAACAAACATCACGGCCTGAACTCACCAATGCTCTTGTGGTTGAACGGACAAATTCACACAGCCATGTTCCAAAATCTAGCCTTCCCAGAAGAGTTCTACAAAAATGGGTGACCAAGTCTTGAGTGGTTTGATCAAAAAGCACATATGATTGATCATGTATTCACAAACTTTTGGTCAAATAGTGTAATTGTTTATATGTAACAGTGGTTAGAAACCTAGGGACCTCATTTAGGAGGAAATTAGCCCACATTCCTATATCTAATTGGATCTAATATGCTGAGTGCACCCTGTAATTTATTGCAAGGTAATTATTAACTAATTGTAATTAATTAAGCTGCAACAATTCACTGTTATGTGACATTTTGCAAGATGTTATTTTGATTTCTTTAAGAGTTCATTACTGGCTATTTAGGATTGTTATGGAAAATACCAACACAAATTTTAGCTTACACACATTTGCTTATATGATGGCGTTTTGTCCATTATAAAAATGTTTTGTTTTAAGTTATGTTCTTTTTTGTGCTTTTCTTAAATCACATTTAACTCACTGTTTAGTGAGTTCACGTATGACTTTGACTCTTCCCTTATGGCCAGTGACTCAGCATTTTACACAACATTGCAAGCACTGCGTCCAATACTGGAAGGGAAGAGCTAATGCAAAACAAACGTTCTGAGAATTGTTATGTACACTCTGATGTATAGTCATTTAACTCTAACAGTTAGGAAAAATCTTCCACATCTGAAATGAGCTTGTCTATGTTTAACTAAGCTAAAGGCTGTCAATTAAAACCTCTGCATGTTTAAAAATAAAGAATGTTGTTGCTTATATGAATGTACAATCTCTGTTTAATTCCCATAGGGCATTGTAAACTCTGTCTTTTTAATAATGTATTTCTTTATTAACTAATTAATTTATTATTCTCGTTAACTAGACTGCTTAACATTAAACACGGTTGAAAACTACAAATTAACATTTATTTTTTGCAGACATTTTCTTATAGTTGATGTCAGAATTTTGCTTCATTGAATATCATAGTAATGCATGCTAAAGCTGGAAATATCACAAATGTTGCAGTATAGTCTCTACATTTTAAGACATTTTTGAGAAAATCTCTATCTAGCTAGACACTGGATTGATTTGACATTTTTTAGAGTATAGAGACAGCCACAACAAAAGCAACAGTTATCTACATTTAAATGTTTTATTTGTAAATGAATTCAGTGTACAAGGGGGGGAAACAAAACAAAAAAGTATATATATATATATATATATATATATATATATATATATACTTATGTATGGAAACACATATGTACACATTTAGGATTACACAAAAAAGTATTTAGCACAAACAACAATTTCCCTTTGTTTGATTTGCCTATTAGCCTTCCCACCCTTACAATCATACAGGGTTTATTTACATACATTCATAGGATGTGGCTAAAAACACCTGTGTTTTAACAAGTATTCATAATATTCATTCTATGAATGAAAGGAATGCCATTATATATATACAGTGGGCCCCTTGATCCAAAAGAAAACACACATGAAACAGATAAGGAAGCAAGTCTTCCAACTTCCAGAGGTGCCCCAATAATAATAATAATAATAATAATAATAATTATAATAACACTAAATAAAACATGGCACCAACACTACTGTGCTTTTGCCTATTTCAGCCACAAGCACCTCGGTATGTCTACATCACTTACCCGACTTTCCTAACAAACATAAATGAACACAAACCTGCTGATGTGTAACCGTTGCAAAGTTACAGTATACACTGTAACAAAACCCATTTTTCTTGACCACTTTTTGTTCACTGACAGTAACAGCTACAATGATTTATGTTCATGCTCATATTTGTATGTGTATGTGTGTTCCAGGGGGGGGGTAGTTGGTTGGAGTAGAAGTATGTAGCACCAGCATTAGTAATGCAATGATCTGTATGTATTCCGGTAGCATGCTGGAGTTTGGAGGAATATTTTGTGTGACAGTAAATAAAATAATGAAACAGAAAGAGAAGACACTTGTTTCAAATGCTCCATGTACTTACAAATTTCGAATGACTCTCATTTAGTGTTATTGTTACGAGTGCTAACAAAACAGTATAAATGATTAACACTTTTCAGTTATCTCTCAAAGTTCGATTGTGTCACCTTAAGCCTCATTGTTATGAAATGCTGAGACTGGATTTACAGTGTCCCAAGCACCCAAATCAGACCTGAGATAAGAGCTGTGTGGTTGACTAAGGCAAAAAAAACACAGCAGAGTCATTAAGATGCAACATTATTAAAAAAATACAAACACCGTTTTCTTTTTTTTCCTTTTTTTTCTTTTTTTTTTTTACAAAACAGCTTGCCTTAAAAGCAAAAAATGAGATTTTCAACACTGATTGAAGGTGTACATATTAAACATGTACAATGGAAACTGTGCTTGTTTTTTTTTTTTTCATTTCTTTTGTCATTCTGCACTCACATTCCCGTAGCTTATTCAAATTCACCTGATCTCAGTTAGCACAGTCTGTATTAATGCCGTTCTGCTCTTCGTAGTAATCCATACAGAATGTACAGTAGCACCAAAGATGACAATACATTGTGCCACTGAGATTTAACTTAAAACACTATAAATATAAGGGCAAAAGCTCAGACATGGTACTTCTTAAATGTCCATCAATTTCCTCTCACCAGTTGACACACATCAAATGGGTTGTGATTTTGTAGCTCAGTGAGAGCAACAGGGGTGAAATCAGGCAGCAGTGCGGACCGTCCGACTGTTTCTGGGGAAGCGGTGGACTTTGATGTGCTTTGACAGGTGATCGCTACGGGCAAACTTCTTCTCACACACAGAGCACTGGTATGGCTTCACTCCAGAGTGGGACCGCCGGTGACGGGACAGCTCATCCGATCGGGAAAACCTGAAACACACATGCAGAAACTTTGATCATGAAGGCAAGGCAGTGGCTGTGTAAACCATCAGATTTATTTTGCATTCTAATATCATCCCCAAAAGAACATCTGCTTTCCATCTGCGAATCCTCAGCACAATAAATAATGTCAGTGTAATGCTATTGCTATGATTGCAGCACATATCAAGTATCCTAATCGACGTAGTAATTCATCATCAGCATACAAATTCAGCAAGTGAGCAGGTGCTCTGTTTATCAGCTGTGTTTGCCTGGAACCAGGTGTTAAGAGCTAAAATCCAAACAGGCTGATAAGGTGCTGTAGCCTCAAAGTGTGCGATAACAATGTACTTTAAGGGTTTATGGCAGGGTTGGGTTGCTTTGCTCTTATGTAATCACAATACAGAACTAAGGCAAAGTGCTGTGGTGAACACAAACAAGAAACTAGCTGCAAGGCTGATATTTCTTGTAGGACGAGTAATGATCCTATGTTGTAAATTAAGAAGAATTTTCTCGATATTCCTATAAAAGCCCCAAAATACCCAGAAGTTCATCATACTGTGGGGCTTGAGGCCAAGCCTCAGCTGAGGCTAATATGAAGGCAGATCTCAAAGGAAAGATATTTGTTCAGTTTCAGTATTTCAGTTTGTGTAGATGAGGAAGACAATCAACAGGATGGTTTCCTTTCCAGAGAACTTTTGAAAACCTAAAATGGTGAACCAGGCAAATAAACTTCGGTGAGCTTTGAAAAACTTCTCAGATTTTTTTTCTCTCTGCATATTATTAAGGATTGGGTTTTAGTAAAGCAAGTCTTAAACGTAGTTCTAGTCCTAAAGCAGATACCAGAATCTACTGGCAGTAAACTGTTATGGCTCTTCTGAGAGCTGTGATTTTATAGTGTGGTCTTCTAAGTTTCTTCGAAAGTAAAGAGGAATGTCCGGTTTTAGAACTCCTGTGGATGCCAAGAGGCCTGCTTGCTTGCTGTTAAAGAAATGTGTGTGTGTGTGTGTGTGTGTGTGTGTGTGTGTGTGTGTGTGTGTGTGTGTGTAAGAGAGAGTGAGTGAGTGAGTGAGTGAAAGAGAGCTTCATTAGAGAGTAGAGGCAATTCCTAGAAAGAACAAACTCGTGTGTTCATGCTTTTCTTTTTTTCTGGTCTGTGACAATCCGCCTCAGCGCTTGGTTATGCCGATGATAAATGCCTCAGTAAAAACCATATGCCAATTAACAAAACACACAAACAAAATCTTTCTCAGAACTTCGGTACATATCTTGCAGCAGTACAATTGTAACATTAGAATGACTCACATAAAAACATGTCTTAGATGGAAACTTTAATTCGAGGTTATCTATTCACCATCTAGCAGTTTAAACAGTTCTTCTCTTTAATAACCATAGTGGGGTTCCATGATGAACACCTTTTTGTCTACGCTCTCTTTCACTCTTTTTGTGTAATGTGTATGGGCTGTGTGTGTGTGTGTGTGTGTGTGTGTCCTTGGGAGAAGCAGTGCCCTGCAAGAGAGCAGTACAGAAAAGGGGCTTGACTCTCACACAGATCTCTTAACACAGTCACAGTGGACAAGAGAAGAAATCACTTTCTATGCCTGTGAGAGACATAGGTAGGGGTAGGAGTGTGTAAGAGCGGGCGTGTGTGTGTGCGCGTGTGTGTGCGTGCGCGCATGTGTGTTTGTGTGTGTAAAGGATCAGGAGGCGTTCCACTCTCACAGTCATGGTAACTATTCAGCACATACATTTGGCCTAAAACAGTCCTCTTTTCACAGGCGCTCTCTCACAGTCTTAGTGTATTTTACTTACTTACTTACTTACTTACTTACACACACACACACACACACACACACACACACACACACACACACACTCATTATCTTTCCAATTATAATTATTAATGCAGCTTAAATGTCTACACCTAAGCTTAACCTCAAAGAGAAATTATTTTATTTCAAAGTTGCAGCATTTAAAAATAATCAATATTCCTAATGACAACTGACTAAATGTCCCTTTCAGTTATTTCTGTTTTTGTTGAGGCATTTGGACCTTACCAATATATAAAAACCAAACAACCTGCATGCGTGTGCAAACAGACGTTCACGCACACACACACACCAACCCGTCATTTCATACAGGTTCTCACTAATCTCAGTCCTGTCCTTTTGCCTTTGGACAGACCCTCTTTTGTTGCTAAAAATTCGTGGCCTGGAAAACAACTTGTTTCCTCTTGTTCAAACAAACATGCTCACAGAGAGAAAGACGATTCATTCCTCTACAACTAACAGCTGTAAAGTTTGTTAGTTTATCAGATCTAATTTTGCAATTTCATAAAATACTAAGAGTAAGTGATGTGATACATATTAACATGCAAACAGGCCTCGATTGAGTGTGGATGTATGTTGAAATTATGTTTGAGTGTTGAGAATGGTTGTTCTTGTCTGACCTGGCTTGCAGCCAAGGTGCTACTGTAGCATTAATAGAGAGAGAGAGAGAGAGAGAGAGAGAGAGAGAGAGAGAGAGAGAGAGAGAGAGAGAGAGGTAATGCTGCAGTTTCTATTGTTCCAGCAGTCAAATTCCAGCACTCTTAAACGCTTACTTTCTACTTGTAGTAAAAGAGGAAGAGCCTTGGGACAGTTTCTGCCACACTCCCCAAACTGTGTCTGAGCTTGTCTGTGTCTCTAAGTCATAAATTAAGAACCATATTAAACAACAATTAATACCTTCTAGAGAGCTTAATTTCTATCAAATAAATGGTTTAAATAATAAATCTTTAAAACAGTATCTGAATTTTGAACTTTTATATATTATATTTATAAACTTTCATACTGGCATAAGCCTAGTTCCTCTATCCAAAAATATTTCAGTTCATTAATTTTATATATTAACTTTATAAGGTATGGCCTGTTTCAGATCACTCCATGCCATTTAATGGCACTGGAATCAGCAATGAGATTAGCCAGATGTATACATTATGTACTACAGAAGTCTGTAGAATACAGGTTCGACTTCATCCCTCATACAACCTCTGACTACAATGCTCAGTAGTAGGGATGGGATTTTATTCCCTTTTTTAAAGATTTATGTATACTGAGCAGTATTTAGTAAATGTAAAATTCTAATTATCTTATGATACTTACAAAGCATTAGAAAAAGTCTGTATTAAATTCTGCTATATCTGTTTCAGGATTCTTGTAGTGATATTAATTTCTTACGTTCCTTGCTAAATTATCATTGCAATAATCTTAATCCAATCCAATTATCATCTCAAGAAGGATACATTTTTCAGTAACTTAATAACTCTTGTTCAGTAAAGATATTTTTTCTTTTTTAAATGTGTTTGCTAATTATGCTTTTTTGTTTATATTTTGTTATATGGCCAACTAACCATTTTCACTATTGTCGCCCTATTGCTTGGGATTGGGTGTAACCCTCTTTAGCTTGACTATATTACTGTTTCAACAACACACCCTGACCCTAAACATAAGAACAACAACAAAGACAAAAGATCTATTACACACAAGGCATACCAGTTCATTCTTGGCAAGATTTAAAAACACATGACTTGGAACCACATGCTGCATGTCCTGCTCAATAGGGAAGGACCTGTCAGTGTCATATCATAGTTCTCTTTCCTACTTCACACAAATCACTATTCACACTATCTGTGTGCAAAAGATAAAACCAACAATAACTATACACAGAATTGGCAAGAAAATTGAAAGAAAGAACTATTTCTGTTCCCCACTTGAACACACTATGAACGTAAACACACACTCACTTCCATACACAGCCAGGCCAATTACAGGCAAATGGCTTCTCTCCAGTATGCCTCCTCAGGTGAGCTTTGAGATGGCTACTCTTGGTGTACATCTTGGCACAGCCTGGAAAGTTGCACTTGTGCATTTTGATGAGATCTGCCACTGGACTCTTTTGAAACTTCTGTGCTCCTCCGACTAGGAGACCACCTTGAAATCCACTCAATCCAAGACCATCCCCTCCACTACCGACAGGTTTTGCTGCAATGGGCACTGGTGCTATACGCACAAATTTAGATGTGGCATTGAGCCTGGTAGATGATGAAGATGAATTGGGGGCAGAGGGTACAAACTGAGGGACAAGTGCAAAGGTCTGTCCCTGGATGTTCACCAGCAGTTGGGCAATTTTTATGTCTGTGCTTGGGGTAGGGGGCTGAGTTGTTGAGGGAGAAGTTGCAGCCCCAGTTGGGCTCTGATTCTCCTGTTTGATCTGAATTGGTTGGATTTGAAGAATAACAGGCATCCCATTGTTACTATTGCTGTCACTTGCTGTAGTGCTGTTCTCAGTGGAGACATGTGAGCTCTGGGTCTCCTTTTTTATTGCATCATCTTCCTCCATGCTCTGGTTTTGCTTACTTGGAATACTCTCTGTGCTTTTGGTCTCTTGATTAACTTTGAAATTTGGTGGAAGCTTAGCTATTGGCAAAGTTTGATTTGAATGTTGTTGAGATCCAATGGTGCTTGTCTCTGGCACCCTAGATGAGGTCTCTTCCGTGACCACCACTCCTGTCCCCAATCCTAAATCCAGCTCTAGTTCCAGTCCAAGGTGTGAGTTCACTTCATGCTTAAGGGAAACCAAACCATTCATGTTTTCTTCTAAGAACTCTTCAATTTCCTCCAGGGTGGGCTGAAAAGGTTCAGCAGGTGCCTCCTCTATGTTTGATGAGGACCATATTGGTAAGTCAAACTTCTCTTCTTTCATGCTGTCCCTTTGCGAGTTCCAAAGGATGGATCCTAGAGGAGTTGAGGTTACAGTGTTAACCTCTGCATTATTGCTACCTCCACCACCAAGGGAAGTATGGGACAACAGGAAGTTGAGGATGCCATCCTGGCTCTCATTGCTTGATGTACTTCCATAGCTTGAGCTGAGGACTTGGGAATCTGGGGAGGAGCAGGAACGCAGACTTGATGCATCACTGAGGTCATCTTCTGAGAACGGTGAGGACATCACCTTATAGCTCCCCAAGTTTAAAACCATATCCGATAGGTGGTACACCACAGGGGGGGCAGAGTCTATGTCACTATAAGAAAGGAAGTTCTCTTCAGTTGAAAATAAATGATCCACCATTCCCTATAATTTCCCCTTGATATAAAATTTACAAACAGCTTCCCCTTGGGTGAAGATTAAATTCCTCTTCCTCAGGCTAGATGGATGTGAGTCCATGTAAAGTGAGAATGCTGTTTTTTCTCACAGCAAGAAAGAAATATCGTGATTCACACATACAACAAAAGCTCCAGGCTGCACCTACACCAAGAGAGGAAAGAGGATCAGATGTCAATATAAACACATCATTATTTTTTTATGCAAAAGCTTTTGATTTCAGGTTTAGATCATGTAGAAACAATCAATGAAATCAAAAAATCAAAATCAATTCCATAATCTTATATCCTTGCTACTCAGGCATTTGGAAATGTGACATGTAAACAAATATAGCCACTTATTTATTGTTTCTGCCGCTAGATGGCGGGCAAATGCAAAGCTGATTCATTAATGCGTTGTGGAGTTTTCTCTTCGAGATGTACTATATATTTACATATATATATATATATATATATATACACACACGTTTATATATTTAGTTATAGTATTATGAGAATTATTAGACGTCTCAAACTACCCGCTTGCTGACAGGGTTGACATAAAAAATTTATTTGCTAAATAACAATATTAATACTTTTTTTTTTTTGCATAGCAACAAACCTCTTAAGGCGAAAGAAATGGCGGAAAATATACATGGGTGGCTGAAATAGAACGTTCGACAATTAATTATTTGTGAATTGTAAGAAAGCGATAAAGCGTTTGAAGTGGTGTGTTCTATCACTAGTGGTAGTATCTAAAGACATTTAGCAATTTCTTAATTAAATATTTGAAGGTGGGACAAATGAGAAGAGGCTATAATTATCACTCTGACTGAAAGTGAATTCCTCTTCTCGGCCACCATTGTGTGTTTTCCTCTGCCTGGCTGTGTGACCGACAGTAACCCCTGTGCGCCACTCACAAACTGTCAACACGTTGAACAGCGAGCACGCAGCACTTTTAATAGAGCTCCAGTCACCCGCGTGGGCTGCATCACCTTACATGCAACACATTAGCTTTAACCAGCGCCCAACGCAAGAAGTAGCAGGTTACGCAGGCTAATCAACAGCTAATGCAACCTTTTCATTTTTATCAGCGTGCACTTTACACTGATTTTAATCTAAATGCACCGGACATGCATGCATTCATGCATATTAAAACGCTTGCATTTAAATGTTGCATGTAATACACATTCGATACCATGCACATGAGTGACAGTTTTCATGATTGCAAGTTTTATATATTATTGATTTCAAGCGTACGATGTTTTAAATTGGGATCCACTCAACAATACTGCGCTTAATAGGATTCGAAAATCCGAACACAGAAGTGTGAACAGTATTCACGAGACGATACTCCACCTCAAGCTCTTCAACGTAAACATGTTTTCGTCCGAGGCAGCACGCGCGTGCTGTAGCATACGAAAGCAGAAATCAGATATATAATCCAAAGAAGCAAAAAAGGGAATATTGGGTAGAGCCTCTTACCCGTTTATTTCCGGCAGTCGTTTATAAAGGCAACAATCTTTCAGTTTTTTTCCCCTTTTTTTTTTTTTTTTTTTTTGCACTGTGTATAAGTATGGCTGAACTTGCCCTTGAAGCCCCTCGCGCGCGGTGTTGCTACACACTACTGGCCAGATACTCGGCTCTGTAGTTGTACTATGTCTGGGACACGTGACTGAACAGCGCGCTTACAGGGCCGAGAATGAGAGGCAGGGCGCGAGGGCTCGTCCAGTACGCGCGATCCGATTGGTAGACGCAGACTCGGGGCGGGGCTCGGTGGCCAGGCGTCACCGCACGAGTGCTGCTTGTGTTTTGGATGTCAGCGCGTGGACGCCGGAGCAGCGGAAAATTCAATTTCCAGGTTTTCCTTCCCGTCTTTATCTTAACGACGCCGAAGGAAATGCTACTGGCACCGGTTCAAAAAGGTGGCTGTGCAAAAGCCACAATGCAAAACAGCTGAAGCAAACAGTTACAGTAACATGGGCAAAGATTATTGGCAGCTTTCATGGAAAAAGGACAAATGAGCAAGCTTTATGAAAAATAGAAATGAGCAGAAAAGCGTTTTTTCGGTAGAGCTCAAAATAAGCACAAGCACAAAGGTACCTCCACAACGAATATTTTATAAACTATTTTGTAATGTCTAAAATTCATGGATTAGTTGCACAAAAACTTGGACCCCTCCTCCATGTAGAATATTTTATATTACTAATGTGTTTCTGTTTTCTCTCATTGTTGCAATTTGATGCGCCTTAACATCCAGCTGTTTGGAGGAAAAACAGCTTCCCTGAGAACATAAAGAGGCATCTGCACTTAATGCCAATTGTTATAAGAACTGTAAATACACATGTGTCTTGTGGTCAGAGAATCTAAGAGTTCATCTACGGAATCAAATACACAGTACAGATTTGAATTTTCTCTATTTTTTGCCTTCCTCACCCTCTGCCTCTCTATTGCAATTGGATCCAATCACTGGCAAAATGTTAACTGTTCCAGACTTTTGAACAAAACAAAATATGTGGTTTTGTTGAAGAAATTTGAGGAACTCAGGAGGGTAATACATTTTAAAAGTGTTTAATATCCCCAGCCTATTCCGTCATAGTTTGCCATTACATTTTAAAGTTTTTGTTTAATTTAATATTCTCCTGAGTGCCTTCAACAATATTCAACAAATTGAATCCTCAAACTGAAGAGTACCAGAGAGACATCTTTCTACGCTCAAGCAGCATGCTATGCACACTCTAATGAGTATGGCTTAATCATACATCTAAATGCTTATGTATTTGTTGTGGATGTCAACAACTATCTGTCTTACTTATATTAAAATTTCTTTGGTTAATACTTTGAGAATGTTTAGGTTTAACATATTTACTGTATATCCCAGAGAATCAGTTAATTTTTAATTGAGAAACGAGTAACAAGTACCCATTTCTTTTACTCTATTAAATTTCATTTCACTAAAATATTATTGGTCCAGAATGGCAAAACCTCCACATGGTTGCTTTTGACGTCTTTGACCTCCACCTGTCTCTGCTGTCAACACAGGGTCACTAGCTTGTCTCACACATTGCAACATTGCATGTGTCATCTGATCACACTGTGCACCACTTTAAAGACCTTATGTGTAACGGAACAGTAAAGACTGCTACTATTAAAACTAATCTTTATGTTCACTAAATTTAGTTGTAAAATAAAATGCTTTACAGATAATAGACTTTGTACAATTTCCCAAATGATGACTTAGATATATTTGATATATTACAATAATAATATGGCACATACTGTGCTGCCCAGAGACCAGACCAATGCTTGGGGGATAAACACAGGTCAACCTTCTCACTAAGGCTATAACAATGCACATGCAAAAAAATTTTAATTCCTAGTAATGTAAAGGCATCCCATCTCAAAGTTATTTTTGGGAAAGATGGTATTTAAGAATATCCACATAATTATTCAGGAGGGTGTTTAAATTTAGCCCCTTTTCTTCCTCCACATCACACATAAATACACACTACTGTGACAAGAACATTAGGGAGGGAAGACCAGAGTTGTTGTACTCTGTGCTGTCTGGGTGCAATATTTGCTTGTTTAAAATGAGAGGGAATTTCCGTATTAATTAAAATGTCAATTGTTAGCTGGTCACACACTACTGATACATATATGTATCTATGTTAGTTGTATTATGAGCAATTAATACAGTTTACTCGTGACCTACTGTAACCTTCTAATGCACAGGTCATGCTGCTTTACTCTGTGTTGTGTTGGGATGTGGGACTCTGTGATGGAGGGATTACAGTAGAAAGATGCTAAAAGCCCCTTACTCGAACACTGCAATTATAGACTGTCTAACTCCAGGATTAAAATGTTGCCTTTTGTCCTAGTTACACATAGACACTCAAACAGAAACCCACTGTATAATGCTTTTAACCATAGTGAAGCAATGATAGCGACTGGCACAGAGAGTAGAAATGCTTAACTGTTTCAACATGGAAAGAGTGGCAAAGGCACTTTAAAATAAATGTAGGCATGTGTTAAGATGTTTTACAAGGCACAAATACAAAAAGAGCAATTCAATGATTTCCATTTCACAATTCTTAAACTAAACAAAAAGTTTACCTTTCATAGCCAGTGCTCATTTAGAAAAGATTTATACTCTTTCTAAGCAAGTATGTATGCATCTAGCCTGTTTATTTAAGTGTAATGATGTATGATCATTTTAAAGCATGTCAGTGTGTCAAGTGGCTGGAGTTGAATGACTGAAAACACCTGACCAGAGGTGGCAAAAGTACACCCATCCTCCACTTAAGTAGAAGTACAGATACTAAACTTTCTTTTGGCTTCTCCCGTTAGGGGTTGCCACAGCGGATCCTCCGCACGTTTGATTTGGCACATGTTTTTACGCTGGATGCCCTTCCTAACGCAACCCTCCCCAATTTATCCGGGCTTGGGACCGGCACTGAGAGTGGCTGGGGACATACTAATGTTTTAAAATACTCGGGTAAAAGTTAAAGTACTGACTAAATTTTTTTACTCAAGTTAAAGTAAAGAAAAATGGGCTCTGACATGTACTTAAGTAAAAAGTAGCCTTTACTACTGTCAGGCTGGTAACTGGACCTCACATCATATTAATATTAGGGCTGTCAATCAATTAAAATATTTAATCACAAATTAATCACACATTTTTAATCTGATCTAAATGTACCATAAATTAATATGTTTTTAATACTATAATCAACATGTGCATGGAGAAATGTGGATGCTTTATGCAAATGTATGATTATTATTAGTGAAACCATACTCAGCATAGAGCATGAAGGCAAAATATCATTGTAAATGTAATTATGGTGTTTAAAATGACGTAAATCATCAAGACACCAAACAGAACTTTTGCAGTGTTTCCACATGGATGGTTAACGAGGTGATACCGGAGAAAGTGTACCGCTTCTAACTTCCATACGGATTACATAATCAAAGAATATTCAATTTTTTTAAAAGTAGACATTTCGAGCTTTCTCTTTATATATTTATTATGTCTGTGAAGTACGTATTCACTGAGATTCAGATTGTTTTATTTGTTTGTGAAAATAGATGACAGAGACTGCAATGAGCGCCCCCTGCCTGTTTTCTTTATTTTACAAAAGCACAGCATTTTGTTGTTATTATGAGAGTCTACAAATACAAGTAGACCCTTTACAGATTCGATTAATGTATTTCTTCTATCTGTACGATGAAAAAGAGTACGTTTGTTTTGGCATTATAAAGAAAAAAATGGCACAAAACGCGTCGGCGCGTTTATTGACCCCAGAGGGTTAATTGCCAAATGTGCGCATCATAGGGGATTTTGGTGCTGATTTGTTACTTGGTGCATCAGTAAAACAAATGTTTAGTGATTACAATTATTTTTCGGTGGAGTTTATTTATTTATTTTATATCTGATTAAAGAAAGGATGTCATGAATAAACTTATGTTGCACTGAAGGTTTTAATTTCATCTTATTTTTATATTTATTTATTTATAATTTTAATAAAAATGGTCAAAAAGAGATGCATGCTGCATTAATCGCACGTTGATAAAAATAAGTGCTGTTAAAATGAATTTGCGTTTGAATTTTTACATCCCTAATATGCCAAAATTTAATATTACTACAAAAAAAACCTTTCTTTCGGCTTCTCCCATCAGGGGTCGCCACAGCAGATCATCCGCATGCTTGATTTGGCACGTTTTTACGCTGGATGCCCTTCCTAACGCAACCCTCCCTATTTATCCGAGCTTGGGACCGGCACTAAGAGTGGCTTGGGTTAATGCAAAACGAATTAAAAATATTGTAACCTAATGAATGTATCCAGGCTGAACATCCACCATATAAACACAAGCAGAGAAAAGATGATGATTATCAGGTGATCAGGAATGTCTCTGTTCTCAGTCATATTTACATCGCTGACTCCCTCTGTCTGATCCACGTTATCCCGACCTTTTTTGCCTTCTGTCTTGCTGATTGTTTGCTTCATAAACTAGTCTACATCTGTGGTGTGTAAGAGCCAGGAAATGATACACCAGTGATAGATTGAAACAACACAGTCTCACCCCACAGCGTCACATATCGACGCTGTGGATGTTGCGTCGGACGGCGTCCACATCCGACGCCGAGGGTACCCCCTTCGCGTCGCTTTTTGACGTAGAGGGACGGGAAACCCTTCGCTTCGCTTTTTGACGCAGATGGACGGAACCCCATTTGCGGGTTACGGTTAGGGTTTGGGTTAGGGTTAGGGTTCGGGTTAGGGTTAGGGTTTGGGTTAGGGTTTGGGTTAGGGTTAGGGTTAGGGCTACGGACATCTTCAGGATTTTTCGAAATGTAAAAATTATTCCTGTACACTTATTATGATAGATAATACTTTATTCAGTGTATAGGACAGCGATCTGCGTTGAAAAGTGTAGCACACGGGCTCTCAACCATCTGCGTCGAAAAGCGAGGCGAGGGGAGGTTCCGTCTCTCTACGTCAAAAAGCGACGCGAAGGGGGTACCCTCGGCGTCGGATGTGGACGCCGTCCGACGCAACATCCACAGCGTCGATATGTGACGCTTTGGGGTGAGACTGCCCTGATTGAAAAAGCCGTGCAATGACAGGAAATAGGTTGATGTGCTGAAAATGGCATGCAATGAGAAGAAGAAATATTGATTATATCAGCAAATATATCAAAACTAAAGTAACAAGTCTGGTTTGAAAATGTACTTTGTTACTTCAAGCATTACTGGAAGCATTTGAATAATCTGCATCATTAAGTATACAGTATTTACATGAGAGAAATATCAACACATACTGATCAGCTCTGAAAAATGCAAACTAATTTATGCAGTCATGTAAAGTAAACAAAGTCATTCGGCCCACACAATGCCCGAGATAAACACCTCAATTAACATAAGCCTCTTGTGGGTTGCTTTGTTAAACATTAGAGTACTAGCCAAAATGCATAAAAATGCTGCCTACGATGACCATTATTTCTGCACATGTCTATCATGCACATTCCCTGCTTAGATTATTATAGATATATATACAGGAGACTATAACAGTAAACCACCTACAAGACTCCAGTTTGCATGTAATTTCTGCAACAGAAATACACTGGAACTTGGCAATGTCTGAAACATTTGCACGAAAGATAGCATCTGAAAAGTTACATTTTTAGTGGGGATCTGGGAATAGGGAAATCCACTGGCATTGATACAGTACAGATACAGTACAGTCAAGTTTTGGGATATCTACAAGTTTTATTTTACTCATAAAGCATTTTATTTACTTACATGATGTTTTGTCAACCATATATCTTCATGATGTTTTTATACTTTATAACTAAAAACATAAATTAGACAGTAAAAAACAACTGGGGGAAAAAGTCAGTCCCCAGTCCTCAATGGCCTTTAGTCATCAGTCAACCCTGGCCTTGCACTGTGTGCCTTTAAATGGCTGCTTTCTAAATCAGTATTGCTTAAATCAGTATATGGTTAGTGGAGCAATCCTCACTCAGTCCTCATTGCATGGGAGGGGAGGACTCATAAACCATCTTGTATTTGTGCATGTTTGGATATGTGCTTGAGGTCATACCCAAAAAGCATATGCACAAATCTATATATTGCAGTAAACATTGAGGTGAGCCTCTATTTAAAAAAAAAAAGGAATCAAATCTCCACTCCAAGGGTATCTATTTAAAAGTCAAATATGACAAAGAGACAGGCAGGTATAAGGTGGTGCATATTGATTTTTAATAAGCGACAGGTTTTCTTGCATGTATACTCCTGGGCAAAAATAGACCATGCTCAAAATGGCAAAATAATATTTTAATGTTCTTAACAACAAAGCATTGGTAAGAAAATTATCAAGAAATAAAAAAATGGACTCCTGATAGCGACTGCAACACCATTTGCTCGTTTATTTGACTGCAGGGAAATGCCTGGGGAAAAAGCTTGAAACAGGGTAATTCACTTGTATAATATTTTTGTACACCAAAAGATTATCGTGATAATGATTAAAATGTTTGATGCAAAATAAACACCCAAAGAATTAACACGTCTGTGTATCAGTAATATCTATGGGATGTTTTATTTTTCTTTTTGTAAAAGATTAGCCATTATCTGTTTATCTGCCACACCTATCACCATCAAGGGTTTGATAACAAGCTTATAAATGGAACCAAGATTGATAGAGCAGTAATAGAGCTACAATCTTGTGTTATGTGTTAAGCTCTTGCTTATTTTCTGACCAATGATTTGTTCTTAAGACTATTAAAAGCTTAATACTTTGCCAATTTTGGAGCCCAGTTTCTGGCCAGTGGTAAATACTTTATAGAAATATGACTACAGAACCTCACTTGTTATAGGTTTTGTAATCTATGACAATAATGATGTTTGTGCACACACCCACATATGCCTACAAATATTATTAAAGGTATGTCATTAACATACAACCCAATATCTGAATATGGAAATAAAAACATAAATTAAAAGATCGAAGTCTGTTATTGCCTTAATGTTTCACAAAAAAAGAGAAATTCAGCCTCTACACCGTGAATACTGAATGAATGGCTGTGTGTGTGTGTGTGTGTGTGTGTGTGTGTGTGTGTGTGTGTGTGTGTGTGTGTGTGTGTGTGTGTGTGTTGGGACACAGTGCCATCTGCTGGTCCCAGACAAAACGTACACTATTCGGTTGCTTTGGTAACGAAACACAAACGCGGAAACAGTCGATTCAGAAGAATTAAGAGTTTCAAAAATTCAGAGTAAAGAGTTTTAGGAATTAATCTATACATACATAAAAAAGCTCATTAATAGTGGTCTAACATCATTACAGAATTACAAATCAAGGTAAGTGTGTTCTCTATAGAACTGTCCTCACATTATTATTGTTCACTCATCCTGAGGGCTCAGAGTTATATGTAGGCATCTAGCAATACTCTCCAACTGTATATCAACCTTTTAACCTCTGTGTTTTCCTCACTACTTACCATGTTATCAAATTGTTGTGTTACTCTTATGTCTGCTGATTCATTTAAGACAAAGGAACTGAAGAAGCCCCACTGTGCTGAAGCAGTTGTCTTTTAAACTCACAGCTTTGTCTCATACTATTTCCAATGTCTTTTTAATTTTGCTTACAGAATGTTTATTAACCACTAGAAACATGTTTTTTAACCAGTTTTCATGGAATGTTTACCATGCATGTGCCTGTCTACTTTTTAATTAAAAGATAGTTATATTACTTCCAAAATTATAGTACTGTACCTTACAATAAACTGGTGATTTGCAGTGCAACTGGAATTATTTTCTAAACTGCTGCTATACAGAATTAAACAACATCTTCTGACCAAGCATATAAAAGCATTCAACAGCACTGTGTATAGTGAATACACACACTTCTGCAGGAAATTCTTTCACAAGAAGACTATTGCTTTGTCATTCCTTTTTTTTAGATTGACTGTTTGATCATTTAGTAATAAAGCGTCCGCAGTAAAAATATATATAACTCCTCAAAGTTTCAAGAAGAATTGCAATATTTAGTTCAGAATGAAGTAATGTATTCAATTGCTAAAAATAAATAAATAAAATTAAATATCATAATGTCTTAGATGTTTTTGCTGTAGAAAGTTAGTATGTCGTTCCACTTTAAGCATGTGTGAATTTAACTCACTTTCCGTGTGCCATATGACGTATATTATATTTGTGAACAAAGGGTATGTTCAGTTAATCAGTGAGTATATCTATATCCACATATAACCTTCGACTAGGTTCAGAGTGAGCAGCTATATTTTTTTTGTTAATGATCTATTTTAAAATAAATTTTAGGAAGAGGATTTAAAAGGACTTCAAAGTTTGAAGAAAGTATTTTGGTAAAGAGCTTGGGCAAAAACTAACATGTTTATTTAATTTTAGCTACATCTGTCTCTTGCAGAATGCTTTCAGCAGTACCTTCAGTAAAGGGTAAGTAAGTTTGATCACTGAGGCCTACAGTATATTGTTGTATACTAAGAAACACATGTTATATTGATTTGGAAGGGTGTTCATTTATCCCAAACAATAGTTTATACTAAAGTCATTGGTAGCCATTTTGTAGCTTGCTGTATTTTGTGAATGGGCATATTGGGTCTAAACATATACACTGGTCAAAGATTCAAGTGAAACATGGCCTGTACCTTGCATGGGTGATAGATCTTTTTTCTTTTCTAAGTATTTGATTAACATAAAAATAAAAGGATCTTTATTGTGTTTAATATATAATAATGACATGATTTTTCTTCGTAGAAGATGGTCATGATGGGAACAGACCAGCACAGAACCCCTTTAATATGCCGGAAGATGACGTCATCTTCCACTTTAAAATGACACAGAAAGCTCAGCAAAAACTAGTAGGTGACCCAACAGAAAACACTGAAAATATCTAGTGTGGATTTAAAGTGTTGAATTTAGTTCTTGTTTTTATTTTAGACAATAACTAGTCGTATCCAGTTGGTTTAGTGTTAATTTAATGCTTAAATACCACAAATACATATGCTAAAACCCATGTTATATTTAAGAATTAATTGGAATAACAGTAGGTATAATATAATATGTTATATAATATAATGTTTATGGTTTAATTCAGATTTAATATATTAATGTCTTTTGGACCTGTCAGTCAAACGGCTTGAAAATACTTTATATCTTACAAATTATGTCATAGCTATAAGAACCTGATAGTTATACTGTATATCTTGTCACTGCCTTTTCATTAGTATGACTGTCTGAAAGAAGGCTGCATAGAAGCACTCCTGGAGATGCTCTAATATGCTGCTGCTTAGTGGTCCTTATTTAAACTGCTTATTTAACCATGCATAAAAAGAAAACCAGAAAATATTATTAGCAGTTCACTAATGACATAGTACATGACAAGGAGGCAGTAAATGAAATAAAATGAACATGTGTAACACAAGACTATAAAACTGGCATAGTATTTTCACTCTTTGTATTTTAAACTGCTTGCAGTACTTTCCACAACAACACATTACTGTCTCACTCTAAATATTGGCAATTTATATCAATTTCTCTTTTAGACCACATTCTTTTATACATTACATCTTGCATGACAATCATTGCCAGACAAGGTGCAAATCTTTTTTTTAATTTAAGCACATTCATTTTATTAAAAGATTTTTATGCAAACATTTTCCCTTATTATATGTGTATTTTGAATGCAAGTGACTGGAGGATATGTTATGGGAAGAATATTACAGAATATCAACCCTGCATAGAAAATAATAAATTGGATTCCACTGCAAATACCATTATAAACCATTAGCTGTTAACCATTGAAACCATTACCAAATGGTTTTCATTATGTAGTGTGTTTGTATATATTATACAAAAGAATCATTATCCAAAACACAGAAAAAATATTTGTATAAATTTATCAGAATTTGAAAGCTTAATAATGTCTGAATGGTCATTATTTGTGTCCATTAGATAATACAATAATGTAATGTACAAGTTGACAAATGTGTTGGTTCTGAATGTTTACTTCTAAGCATAACATGCTACCTATAATAGAAGGCACAAAAAAATTACCAGTTAAGATTCACAAGGACCATTACAAAACAAGTAAAATTCCTATTATAACTATTTCATTAGTTTTTTGGTTTTTTTCAGCAGAGAAGACATTCAAAACTCAAGCATAAGTAACATAATAACGAAAGTTTAAGGGTTGTTGTTTAATTCTGTCTGCAAAAATTATACTGTATAATGCTATTATAACATGTTTACCAATCAGTATGTATATGGCTTGCACATGCAGCTTTCCAATACTTCAGCAATAATACAGTAATAAGTAAAAATAATTTCTTTTGGTATTTATACTCCTCGGCTTAACCCAAATACAAATTATTTCCATTATACAAAGAGCAAGTAATACTCTATAAAATCAAATTCTTTAGAAGTTCTTTAGAAACCTACAAGAGACTACATCCATATCAAAACACATATATACTTATTATATATTTTTATTGATTATTTGTATCTTAGAGTGTTAAAACGTAACCTTGCATCATATATACAGTAGTAAGTGATCATTGTGTGCAGGAATATCAGAGAAATCTGAGTCTGCCTGTCCATGAGAAGAAGACATACTTAGGCAGAATGAAAGCCAGACAGCTAGAGATGAGAAAACATGTAAGAGATGACCTTGAGGAAAATGAAGAGGGCACCACAAACCATTCACGTACTGACATCCAGCTTTCCCGAAAGATCCCGGCATCCATGGCGATGATCAGAGGTGAAATGTACTATATTAGCATAAACACACCATACATGCCATACATTATAATTCGAGAAACACTTTCCTGAACCAGACTACCACATTGTTTACTTATGTTCACACAAAGATATTCTGTATAATATATTCATCATAGATCGTAATATTGAAAAAGAGGGAATACAGAAGTTCATTAACAAGAAACGAGAGATGTTCTACCTTGAGGTATAATTTGTGTTTACTCCCAACCTCTTACAAATTCTGTTCTCTTTTCATTCTGTTCAGCATGTTTCATTAGATTTCTGTCTTTGTCCCTTTTCAAGTATGCTCTGACAGTAAAGAGAGAAGAGATTGCAAAACTAGAGGAGCAGGCAAGTCATGAAGAGAAAAAGTTGGCTAAAGCTGAAAAGTTCTTGGAGGATGATGCTGTATTGTTTGACACATTTCTAAAAGAAAACGACAAGAGCTCAGTGGAGGCCATCAGAATGTAATGCACAAGCACACAACTATACAATTAACAAAACAATTTACCTTTATTTATATACCACATACAAAAGATGTTAAGTATCTGTCAATGTGCCAATGTCCATTTCAAATAGAAAGAACATAAAGAGCGTAAAAACTGATGACTAACAAAATAATAAAGCAACCGATAGCAATATGGAATGTGTGAATAAATCCTTAGAAAGCCTTCCAATGTTTTTTTTTTTAATAATTGGATTTAATAGCATCTTTTCGTGGCAGATCTCTTAATTAGTAACATGCATACTCTAAAATGCATGTAATAAGACAATAGTTAAGCCGACAGAGTATTGCTTTCGTGGTGGTATTTGCATTTTACTTTAGAGATCACTAACAAGTGAATATGATATTCATGTATGAGTATTCTGATCTATTTCATCTCATATAGTGCAGAGCAGGAGAGCAAAGCAAAGCTGGAGAAAGTAGCTGAGATCAAAAGGGTCACGTCTAAGATGGTGGCCATTAAAAGGTACGAATACAAGTAACATTCTGGATTAAAAACAAATGAGTTGGTTCTCAATGTTAACTTCTAAACTAACAGTTGAGTTTCACAGGGACCATTACAAATTCAAGTAAAAATTCCTGTTATAACTATTTCTTTCTTTTTCTTTCATCCTTTCTTTCTTTCTTTCTTTCTTTCTTTCTTTCTTTCTTTCTTTCTTTCTTTCTTTCTTTCTTTCTTTTTTTCTGTCTTTCTTTCTTTTATTTTTTTTATTGTATTTTTTTTTAGCGAGGGGGGGGGTTAGCAGAGAAGACATTCAATTTAGATTAATCAAAACTCACATAATAATGAAAGTCTAAGGTTGTTGTTTAATTCTGTCTGCCAAAACTATACTGTATAATGCTATTATAACATGTTCACCAAAACATTACTTATATGGCTTGCTCTTGCAGCTTTCCAATACTCTAGCAATGATACAGTAATAAGTAAAAATATATATATTTTTGTATTATCTGTGTGCTAGACAGCTTTCATTCTGTATTTAATTACATTCTGGGTGATCCCCCAGTTTTTATTCACACCTCTTCTTCCATCTTTCACTCAGCAACATTTCTAAGTTTGAGGACACACTGCAGGAGTACAAACTCTACAGGGATTTTCTGTTTAAGCTTTCTCCCCCAGAGTGGCAGAAAAAGCAGAGAGTGAAGAAGAAAAGCTGCAACAAACCCATCATGGTAACCAACCAGGAGAGCATGAGGAAAAGAGCAAAGAGAGAGACAGAGGAATAAAGACCTGTCAATCTGATAGATGTAAGTGTTCATCATGGACTATTTTGCTTTTTGAGGATAACCTGCAAAATGCCCCACAATATATCAAAATCTTGTGATGATGATACTTTTGAAACTTGGGAATCATTATTAATCACTACTATGACAAAACATGTAAAAACAAAACTATACTGACAATTAAAAATGACATTTAAATATGCATTTTATGACAGAGGGTATTGAGAAGGAGGTGAAACAGGGCAGCTATTATTGGGATTAACACCAAATATGTCCATATTTCAGTACATAAATGTAATAAAAGATAACTTGTTTGCATATTTATATTTTATATAGCATAGTTCAATCCTGTTATATGTGCCATACAATGATATCAGAATCACAAATTCCAAATTTATTACCCTATTACAAACCTTTATTATTTTTTTTATTTTAAAGAATTGTTTTATCATATATTTTGGGGCACATTTGTGTAAATTATTTCACTTTAAGATATTTACTGTAGTATAACCACACAAAAAATGCTGTAATTTGAACAACCCTAATTCTATCTTTCTGATCCATAGATGCAGGTAGAGAGAAAAGCAGCCCTGTTTCACGAGAGCTACCTCCTCTTCGTGAGGCCCGGGTTCCTTCCAGACACAGTTTGAAGTCAAGTCCTCAGAACGGCAAAAAGTTTGTACAGTACACACATGCACATTTGCACATATGTTCCTTGTGATGTATGAACATGAGTTTAACAAATGACTATGTTGTTTGGTTGTGGTAGCTCCGCATCTGGAAGTGACAGCTCAGAATATGAGGTCAGTGTGAATTATATTCAAACAATATGCCGATTCATTTTTATTACACACTTGGGAACTGTTTCTGTAACACTTTAATATTTGAATTAATATTTCACAACCTGTACATTTGTATTTAATATAACGACATGGCTATAAGTCGCATGCTAGACTTACTTAATAACACATTACTGTTTTTAAAAGCTATAAAAACATGTTGAAGGAAAATAATCAATGATTTGCTTCATGGCTCTACATTCAGCAAAGCTTTTACACTCTCATCGCCAAGCACATACTGCTGTTTCATTTGATACTTATATTATTTGTATGTCGATGTGTGTTTATTCCTTCTACACCAAAGCAACTTACAGATGATTACAGTTTATTAACGAATGTTACATCACATACTCTGTTTACTTATTTTTGTGGAATGTCTTTCAAACATGTTACTTCCTGTCACTTACATTATAGCACTTATAAAATTGTATTCCCTCGCTCTTTAAGTTAATCAGATGAAAAAATTTAGTTTGTGTCTGAAAAATGGTTTTGAAAAAATTGCTTTACTCATGACACTGGCAAAGCATTCAAACCAAAACATATTAACTAAATCACATAACCGTAGACATTACAGCAACTGCTACTGTTTATTCGGTAGTTCCACGGAATTATTAAACCCACAAAAAAACAAAAATAAACAAACAAGTGCTGTGGTCTAATGGTTTAAACAAATGTAATCAATGTTTAATACATCTCTAACCTCTAAAGGTCTACAATTCTAAAATCTAATCCAGAACTAATCAATGTGAGAATAATTCATATTAAAAAAAAAAAACCTGACATGTCCATCTTTTTTTTTTTTTATCCTGAGCTGCCTACCTACTGGCTGATGGTTTTCACTGCATTCCCTGTAGGAGGAGCCAGAGCTGTACTTTACAGACCCTCAACAGTTGCTGGACCTGCTCAGTGAACTAGAAGAACAGAACCTCACGTTGATACAAAACTCTCAAGAGACTGAGGAGAACCTGGAGAAGTTCAGACAGATCATGGAACAGACTCGCAAGAACATGTGAGAATGCTGTATGGTTCATAGTGACTACTAAAGTAGTGTTAGAAACCTTATTAGGATCCTGCTAAACCGCCAATTTCTGTGTAAATGATCATATGCGTACAGCGAGCAAGAAGCCAACCATCTGAAGCAGCAGATTGATGCCATGACACAGACTCTTAAAAGAGAAAAAGAGAGAACTGCAGAACTGGAGCTCAGTACCAGGTTCTTTGACTTTGGAAAGACCAAAGCAGAGGAAGTAAGAAAAATAATTTTTAATATCCAATATTTATTCTAAATATTCAAAAAATGTTAAAATCGAAGGTTAAAGAATACCTCATGAATTTACATTCATTTAGAGAAATCACTGTCTGTGTATTTTTATTTCTGTACTTTCTTTGCTTTTTTTTTCACTTTGTTTTGATTAATACACTCAGTGTTTGCATTATACAGTGTATGTTTTCTCAATAGTTAGATGTGCAAAAAGTTTACATGATGTAAAACTTGTTTTTTCGAAATTACACACTTGTTAAACTGAAACTGCTTTAAAACAGATTCCCTGCACCTTTACATCTCCCTTCTATCAATTCATATATTGTGCCGTTTTTCCTGTTCAGGAGAACACTCTGAACGCTCTGGGCCAAAAAGTAGAGGAGGTCTACCAGAGCTGCATTGGAAACAGTGAAGCCAACCTGAGCACGTTGCAGATGCTAAAAGCTATAGAGAGCAGACTGGGTGATCTGCTGGAGAGAGTGGAGAGAATTCCTGCTGACCGTCTTGCAATGGCTGAGCGAGCCAAGGAAAAAGAGAGGAGACTCAGGTCTAACTAATAACTATTGTAATTTTCCACTTTCATAACAGCTGTACTAAGATAAGCACCTGCATAGGGTCAACATTCCAGTATTTATTTGTTCTTGTAGGTTGCGTGATGAGAAGCTTACTCTGCAGAAGCAGCACCAGGAAGAGAGAATAAAGAAAGCCATCGAGAGAGCTCAAGCTGAGATCAAGCGAACGGTAAGATAACGTTAACGTATAAAAAACTTTAACAAGGAGCCTAGTTAACACTATCAATACACAATAAACACCTTTCTAACATTAAACCTTCCTGCACACTGTCTCCAGTCTGGTAGGAAGCTGATGCCTCGCTCCCAGCCTTCTGTTCATAAAGTCAAGAACAAAGAGCACAACGATATTGCAGACAAGGAAAAGGAGGAATATCTGTACTTCTTTACTTAAAACAATCACTCCTAACAGCATGCCCTTCTACAATTCAGGGCAGATCACTATAACCTGGTGCCTTTCCAGAAACCCAAACCATGCAAAATCTTTAGTTTCTGTGAAAAGATACATAAGTGCATTGCCCATTATATATTAATTATTGATAAATAGTAATAATAATAATAATAGTAATACAATATAAATCAGCAACAGCAAACACTTTATTATTCAAGGATCTTAACAGAAAGATAGCCTAGACATAAGTGCACGTGTATTATGTATCAAAAGTTCTTATGAAAACAGTAATTGAATTACGAGTTTATACATACACAATATTTACAAATGACTCATGATTCTATGACTCCCCCCTCACAGAATATCTTAAATAGGAGAGGAGAGCCATTTTTAATCTTGTGTAATACTTTCATACACACATAAAAAGACATTTTCATGTTTTATACAAAACCATACAAAAATAAGCAACAAAAGCAACTGGAACAAAAAAAGCTTTTCATGACAATAAAAGCTGTGCTCCTCAGGACTTGAATAGAAACTCAAGACAATGCTAACGACAAAGAGTTATTTTGATGGATATGTTACTGTAATAATAAATCTTACAAGCAATGATAACCTATTGTGCTGTTTCACATTCACTCATTCATTTACATAATCCTGCTTAAACATATCGAGTCTTAATATATCAGATTTATCAAGCAGCTGTCATACGAGATTATGTTCCCCAATTCAAAGTGTATATCGAATTTGAAATGGAATATATCAAAGTCTAATGGCTTGTAAGTAATCTTTTACCAATAAAAGTTCATGTTCTCTACAAAGGAAACTTAACTAATACATGAAGCACATGAAATAACTTTATTCCTGGTCAAATACAAATATATATCTTGGAATTGTGGAATTAGGATGTATATTAAAAACCTACACACACACACACACACACACACACACACACACAAAAAACCACCAATAGACAAATACCCTGATGGCAGACATTGAAACCTGATTCCTTTTGTGAAGGTAGGAATTAAGAGGAAAATACAACTGTCTGTATGTCTACTAGGATCTTTTGCTGTCTCTTAGACGAGTTCATTATTCCAGGTCCTGTAGGTTAATGGTGCTGCCAGTGAACTGAGAGTTATCAGATCTGTTATCATCCTCAGTCATGGCAGAAGGCTCCTGATGGAAAAACACATACACATTTCAGTGATTTCAGTATTTTTCTGTTGGAACTGTATAATGCAAAATTATTAAATTAAACTATCCATTGTTTACTACATAAATATATTATAAAGGGAGGAATATTTATCAAATATATCACAAAACTATATTAACCATTCAGTTAATTATCCAAAATATAGCTGTTTCTTTTACAAATTGTTTTAACATCCAAACGTTAATTATACAGCATCCCAGTCCCAATGTACAGCTCTAATTCTAATTATTTATTTTTATTGAAGAAATCACTGAGTTAGGAGGCTGAACCTGCAATATATTGACAGGCAGGTCAACTGTTAGCTGGGAATGAGATGTGGAAGTCTGCGAACTGAGCTGGAAAGCCAAATCTCCATCCGTAGCCGGTTCATCCTGAAAAACACATACGCAAACTATAATAGCACACTGTGATTCAAATAGCAAAGTCATACTAATCAAAATGCTCTCAGCTTGACTCACCTGAAGTATCTGAATCTGTACATACTGTACTCCAGTGACCGGGTCTCGGATAGTGAGACCTGCACTGGTTGTCGATGCAGTTCCTTCTACAAATGGAGCACTGCCCGAAGACATTGTCCCGGCAGCATTGGAACCCTTCACCCCTTTAGACTTCCGATGAGTTGCACCTGCAGGTGACGAATTCGGAGCAGGGCCTTTCTGCTTCTTCCGTTTTACCAGTTGGATGGCCCTGTAGTCTGTGCGGGCAGAACCAGTGCTCTCCTTCAGGAAGTGCAATAAAAATAAATGTTTATAAAACGCACCATTATAGCTTCCATGTTTAAAGTTCATATTGGTATTAACAAAATGTATACCTCAAGCATTACAGATTTAGTGTTTAGCTCTTACTGAGGAAAAAGTAGCAGCCACATAAAATTAAAGATTTTCATAGAATTATACACTGGTGATAAGTATGCTGGTTTATACTCCTGTACTGAATCATATATGCAATTGAAAGAATTTAAGTATTTTTGCTTAATTGTCAGCCTTGTGGACTTCAGTGTTTCCAGATGCAGAAGTGTAAACCAGGCGACACAAATCTGCATCCTCTTTCCGCTATACTTACACTAAAAGCACAAGGTGCAACTGAAGGCATCTCAGTCTCTTTCTGCCCGCTGTAGGATCTGCTGTGGCTTGAGAAAACAAACTGACTAAGAGCTTTGCTGTTCTCTGGCTGGCTCAGGACCTCTACTCCACTTAGTAATGGCCCCACAGCTGCTTCACTGGCCCCCATATCAGTCTTTACCTGGGAAGACAGCAGCTCTGGTACTGTAGTAGAAGCAAGAGACGGAACAAGAGAGGAGGTGAGAGATGGGGCAAGAGACGATGACAGTGGCGACGTGAGAGAGGAAGAAAGGGAAGGAGCTAGGGGTGGAGTCAGAGAAGAGGAAGGTGACTCTGCAGTTAACACGCTAGAGGAGCTCAGGGCTTGAAGCTGCTCTGCGACAGAGGTGCTCTGAATAGCCAAGGCCGTTAATGTTCCGAGTGCCTCAGGGTTTACTGTCTGTACATCGTCCAACTGCAGTGTATTTTGCTGTAATACTCCACCCCCTGCCCCTGCATCCAGGACATGCACGCCCATATCCCCACCTGCAGCCAAGATCAGAGGGTCCACAGGTTTGGCTCCTCCCAAAGCTGAGCCTACTGAAGCTGGATCGATAGTAAGAATCCCACTGCTTGCAAGAGCCATGTCCATGGTGAAGGAAGCGGGGCCTGACTGTGAGGTAGGCCCTGTAGGTACAGTGGATGCTCCGGAGGGAACGTTAGAGAAAAGTGACGAGAGATCCAGGCTGCTAAGCTCTGTTCCAACAGTGCCAGCAGTTGTAGCACTCTGAGCAGCACTAGTGAGCTCACAGCTGGGCGTCAGGGTGGCTGTGTTTTCTAATTGACTCAACACATCTGGAATAGGTTCAAACAAAAAAATAATTGATTTTAATAGCAGCCTGTCAATGATTAGCTGAAAATATAACCACTTCTGAATTTGAATATGTCCTATGAGTACATGTTGTACAAGACGATTCTAAATTCATTTATTAAACTTCACAATATATAATTTCATTACAATATAATCCATGTGAAATTGTAAATACACTATACTGTAAGAAAGCATGGCTCTAATGCGTAAGGATAAACTGCTGATGGATGTGTGTGCACATACCTGGGCTGAGGTTGTGGTGTTTAAGCATATGACTCTTGAGGCTACTGCGAGATGAGAAGTGCTTGGTGCATCCTGCAACAGGACATCTGCTTCTCAGAGACACTCCATCCTGACGGTGTTTCTTAGAATGGATGTATAGGCTACTCCTCGCTGAGAACTTAGCATTACATCCTACACACAGGATTACATTACACAAATTAATGAACAAACACGATTTATTAACATTTGCTCATGGTCTCAAAATGAATGTGTTTGTTAAGGTTTCTGCATTTGGCATCCACAGAGGGAAATCGGAAGAGCTAGCTTTTTTCAATCATGTCTTTTAAGTTGCAAAGACAAGTGGCAAGAAGGACCAAAAGTGTCAGCGTGTTCTCTATTCACTACGTCCTTTGCTTTGGTCAGTTCTGTTTTTTTCTCATGTGCTCCGAGCTCCACCGCCGATTCGACATGCAGAATCAGCCTTTCGAAAAACAACTAACACCATCCAGCTAGAGCCAACAGTGCAGAACACACCAAAAAAACCAAAGCCGACCGACACTTAGAACTACCCAATCACCACCCCCCCAAATTGCCCGATGGCCAATTGTCGGCATGGTGTGTCCCTTGCTTTAGACAAACAGTAAGACGTTTTCATGTCAAAAGAAAGTAAATTAAAAAGCTAAATTCCATTTGATCTATCTTATAATCCTCCATGGACCTTCAGAGCTAATAGAAATTTGGAGATGACAGCCTGCAGGAGTTATATTTGAAAAAATATGATCATGTATGCAATATCACTCACAATTAGGTGCAAAACACCAACCTTCAACTGGGCACTCAAAGGGCTTAGTGCCCAGGTGGGTGATACTGTGGCCTTTCAAATGCTCTGCACGAGTAAAGGACTTTCCACAACCTTCTTCTGGACAGGTGAATCGCCGATCATCATCATGCTTCCTGAAAAGCGAAAATAAAAATAATAAAATGTATATAATACATGAAACGAATATCCTAAACCAGTGGTCCCCAACCGCCGGGCATTTGGTAAAAAATTCCCAGGTTCTCTCTACCACATCTGTCTTAGACTCACTCTTGATGCATGTCATGATGCCTCGGTCACATGACTTACTTACATCCGCTACCTACTTGAAGGGGCTGCTCCGGCCGCTAACACATAATACATTACCGCTAAATTCAAACCCCCAAGCTAACAAAATGAACAAAAAACAACACAGTGGATTCACGTTTATTATTATATTTAGAAAATACCTGTTTTTATGCCGGTCGTATCATTTTATTTTGTTGCATTTACCCCCACACCTGAAAGGCCGGTCCGTGAAAATATTGACATTGAAAACCCGACATTAAACCGGTCCGTGAAAATATTGTCCGACATTAAACCGGTCTGTGCCGCAAAAAAGGTTGGGGACCACGGTCTTAAACCACATTGATTAGCGCTTTTTTTTTTCCAAGATAAACTCTTACCTTTTGTGACGCAGCAGCTTTGACATGCTAGTAAAAGTCCAGCCACAAGATTCTGAGTCACAGACAAAAGGCCTCTCACCTGTTAAACAGTAAAAAGACAGAGACAACTTAACCTGGGGGTCAAAAGCATTCATTTGTTTCTCGTGTAACTATCCACAGTGTATACCTTTGAGTCTACAATGAGTGAGTACCTGTGTGACTACGAAGATGGATTTTAAGGCGGCAGGCCTTGTCATAGCACTTGTCACAGCCTGGGTATGTACAGGTGAACTGGCTAGTCTCTCTGAAGTGGGTCCTGTTGTGAGAGAACAGGGCACTGAAGGTGATGAAGGCCTTCTCACATCCTGAGGGGTAGAACACAATGCATTAATTTTAGCATTTTAGTTAAAAATTAAGATCAAGTTCAATAAGTTTAAATCTTATTATGTGACAAATATACATATAGACAATAATGATTAACTGGACACAATGTGACACCATGTTGGCTTGCACTAAGAACAGGGCAAAGAGAGCATATGTATAAAGCTTGGTAATAAAAAGGGGCAGGATGTTAAAGGTGGCACAGTTCTTTCTCACCTGGGAACTCGCACTTGTGGGGTCGTTCAGGCTCGAAGTGCGTCCTCTGATGGTTGGCGAGACGTGTAGCGCTGCGGAATCTTTCTCCACACAGTTCGCATGCAAACGCGTCCTCCTGCTCGTGTGCTCGTGCATGTGCCTTCAGATTATAAATGGTGGTGAAGCGGCGGCCGCAGTTTTCATACTTGCACTCGTAGGGTCGTAGCTTGTCGTGGGACTGCAGGTGCCGTTTCAGCTTGTAAGAAGTGGTGAAGGACCAACCACAGCCCTCCACTGTGCATTTAAAAGGCCGCTGGTCTTCAGCGTGAAACACCAAGTGCATCTTGAGCTTCTGCCGGCTGTCAAAAGTGCATGCGCAGCCAGGCTGTGGGCAGCGGTACGACACCGCAATGCCTTTCTTCGCCAAGCCAGTTGAACAGACGATGCTCGTGGGCTGCAGGTCATCTTCAGTAGGACCTCTTGAGGAGTGAGCTGTTGAATCAGAGTCGCACACAATGCCTTCTTCTCGTTTGACCGAGTTGTCCAGAGCGCCTAGCTCTGATAATGAGCAGTCGTCGGTCAGCGTCAGTTCTTCGGATTCGCTCACAGCATCGCCCTCGTCCTCGGCCATCTTCCCCAGAGATTTAGTACCACCCTCATAGTTCAGGAGGACGATGTCTTCGTGCTCTTTCACCCCCAAATGCTCTTTTAAACTTATCACTGCATCCTCCTTGTAGGTGTAGCCCTCCGGTGGGGCTGCCAGAGTTAAAACCCCGTTCTCGATAGTAACGATGATGCTCTGGTTGTTGATCATGATGGTCCCGGAGAAAGTCTCTGATGGCCCGTCGCTGGCAGGGTCTCCGTTACCACTGCCTGACAAGTTCACGTAGTCCTGCATGAAAGCTGGGCTGGTACTAAGCGCAGGCGTTTCAGGGGGGTCGTTTTTAGTTTCACATTCCGTTAAATGTCCTGAAGCATGCTCTAATGACACTAAATCAGTACCAACCATCACTGCAGACACTTTCTCATCAGACCTCTTTCCACCCTCCATAATGCGCTTCTCACCCTCCTGCCTTCCTCCTGTGGCAGGACCGCGTTCATTTACTAGCTTAGAACTGGTTGTCAAACATTCAACACTGCAGGTGGAAGATGATTTAGATTTGACTGTAAAATTGCTGTGCTGTGATTCGGAGAAGGTCGGGGTATGATGCACCTCTGATGGTCTGTAGGTGGGTTTGGAGGAGGCTGCAGTCTTCTTTCCGGATTCTCTATAAACACCATCTTCTTGTACTTTATTGAAAACAACGTAATATTCCTTCGGGTTTTTGGCTTCGGAAGAGCTCGTAGTGCCGTCGCTTGCAGGTAAACATATGTCCCTCATCACACCTGGATCTGGGAGTTGTGGTCGTGGTTCGCAGTGCGCAGTGAATCCGTCCTCCTCCCCCTCAAAAAGTGGCAGCGCCATTTGCAGCACGCCGTCCTCATTCTCCTCTCCATACTTCAGCTCGGCCTTCACGAAGTCCGGCGGCAGCTCTAAATCACCGTATTCTTTCTCCTTCAACACCTTCAGGTTACAGAGCTCCATATGAGCAGCATGAACGTCCTCTGACAGCGTACTGATACTTTCTCTCCGTTTCTGTTGTACACTTTGTCGAGCACCGCTGCCATTTTGTGCCAACAGGCGAAGCGGAGCGGATGAAGGCCGGTTGTTGTTGTTGTCGCCTTTCGATCCGAAGCTGTTCTCGTTTTCGTGTGGAGCTTGTTTAGAAACAGTCCTCGTTGTCGTTCCCGAAGTCGAAATATCAGTCCCAGGCGGGACGCCATGTTGGTAGTGAGTGTTTTGGGCTTTAGAAAGCCCCTGGATTTCCATCTTGGTATCCCTGTAGCAGCGGCGCGTTAAAGGCCCGCCCTACACGATCCCGCGCTGAGCCACTACGCGCTTTATGGCGAGCCAGAGCCCCAACCCGAGTCCGGATATGGGCTGTGTGTGTGTGTGTGTGTGTGTGTGTGTGTGTGTGTGTGTGTGTGTGTGTGTGAGACAAACTAAAATATTCATTTTGCGATTGTTGCAAGTGGAAGTTGAGTGGAAATACAGCCCTGATTATACCACTGACCCATTTATTACACTTTTTACCTTTATTCCCAGGTCACCTAAAATACACACGTCAAAAAACAATTTTTCTCAGCCCATTATAAGGGTCGTCGTGTTGGTAGCGAACGCTAGATGGCGGTGCAGGATAACTAGTTGTTTTTGCGCGCTGGACAGGGTGTCTCCACCCAACACAAATCCATATATGGAAAAGTGGGCGTGTCATTTACTATTAATAATAATAATTAATCAAATCGGTGTATTTGTACTGATTGTAACTCTCATATATATATATATATATATATATATAGAGAGAGAGAGAGAGAGAGAGAGAGAGAGAGAGCATAAGCAAACTTGACAGCATAATAGTAGAAACATTCTACTATTTAAAAGGAATTTGAATCATATTCATAAAAGTTTTTTGATCTCATAACTTCTAATTATGCATAAAAGTGTACCTTTACACATAACTGGCTTACAATGACAGTGATATTACTTATTTCACTTGCTAATTAAACATTTCCAAATTATGCATATGTGCTGCTGTGTATGAAGCTCGATCTTTATGACAGTCCTTTTTTTTTGCTGAAAGAAATGTCCATATATTTTACACACTACATTTTTACTATATTGCTGTAGAAGTCATCCATAGATCAAGAGATTCTAACACCGCTTATAGAGTATAGAATACAGCTGAGTGAAAGGCTCCATTTTTATAATGTACTGTGCCATCTCTTCACATTCAGAATGTGGCTGCTCAAGAGAAGAAGAGGAGAAAGTGATAAGAGAAAAAATGAGGGAAGAGAAGAATGAGAGCTAAAACAGCAGAGAGAGAAAGAAAGATCACTGATCATAGGAACTAATAACAGAATAGAGAAATGAGACAATGGGCATTTAAAAGGATTGGACCTATTTTGATGCCTGTGATGAAGCATATATATCTTTTAATTCATTTTAATCAATAATACCACACTTGAATGCAAAATGTAATGTAAGACTCTTTGTAAATGTATAATCATATTCTAATAATATACCAAATTTAGTTATAACATTTGGAAGATAAACAACTAAATGGACTGTAGGTACTGGTGTTACAGACTGTAAACCTATGTAAAATAGATGCAATTTTGGGGGAATTTTATAGATATTAATATATTATAATCAAATTATAATTAGAGATTATTAAATTGATCTACAACAAAATGTACTAGAGAGGAATGGACTGATTTGTGTTCACTAACACAACATACTACATAATATACTGTACCTACACCTTGGTTATTTGTAGTTTTTCTGTTTGTAAATACAAATTCTAACCCAGGACAAATATGGCATCTCACAAGAATTATGCAACTGGTATGATGATGTATGCACACAGTAGTCCAACAAAACTTTCTTCAGAGTAAGCATAGTTTAATGTGGCATGGCAAGGAAACTGATAGACAAACTAATATTTACTGACAAAAGTTAATACTGTCAAAAAAATAAAAAAATAAACATTATGTACTCCGGTCTTGAATAACATTGTATAGGGGAGTTCTGTTCTGTGCATGCCTTTTTATGCTTTTAGACAAGGTGCACAAAATAAACAATAAACTGCTATTTTAATGCATACTTGAGAAACATTTAAATAGTCATGCAAAAATACAAAATGTGTAATAGAAAATTAAAATAACTACACATCATTGAAAATCAGCTAAAGCTGCATGCTAAAGCTATTAATAAATGTATTATGTAAATATTTAGAGAAATATATTTGCAGCAAGCTACATTGCATTTTGTGCCATATTCTACCATATTATGCAATTTTCACAGAATATGTATTATACACAACAAAAGTCAAGGACAAAATATACAGAATTAAACTCTCATAGAAAAACAATATTGTGTGCTAGCTATATAATAGATATAAAAAGGCAACACATCCTCAAGTGTATGTCAGGTTTTGTGATACCAAGGTTGATTATGTCAGAAAGTTTCACTCAGTGTGAAATTACAACATATAGAATTAAGCGAAAAACAATCCAAAAAATCTTGAGAAAAAAAAAAAAGTAAAACAACAAAAAAGGTACAGTAACCAGTTTGCGTAGAGTGCAAAATCCTGTCATAAATTAGCATGTGGCTGTTTTTAGAATGAATTAATCAAATTCTATCTCATGTACAAAAGTAATTATAGTACAGCTGTCATCAATGAGATTTCTCATTGTCTCCAGGCAGAACAGGGGCTTTTGTCAAGGTCTAGGGAATAATAAATAGTTACCAGTTGGATTTAGTGCTAAATCTTCAGGTGACTAGTAAACTAAAGGTGAACTGTAATTTAACATAATAGCATGATAATGACCCAAAGCATAAATTTAATTAAGAAAAAACAATGTTGTAGCCAGACAAAGGTCATCTTTTTTGGATGACCTAAACCAGAGGATTTAACAAAAAAAAAAACTGTGGGGCGGCCTAAAGTGGGCTGTGCACAGGAGACACCTTTACAATTTGATGGATCTAAAGGTTTTTTCAAGAAAAAGTTGGAAAATATTGGCACGTCAGTATGTGCCATGCTGATAAACTCCAAAAACAAAGTGATAAAATCAAGAGGTGCTTCAAACAAAGCATCAATTAAGTTCAAGATATTGTAATAAAATTTGTAAAAAAAAAAAAAATGAATTAATTTTTAACAGCAAAAAAAACAACCATTATATAACGGATGTGTAACTTTTTATATCCATTGCATATATATATATATATATATATATATATATATATATATATATATATATATATATATATATATATATAAGTACACACTTGTAAGAACAACAGAAGTATTTGCGTAAAGGTCCCCTTTGATACCATGCAATATCATAATCTGCAATATATTACAAATAGTTACAAAGTCAGTTAAGTACCCCCTGCTCTGAAACAGAAACACGCTTAGTTTATTCTTTAAAAAAATCATTTGTAACATAGAAGAATTAGTTAATTTATGAATTAAAAGAGTTCTTCACATAAATACAGTTAAGGTAAAACCCAGCTGTCCTCACAGTTTACTCTTGTTTAATGAAACATTTAACATTTTTTGGCAGTGGCATTGTATTTAAATAAACATAACTAAAACAGCATACAGCAAAATCTAATTTGGGAGATAATAAATAACACACCCTGTCTAGCACTATTTAATGTGTTTAAATCTTCCCCTAAAATCAGAGAAAGATGAAATTGCAGAAATTTGAATTACAATTTGACCATACATTTATTTGGAACAGTCTATTAGCATTGTCTTTTAACTAGTTGGGAACTTTGACAGGGTTTGTACCATTGGTAATTTGTTAGATTTTAAGTTTAGATCATGATGGTAAATAAAAACATCCAGTTCGGAGAGCAAACATGGCTTGTTAATGAGAGAGCTCAGAGGAGAATGGCCAGACTCTTTCAAGCTGACAGGAAGACTATGATAGCTCAAAAGACCACTTTTTACAATCATGGTGAGCATTTTACCCTTTAGGAAATACCTCAAAACAGATGAAATTCACCTAATAGAAGACCACATTGGGTTTCAATTCTGTTAGGAAAGAACAGGAAACCTTTGGACTATATATTTACTAAAAAATGCCAAGAATGTAGTTTATCTATGCATCAACAATCAATTTGTATCAAAGCAACATCAGCAGCCAGAGACAGAACAGCCAATAGATTTGGGGCATGAACTCTTACATTCATCTAGAGCAGGAGTCAGTGACATGGAGATTGAGAAAGACTAGAATAATTTTGCATTCATTTGCAAAGAAGAAGAGGCATATTTTGAATCCCCTAAAATTAACATAATGGCCCTGTGCTACATTTTCAAGTGGTAGTTGTGATCGCATTCTCCTTCATCTCACTCTTATTCACTCTTCGGCTACATTTTGAATTGAAACAAATAATGTTTGAAGGTGCCCTTGTAATCTAGACTCAGGCTTCTGTGTTCGGCCCTTGTGCATTCTATTGTGCTGCATGCTTTTTTTTAAAACTCTAAACAGCCAACAGAGACACTGCAAGCTCTTAAAGACCAGCGAGATTTGATCCTTCAGAGCTAATGCCAGAATACATTATTCATCTGGTAAAATCTCCCAGGTTATGGCTGAAAGGAAGGTCGAAGCCGGGAAAGAATTCATTCATATGAAGAGAGTCGTGGAGGATTATACGCTGGGAGTGTAACAAGAGAGATGACGTTAATAGAAACACACATCTTGGTAAAAAGAAATAGAGTCACTTGAAGTCTGTAGGAGTCTCTCGAAAACCAAACATAGTCTAGACTAAGGAAATTTGGGTGTGCCATTTGGACTTTCAGTGTGAAGGTGTGCAACTGTGAAGTCAAGGAAATAAATCTAAGAAGAATGGAATACAGTATTTAGACAGTGTATGAAGGCTGATAGTTCTGTATTTTAGTTCTTTTTTTTGTCTCACCAAGAGACATTACCAACATCCAATCATTAATCATCAAAACATTTCTCTTTGTGAGAATCTAGGAGGAAGAGGTTTGTTATGGTTCCCTATGCCAGCGGTGATCGAGTGAAGGGCGGAGCCGGACAGTTTCAGTCAAGTGATGCCAATAAAGATGAGAGAGACACCAGCCTCAGGAAGAGCGCTACCAAGCAGAGATGAGCGGAAGGATTGCCAAACGGTGACTGAGCGTGGGGGGGGCGCCGGAGAAAGACGTGCCGGCGGGCTAGTGCACTCGGGCAGACGCTAGGAAAAGGCGTGCCGGTCTGCATGGAAACTCAAGCATGCATTAGAAAGAGAAATTGTGCCAATCCGCAAGTGTAATGGCCGGACGGCGGAGAAAAGCGGGCTGATCCGCAAGTGGGTGCCAGCGGACGTCAAGCGGGAAAGTAAAAAAAAAAATTTTAATAAGGAAACCTCTGCTTAGTTGACTATTTTCTGTCTCTTTTTTCCAGCATGGAACCAGTAAGTTTGTTACAGTAGTGCCGAAACCCAGTGGTGAGGGTATGACGCCAGGGAGACTTCGCCACGGAGGGAGCAGGACCAGTCCAAGGAGGAGTGCTGCCACTGACTCCGCAGTCGGTCGTTGGGGGTATGTGCCAGCGGTGAGCAAGTGGAGGGTAGACCCGGACAGAACGAACAGTAAGAAACATCTTTAGCTGATGAGACTAATCAGTGCTCTCTGTTTAAGTCCGGCTACGCCAATAAAGAGAAGCGAGTCCCCAGCCTCGTGGAGAAAGACACCAAGCAGACACAGGCTGAAGGGTCACTGAACGGTGACTCAACGCAGGCGGATGCCAGGGAAAGGCATGAAAAAATGGAAAGCGTGCCGATTCGTGAGTAAGATAGGTGGACGCGGGGGAAAAGGCGGGCCGATCCACAAATGGGGCGCCGGCGGACGTCAAGTGGAAAGGCATCCCGAAAGACTGTGGGATGAAAATGAAAGTAAATAAAGCTCTGCTTGGTGAACTCTTGCCTGTCTCTCATTCTCATTCAGCAAGGTTCCTGTGAGTTTGCTACATTCCCAAAGTGTGGTTTTGGAAGACTTCTCCCCTAAAATACATTAAGTATTATTTAGGAAATATTTAGGCTATATTCTTTTAGTTTATTCAGAACACATGCACAACGGCTATGTTTAATATGTCATTATTAGTTGTTAATATGTGGTTATGTGTATGTGGTTATATGGTTTAATAGTTCATGTTCTTCTTTGGTCACTTTGAGTTGATAAAGAACTGTACTAATAAAGATTGGCCAATGGTTAATTATTTTTTGCCGTTCTAGGTATGTTGAGGGTCATCACTTTTTGGGACAGAACAGAAGTTCATCTGCCCACTCACTCCAGACTGTGACTCTTTCATCCACTTACTCTCTGTTCTTGCTTTGTCTTCATTCTCCTTACTTTTTTTGCTGTCAGTTTTTATTAAAACATTTTGTCTCTCTCTATGAATCTGTGGAATATTCTAACATGAGAAATGACATGTAGGTTAAAAAGAGATTAAAGATTTGTATATAATGGGACTTTTTTTAAATGTGGTTGCACAAAGTTGTTTTCTTGCCAAGCCTTTATCAGTGCTAACATTTGTCAGACGGGAAAATGTGCAGATGCTCAGATGCGCATGTTGACAGGGAGTTTGTTGGGCATGCTGGCGGAAGGGGGGGCGGGACGTGGTTCAATCTCTTTGCTCTTCATGAAGGACAACAGCTGGTCAGGGATCTCTGCTAGAACATCTTTAGCCAGCCGAGCCATGCTCAGGATCTGGTTTCCAGAGCGGTCGATGTAGTCACGGAAAGGAACAAACTGATCGAGGAAAGACAGAGGAAAAAATATATTCATTCTTTACCACAATTATCACACCTCATAAAAAATAACTGGAACTATAACATGAATAACATCTATCAAATGATCTGATGAGCCTAATCATATGGGGAGGTTAAATAATCTTATATTAATTTTATGTTTTCCTATGTTGTGGAAAAAACACTGGTTCCAAATTTACCAGCACCCACACATTTCATATTCGGTGAAAACTCTCCTGAGAGCACTGAGCCTTTTACTGTAATATATAACTAGTTTAACTAGCTTGCAGAACATTTCAATTACGATTGCACATAGGGCTGTTTTTTAAATCCTACTCACACCCACTCCTGAAGTAATCCTGAGCAATCCTGCCTGTTCCTGCCGTTATTATTTTTGTTCAGATATGCTCGCCATGTTCTTTTTTTTTTTTTTCTTTTTTAGCTTAGTTGTTTTTTTTTTTCTGAAATATAAAACATTTTATATGTAACAAATATTTGTTTCTTAGACTATTTCTGTTTAAATAATTTTTATGTCCAAAATATTACCTAATGACACTGGCAACAATCCGAAAACTCATCAGAATTAATGAGGGCATCAAGAGCTCCTGTTACACCGGCCATATATATCATAGTGGGTATCAGGTGATTTTCTTTGCATGCAGTTTTCCTTTATTACCCACACATGGCATTGGCATGCATAAACATAACATTTTATTTTGGTCTCATCTGACCACCACAAACAATTCTAACTAGAGTTCAAACGACAACTGTCATAATGTAGTGCTGCTTCTTTGAATTGATTTTAGAAAGAGAACCCTTGTGCCAACTCCATTAATCCACAATCTTTGCAGTATAGTCAGTAGAGGTTATCCATTCTAGCATATAAGCTTAAGAGAGGCAGCAATAAGCACCACACAGGAACTAAAAGATTTAACCAAAAAGGTCTGATGTATGAAAGTAATTTGACATCTTGGTAAATTGCATCAGCAAGTGGACTGAAATGTTACATTCTGCCGAATAAAAGTACTAGACTTCATCACTATTAAAACTTACATGTTGGTAGAACAAAGTAAACACACACACACACACACACACACACACACACACACACACGCACACACCTGTCTGTTGCACTCAAGCAGCCTTTTCTCTCCAATTCAATCTAGGCTAAGGAAATTCCCCTGGGGATTGGGAGATTCATAGCAGAAGTCTGTAGATATGAGACTGCACTCGAAGGTGGAGAATGAAAGATTCAAAAACATGTCTAGAGTAATGTGTCTTTAACAGCACACCTACCACAGCAAAATGGGAAATAAAACCCCCATGCCTAAGACATGGCCCTTTAAAAGTCAAAATGTTAAATAAACTGTTTTTATGATTTTGCTACATTCTAATGAACAGCTTTTATCACTATTGGTTGCTAGGCTGAATTAATCACACAAACACTTTATCATTATAACATTTCATTTAGCCCAAAATTCTTATATACTTAATATAACGTTGAATGGTTTAATCAAATAAAAATGTAACAGCCCTGATATATGTTCTACTGCAAAGACTTTGAATTATTGTATTATTGTGTAAAACATTTTCTAGTGTTTCAGCCATTTATTTAAACGGTGCCAAATGACTCGGTGTTGTGACAGAGCATTGGCACAACAGAAAGGAGTAAGTGGAAATTACTGTACCTGAACAATGTCTCTTTCTGCAAAACGTCCTCTAGATGACACTCTGACCTCATCACCATCCAACTCCTCCATAGCTGGCGGTGAGAAGACACACTGGTTTGATCTTCGCACACTGTCACCATCAATCATTTCCATACTTTAATATTCTAACAGTGTATTGAAATGGTGTGAATATCAGCACCGTCTGTCAATGTTGGAGATTGTTTACTCTTTTGATAGTGATTGCTATAATTCTGTGTGGTTTTCTGCCAGAGAGAGGGAGCATCTGTTGGGGTATGTGTGTGTGTGTGTGTGTGTGTGTGTGTGTGTGTGTGTGTGTGTGTAGGCTGTAGGCAGATGTCAGTTAGCTCAGTCTCCGGAGGTGGCACAGGCTTAAGCACTGCTTCTCCAGGGAAGAGAGGGTACTTATGCTGTGTGTGTTGTGTGCTTAAAGTGTGTGTTTGACAGTGTGTGTTAATGTGCTCAGAGTTTGTGAGTACGTTTGTGTGCATGCCTCAGGGATCATGGTATCGATTGTGGAGATCCAAGTGTGTATGTAAATGAGACAGTGGGTACTATGGGGCTTTGAGTGGTGGGTGACAGATGGCAGCTGAGGACACAGAGACAGAGACAAGATGAAGAGAAGCAGAGAAACAAAAGCGATGATGCAACGCAGGATAAACGACCAAGGGCACAATGCAATCATGACTACTCCCAACACAATTAAGATTTGTACACTGGATGGATTTAGGTGGTTTCAAATTAAAGTGAAATTAAAGACACTTTCCAAAAGTTTTTTTCTCCTGCACTTTGATCATCACACCTTTACCACTGACAAACATTTGGCACTTTTCCACACTACTGAGAAAATAATTAAAAAATAATGACTTGAAACTTACTAATTAGTCTTTAGAGCCCATCAAAATAAAAATAAAAATATATGTGGGTACATTTGTGGGTGAATAATAAAACCTACAGCCACTGTAGTCCAAAAATATAAGTGTTAGGACATAACAGACATGACAGAAAGTCCTTCCATCACTGTTATTATAAAGTTTTATTAAACTTTCTGACAAGAAAACAGTACTATGCAATCCTTGCAAGTTCTTGTGGCATCCAAGCACAACCAAGTGGAAAATAAATGCTTGTACTCTGAGCTGAGTGGATTGTGTCAGCAAGGCTTAACTGTATATTCATCCAACTTCTGCAAAGATGCAGTGTGCTGATTTACACTGCAAACATTTTATTTGTTCCAAAACATTTATTTAATAGTCATTAGACTTAGATTATACAAGTTTCATATAAAGTGTTTTAGTTTTCACATTCTAATTCCAGCTTTTTTATTTAACCAAAATCTTTTGGTGTATCTTTTATTTCCTTTGTTTGCATCTCCTCTGCAAATGTAGTACATAGAGATTATGTGAAGAAGCAGTCTCACAGACACACTAAAAATTTAAGTAAAAGTCTACAAATTATTAAGCTGAAATCCTTTTATTGTGTCTCTGTTTGACAATATGTTTGCTTTTCAAAACAAATAATTCATGGCATGTGTCTGTGTGTATCACAGATAGCATTCATTATTATTCAGAGTTTGCACCGTGTTCTGCACTTTTGCAGCATAGACTCGCTGTGAGGATTTAGAAGGAAGACCTGATGCAGTATGTTAGACTCTGTATATGACATGGTGTATCTAAGTGCATATGGAAGTGAGTTTCTTAATCTTGTTATGACCAAAGGGCAAACCTGGTATCTGTCACTCTTACAATCACACACACTCAATGCAAACTTACCATCAAACTCAGCCGGACCCACACCCACAATGATGATGGACATGGGTAGAGATGAAGCCTGATAAAAATACAACAATATCAAGTGCAATCAAAGAAATCATTTTTTATTTAAATGCTTAAAAAAGAAAACATGGTGGCAACCAACAAAACTGAATATGCCATTTATGCATGTGCACAACTAAGAGCTCTTACAACAACGCATAATACATATTTACATATATATTTAGCAATCTAATAATAAGTTCAGTACCATATATATTTTTTTCTCATAGTAACTTATTTTCTTGGTGTATATCAATATATTTAGAATACACTGTTTATGTATATTTAAGCTTTACTTATGTTACATATTATGCTGGTTTAGTTTTTTTAATTCAAATTGTCTCACATTGACAACGGCTTCTTTGGTCTGCACCATGTCTGAAATGACTCCGTCTGTGATCATCAACAGCACAAAATACTGGGAGCCATCGGTCACCTCCTGAGCTGCCCTGAAACACACCCAGAGTGAAGAGGAAGCAGTATGAAGGACTTTACTGGACAAAATGATTTTATTTTACAGAAAGTTACCAGCATTGTAAAAACCATAATGCATAATGCAACATTCTGCAGAAATAATTTGCAGTACGTAGAATCCTTTTTACACTTATTATGCCCTAAAGACCAGAAAGCAATGTACAAATGTCACTTTGACCTTTCAAAATATCTCCCATGTAGCTAAATATTCAGTCACGAATCAGCATGCATAAATATAGATTTTTTTTAAATCTCCATATCTGTGTTTTCTCATGGCTGAATATTTTATTCAGCAGAGGAATTATTAGCTGTAGTTCACCAATTTAAAAAAATCCAAAACTTTACAATATATTAATAACTAATTCTCTACAAAAAGCTCCTAATGAGATGAGATTTAGTGTGGAATAGTAAATTGGATAAAATTTACATAAGATGATTTTAAAAGAATAAAAGCTTTTAAACAGAGTTTGAATTTTCTTGATATATATATATATATGGATATTGGATATAACAGTCAGCACAGCAGGCAGTAAGGGGTCCCACTAGTTCTGTGTCTGAATGGCTCAGCATCACTGTGTGCCCACAGGGCAAAAATGCAAAATCTCCATCTACCTAAATGGCAAAAAATCTCTCTTTTCCTACATCCAAACTAACACTCACACGCATACACGCTTGCACACACACACACGCACACACACACACACACGCACACAAACGCACACACAGTGTCTTACCTTGCTACCTGGTTAATGACCGGGGCAAAGTTGGTTGGTCCATAAAGCTGGACTTTTCGGAGACTTTGGAAGTAAGCCTCCAGCACTTCCTCTATCCCCACACAGTTTGGATTCTCACTGTTACCATTCTAAAGGAAATACATTTACATTTAGGTTATTTTCCAGATGCCCTTAGAGACTTATTAAAGTGCTCTGAAGTCTTGAACTATAAATACATTCTGATACTGGATGACTGTCACAAACTAAGACTACATCAGTCTAAAAAGTATATTAATGAGGTAATATAGTAGGAAAATGCATACAGATAATTTTAAGGTTTCAAGTGCTACTGTTCTGGGTAGGTTTTTAGTCATTTGAAGACTGATAGTGAGGAGTTCATTCCACCACCTAGGTGCCAGAACAGATAGGAGACTTTAAGCATGCTTTCCTTGTACACTGATAGCTTGAGAAACCAGTCCAACAGTACTGGACTATCAGAAAGCGCATGGTGCAGTGCAGGTTGAGATAAGTGCTCTGAGATAAGCGGGTGGTGGTTTGTTTTTGGCTTTGTATACATATATCAGTGTTTTAAATCTGCAGGCAGCTACAGGAAGCCACTGAAAAGAGTGTAGAAATGAAGTCATGTTTGGATTTACAGAACACTAAGACCAGAGATTTCATCACTTTAAGCTGCTCTTTAGTTGTGTGAGTTCCTCATGACATTGTGGTATATACAGGCCTCCAGCAGCCACCAAAGCACCTCATATATGACTGTTTATTAGACTGCTAGATTGCTCACTGGTGAAAGTGAACTCCTGACCCTACACGAGCAAAGAGCAAGAGGGTGTGAGATTGAATTCAGACGAAACTGAATCACATTTCATAGATAGATTTTGAGTATTCCTTTGGCTGCATTGCTGAAAAACCTTATCTATCTATCTATCTATCTATCTATCTATCTATCTATCTATCTATCTATCTATCTATCTATCTATCTATCTATCTATCTATCTATCTATCGTTGTTGTAATCTGTTGTTACTAGTCTTTGCTGTTTGTGTTATTTGTAGATTATATTGTGTACTGCCTAATTTTTTCAATGTTTTACCTTTGTCTCAGCTTAAGAGTTTTATTTAGTGATCTGCACAGGATTTGCACATGGGCAGTACGTGTCAGATAAATATCTTGAATCTTTAATCCTGACATTCAAATTTCCTTATTCAATAACATTTTTCATTCCATCAAATTTCAGAATCAAATTTGATCATAATGAACTTAGTACACTGACATCTCTTGAAAAACACAAATGAATCAACTCATATTAAAAAGAAAGTAAAAAAGCACTGATCAGAGTGAATTCAAGGTCAATGCATGGGTCCTTCTGTTCTGTATTCTGTGTGAATGCTTTGGTTCTGTCCTATTATTGCATTAACCTAGAAAAGAGGAAACAGAGGGAATGTAAAAAGTGTTTCGAGAATTTAAATCCATGAACAAAGGGAAGATATGGTTTGTTACATAATATGTCATTGTTATAATTAAAGTTGCTTTAGCATGACACAGTTTGAAATACTGTCACACTAAGGTGGGTTTTAATTTAAGAAAAGTGATTACAGCTTAAAGTTAATGGGGAAAGTTCTTTAGCTTGAATTGTAAATACATAGTTTTATTTAATTAAACATATCATGTCATCATATTAATGACTTAATTTATCAGCCCTCAAAGACTAGAATGTATATTTCCCCCACCCAACCCCCTTTACATTTTTTACTTATTGTTTCCTCACAATTTTCTGCTCCTAATCCCTTCTTTGTTCCTTTACTCATGCATAGAGACAAGGCACATCCGGAGCTCAAGGACAACTCTTTATTTCAACAGTTTTGTCTCCCTCAGCCCATCTTTTCGCCTTTTATTGGCTTTATTACAAAAGATGTAGCTCTTCAGCCTTGGTAAGGGGGGTTGGTTTTGTGGACTGTGCTTTTGTGCTTCAGTTTGTTCTTAAACCATTTTCAGCAACTCTGTCTCTCCTCTCCTCTGCCTATCTTGCCTCTGGGCTTAAGCAGACTCCTCAGTTACCTCATTGTGCATCACTTCATATTTCACATAAAGGGTTTTTATTTTTTATAAAGCTTTTCGTATACTCTCAAAATAACAAGGGCGGGGTTTTGTGTAACTAATTATTATAGAGCAAAAGTGAAGACTTGACTGAGCCCAAGGAATCATAATAGTCAGATTCATAATATTGATCTCACCAGAGGAAAGGCATGGGAGATTTTGCCATCAGGAGGCAGTTTGGCTCCAAATCCATATGCTGGGAAGAGCTTGTCACTGTCATAGTCCTGAATAATCTCTCCCACTGCCTTCAATGCCATAGCGTAGGTGTTCATCTGATAAGGACTCATGTAATGCAGTGAGGTTGGCTGAGCCGGGTTACCTGAGATCACAGAAAAAAATGCTAAGTACATATTAAAAAAGGTTTTTTTCCAAAGATATTGGTCCATCCATCCATTAAACACTATTAAAGAACCGGGTAATCAGCTGATATCTGGACTGCTTAGAAAGCTTTTAAAGGGTTAAAAGAAAGGGGACAGTGCCAGGTTTTGTGAGAATATGACATTTTATTTCACTTCTCTATTTAATGCTTAATGAATTCATTAGTGCTTAATCAACGAAGTACTCTCGCACCTTCCAGATGTTAAAAGAGGAATTGGAAATGAGAATATTAATGTTCAAGCATAGAAGGAGTTGAGTTCGTCAAACCTGTTTCTGCTTATAAAGTATTTCAATTCTTGCCTGCAGTTTACTTTTATTTTATATTTTATTTTGTATTTCTTTAAACTTTTTGACTAAATGTGCAGCAAAGATTTCAGCAGCCAGAAGAAACTTTCATCATTCATTAAATATACAAATTGTGACTGAACTTGTAATTTTAACATTGTCAAATACTTCAGCTGTAAAGATTTTTCCAATTAGAAAATGAAGCCTCGTGTTAATAGCTACTTACCATTTGATGCTGTGAAATCTATGGCCACAGTGAAGTTGAGTTGTGTCCTGTTGTGAACAAATACAGTACACATTATTACAAAAAACAGGTTTGTGATTCCTTCTACCTAAGTTTGTAATGTTTGCTAATGTTTGTGGACATCTGACCATAAGATTCATGTACTTTTTAACATCCCATGCCACATTTAGTCCCCATTTGCTCTAATATCCTTGACTCTTCTGGGAAAATGTTCCAGTAGATTTTGGTATGTGCTTGTAGAGATTTGTGCTAATTCACCCACAAGGGCGTTAGTAAATTCAAACGCTGATGGCTGTCAGCGTTCCAATTCAAAGGGTGAAAATCCATTTTGTTTAACAAACATTATGTAATCATATATATTATATATCCTATCATATATCAGCACATGCACATTATATGTACTAAATCAGTGCAAGAAATTTCAGAAGTCAAAATCTTGCAAAACCGACACACATGGGCCACTGTAGGTTTTTACACTTGACAAAACTGGAGAATTGAACTGCTGATGTAACTTACTAGAACCTATTTTTGTGTAGCAGGGTTCAGTGCCCCTTTATAACTAATTACTAACAAATACATCGTTCCGCTTGAGTGAACCGTGGAGGATTTGTTCTGTGACGGCTCGCTGGTGTGTGCTTGTCCAGTTGTTTGTGTTTTTTTGCCACTCTGAAAATGAGTTTATTTCATCTACCTGCTTCAACTAAGTCACCTGTCTAATGCAATTCCTTGTTCCTTTTTCCACATCCCTTTTATCTAGTCATACTCACATCAATGCCTATCAAGATCATGTGTCAAGTCCTCTATCGACTGCAACATACTGTTCTTCATAACTGTCTTGTTTCACAAACAATCTCAGATATCATTTCAGACAAAATAACTCCGTTCTAGTGTTCTAGTAAAAGTTTTATTTCTATTTTGTTTATTTTGTTGGTTAATTGTTTGGCTAAATATTTTTATGACTAATATTTGGATCAGATCAGATCAGATTCGATATTTGATATTTGTTGAACTCTCTTTCAGTGACTGTAACTTTTGTAGCGCTCCAACAGTAGAGGTTGGTAAGGCAGTAAGTACATGGGTTATGGAATTAGGAAAGAAACACATGAAGTAAGTTGGTAATAAATGAGTGGCAGCACCTGTGTGTGGATTAATCTAATGCAGAATTTATACCCAGTCTATTTTGCACCCAAAAATCATTGCATAGTGAAAAGAAATCAATTGTAGCTCCCTGCTGGGCCATGTGTCAAGTGTGCATTGAGTTCTCTCTTGATTTATTTTCACTGAAATAAAGTAATAATAATAATAATAATTATTATTATTAACTAGCATAATAAGCATTAACTATAGGCCCCCCAAATTTATAATAAATTTTATTTAAGAAGTTCAGTCAGATGTTATAGTTCTGATAAAAAAAAGTACCTAATAATATCAACATTTATAATTGCTGTGTCAGAGAGCCACCAGTCACGCCTTCCTCCAACACTCAACACTCTCGCTCAGCCTCTCCCTCCTACTAATCACCTACACCTGTCCTCCATTTACCCGTCCCCTTTATAAGGTCCCTCTTCCCCTTCACTCACCATCCGATTTACAATTTACGACCATAGGACTACCTACCTCTCTTACTAACTGAGTTTCCATGCTCCTAGCTACGCTTCCTGACGCCTGGTCTATCTGTAACATGCTGTCCATCCAAGCCTCTAGTTGGAGCATTTTTACTATGTCTGACACAATTCTATTGTCTCTCGTATTGGTCCTATATTGTACATGTGCTTGGGAATAATTTTTTTTCTTGTTTTTTGATACTTGTATTTTAATACATTTGATACATGGTTTTTATGCATTATTGAGATGACTGATATCTTTTTTATATCAACCTATATGTGCCACAGCAATTTGTGATTGGTATCCAGGGAACCAAATTTAGTGCTCTCTTGGAGAGATGTCATACACTCTTCCTTCATTCACAGTAACAGTAGCCAACTGCAGGCATTTGGGAGGTCATGCTTGTGGAAAAGGGTGGATAGAGCTTTCTATCAAGTGTGTTAAGCTTCCCTGTGATGCAGCATTTTGAACAAATGTGGCTGGCTTCTATCACGTATCTTAGAGGAAGAAATCACCTACCAAAATTTGAGAGTAGATTTGGCATCCTACACAAGCAAGTGCAGCAAAATACTTTGCCATTAAAAAAAATAAATATAAAAAAATAATATTGAATCCTGCTTTATGTCACCGGCTTTTTCTCGAAGGCTGATGATGAAACATTTTAAAACTTTTTTTTTTCAACCTCTGATTTCATACCTGGTCAATGATATCTCTGACTTATCTAAAGGTCCTAAAGCAATTTGAGCCTGTATCACTGTTCTATCTGACAGAATCAAACTTTCATATGAGTCCTAAAACCTTGGATTCCTTGGATTTAGTGTCTATACTTCTACCTAGAGATGTTTTATGTTGCATGTTATCTGTATTAGTTTTCTAAAACAGGGCCTAAACGTTACATGGCTTAATGTCTTTATAATATACAAAATACCGTACATTGATAATTTATCTGAGAAAATATTTAGTTTAACCTTTTAAAATCAATCATACATTTTTGTTAAAGTGTACATTTCACGTATACTTCTGGTGAGATTCAGAACCATGTCCATTATGAGAAAATTAAACCTTAATAAGGACACAAAATATGCAATTCTTGATATATAAATTTTTCAGATGATCAAATCAGCAAAGGTTTTATTTTGCATTTCAGTATTTACTCCTAAAACTAAACTCATCTTTGCTTCCATTAACAAACAAAAAAAAATCAACAAGAAAATAGAAAAAACAGTGCAAACAGTGTAATAAAAATATAGTAGACTGTCAGGTAACAGGAAATGAACCTTAAGTGCAAGCATTTTCATTTTTTCTGCACAAACATATTAGTGGCACTTTATGAATTTTAAGAAAAGCAGGAGCTGGGACAGGCTGTAAACAAATCAGAAGGTATGAGCGTTCTGCTTACCCTCCTCTGATGAAGTCCACAAATGTGTACTCAGATTCAACTTTAAAGGAAAGCAATGTCACCTTCAGAGAGAGAGAAAGAAGCATTTTATTAAGCCACAGGCATTTAAAATGAAAATGTAGCCAAAATGAAAGTTTAAACATATATATATATATATATATATATATATATATACTTACTGTGCCAGAATTTACATATTTTTTTTTCTTTCCTTTCTTTTTTGGATTTAAAACCTATAAATATATGAAAAGATATATGTAATAAAAAATGGCTTGATTTAATCACTACATGACACATTCTCAAAATTTTTAAAAACAGGTTATTCCACATTAAAATGTTGGTTATGAAATCTTGTGGATCTGTGTTAAGAAATTAATAAGTAATAATTGGAAAGTGATCTCTTGGCACTTCCATTATGATTCTGAGTTTACAATATGGCTGAAAGAGAATTATAATGTGTAGCATGTAGCCAGTGTTTTGCACACACTTACCTCATACACATTAAACTGGCTCTGACCTCGGGATAGCTCTCTGTAGCTAGTCGTGAACTCACCAATAAAGTCATGACTGCAAAAGAAAGTGAGAGGGAGAGATTATCTATATTATGTTGGGATCATGGCAATCTTGCATTTTTAAGGCATGTAAATTATAATATTTTACTATAGAAGAAAAATCTCAATCTTATTAATGTGTAGTGCCATCAGCAAAGAATTGGAGGAAACAGTATCCAAGGCATACCCATTTACTGTTTACTGTCCATCCCTCTAATGTGGAAACAAGGCTAAGTGACTCAACTATGCACAGAAACATAGGAACTAGTGTGCAGAGAAATGGAAGCAGGTGGTCTGGATTAATGAGTCAAAATTTGAAGTATTTGGTTTAAACTAAAAAAATAATAATTTGCCAAAGGGCTGGAGAGTGGTACAATAATGGGTGCCTGCAGGCAGCAGTGAAGCATGGTGAAGGTTCTTTGCAAGTTCAGGGCTGCAATTTTGCAAAAGGAGATGGGATTTGGTCAGAATTAATACTGTTTTAAATGCTGAAAATTCATGCAGATACTTATCATGCAATTACCATCAAGGAGGTGTCTAATAGCCCCAAATTTATTCTTCAGTGTAAAGAACATGAAGCCCTGGAAATAATAGTTTTGGCCACACAGAGACCCTAAACATAATTGGGTCTGTCTGGGATTACATGAAGAGACAGAAGGATTTGAGGCAGCCTACAGCTACAGAAGATCTGTGATTAGATCTCCAAGATGTTTGGAACAACCTACGTGCAAAGTTCCTTCAATAACTGTGGGCAATTGTACCTAGAAGAACTGATGCAGTTTTGCAGGCAAGGTGGTCACACCAAATTTCTTTTTATTTTTGTTTCTCTTCAGTTCATATGCTTTACTTTTTGTTAATTGATAAAAACAAAACATTTTTGAGTTAATAGTGTGTGTGTGTGTGTGTGTGTGTGTGTGTGTGTGTGTGTGTGTGTGTGTGTGTTGCGTTCTTTCATGTCACACAGTTATTTTTTTTCCAGCAGTCTAACCTCAACATAACCCAATACTTCCTGTCCTTCTTCTTTTTAGAAAGACATACGTACAATGTTCGCTCATCACAGCAATCAAGCCCTTTCTTAGATTATCAGTTTGTCAGGGCAATAGTGGGAACTCTGTAAAGTGTTATCTGGCTACAGAGTAAAAGATTAAATTACCTTCCATCACGATCCCAGTCATACACATCTATTTTAACAGTTCTGCAAGAAGATAAGAAATATGTGTGAAGGTATAGATATAAGGAAAAGAAAAGAAAAGAAGAGAAAAGAAAAGAAAAGAAAAGAAAAGAAAAGAAAAGAAAAGAAAAGAAAAGAAAAGAAAAGAAAAGAAAAGAAAAGAAATGAATTGACAGGGTGCAATCACTGAGAGCTAAGTGCAACACAGTTATTTTCAGCATGTTAAAAAGCCTCCTCTAATGATGTAAACAGACAGACAAAGTGGCACATTTAGAGCTTTCTGTGTTTGTTATTTACATTTCAATCGCATTTGTTCTGGGTAAAACTGAGAACTGTGGAGAATTGCAAAAAATCACTGAGGCCCACAAACAAACACACCCCTCCCTACACAATACACAATATTTTGTCATTATGTGGACATTATCCAGTGAGAGTGCATGCCAGCAGGTTTCCTTTCTAGGCCGGCCTGAACTACTTGGCATTATTTTCTTTTGCATCTGAAAAGAACAAACAAGTCAAAGATACCTAGGAGAGTTGGATAACCTTGGCTGCATCTATTTTCATAAGAATATCAGTAGAGGTTTTCTTGATGTGCTTGTGTATACAGTATACACGTTTGTTTTACAAAATCTAGACCTTTCTAATCTAATAGAGACAAAAAGTAAGTTAGTTTTGGGTGTAGGCATCATTAAATAATAATGTCAGCAGATAAATAAGTAAATGTGTATATGTGTGTCTGTCTAAGTGTGCAATTGTGATATTGCTCTGTTCTAAGTCTTGGCTCTAAATGAAATAACTCCAGGTTGGGCTCTAATCAGTATGATGAAAAACCCAATCCTCAGAATCGATTTTCTGAATCCTGAACTAGCAATTATAGACTGATACAGGATCTTGCCTGACGATAGAGTTATGATTTTGAGAGTATTCTGTGAACTGGAGATGATACTTTAATAGTTAGCAAGATCAAGCAAAAATGTTTATTAAATAATATAATATAATAACTGTATTATAAAATCTGTAGAACAGTATTGCAAATATGTATGTACTGTTTATAAAGCAAAAAATAAATAAATAAATAAATAATATATATATATATATATATATATATATATATATATATATATATATATATATATATATATATATAAATATATACAACACTATATTGCTGTTTTATTTTAATAGCTAAGTAAGATAAGATAAGATAAGATAAGATAAGTTAAGATAATATAAGATAAGATAAGATAAGATTAACCTTTATTAATGCCCCCTGTATGGGGAAATTCAAATTGATACAGCAGTGCAAGTAGAAGTACCATTAAAGATAAAAAAGAATTTGCATTTACAAGTAAATTATAAATATATAATACAAAAAGATAAATATTATATATAGTTTTATTATAGCATATACATGAGTTGTATTTGTAACATGCAATATGCTTTTTGTATCATGTAAATTCAACTGATGAGGGGGTTTGTTTGTGAGTCATCGTAAGGTAGAAGGTATTGGCTACTGTTGCATTGTGAAGTGTGATAGCTCATGGCACAAAAGACCTCTTGAGTCACATGGCTGAATAAATGTTTGGCTGAACTAGCTAGATAGCTCACCTGTCATAGTCACCGTTGCACAGGGCACGCACAGGGATGGTAAAAGGTTGCCACACCGGGTTCAGAGTGTTCTTTATTACCTCTGTCTTATGGCAAATAGTGAACCTGTGGCATGAGACGCAAAATATTCTTAACTTAGGACTAAAATTAATACTCATGTCAAGAAATCAACATTAATTAAACAAATGCAAAGAAGATGGAGATATCGGCTTCGGTTGCCATTTCGCTTACGTTCCATCCTCGTTGCTGCGGTAGAAGACCAAAAAAGGATCAGACTTGCCGAAGAAGTCCTTCTTGTCCAGTTTATTGGCACACAGCTGCATAGTAGCAATATCCTAAAGGTACAAAAAAGACAGGTCATATTGTGGTCACACAACAGACATTAAAACATGCCTCCACACACAGACACCTATATATATATACTATATGGACAAAGGTTTGTGGACTTATGCTTTTTAAAATTCCTATTCCACATTTAGTCCTTATTTGCTGTTACAATAACTTCTATTCTTCTGGGAAAATGTTCCATTTTAGATTATGCTTGTCGAGATTTGTGCTCATTCACCAAAAGCGCATTAGTAAAATCAGGTATTCCTGTTAGTTAGCATTTTAATTCACCCCAAATATGTTCAATAGGCTTAAGATCAGAACTCTATAGCAGGCCATTCTAAATATTTCACTTCGATACATGTAAACCGTTTCACAGAGTTTGGATGTACACAGGGTACAGGGTAGCGGTCATACTGGAACATGTTTGGTCCCATAATTCAAGTGAAAGAAAACTTTATTGCTACCACATCCAAAGACATCCTTTACAATTGTGTGCCTCCAACTTTGTGCTAAAAGTTTCAGGAAGAACCACATATGGCTGCAGATGTTGTGTCCCAATACTTTTGTCCATATGGTGGATGAGTAAGTTAAAGAATCTTTTTGTTTTTACATAAGAGTTGACCTCTATAGTAAATCCAAGCCAAGAAGGTGGGACTATAAATGAAAACTGAAAACCAAGTCCACCAAAACATCAAGATATGCAAAATATGAAGACAATTTAGAGAATGATTTTTATTTTTTTCAAGGACAGAGGACTTCAACAACAACACAAACACAGACACACACACACACACACAGCTGTGAAATAAATCTGTGAAATAAACCATCTCGTCTGCTTGTGCAAATATTCTGTAATGAAGGATTAATCCTGTTGGAATCACAGGCAAAAAAAATCCTAATTTTTTCATAACTTTTTATATTTGAGGGCTGCACATTTTTTCATATTCCTAATACATTACTTGCTTCCTATCATTGGCTTTAAGCTTCTTAAGGTTATTTCAATGTGTAGGTATCATGAAGACCATTCAGATGTTTAAAAGGATCATTGGTAGTAAATTCTTACATGACAAAGAAAAGCTTAAAACCATTTTTAAAACTAATGTCATTACATAAAGACACCAACAAGGTTAACAGTACAATGCTCATATAATTATACCGTACACAGAGTACTTTGCATCCTCAAGGAGGAGGTATAGCAGTGATGAGTAATCAGGAAAACAATTTTGCCGATGGTGATTACTGGTGTTACATAATATTAGCAATGTTTTTTGCTGCCTTGGTTGAAGCAATAAACAAGAATCTTGGATAGGAGCCTTGTCAGAAGCAGACACGAGTTGTTTTAACATTTTGCTGTCAAAACTGAAGTGTTTGATCTTGGAAAAAAATACATTAAATTACCTTTTAAAGTCATGTTCTTTGATTATTCTTATAAGCAAATGGCCTGATGTTTTAAATAGTAATGCAATAAGACCAATGTCATCGTAGTCAGTTACTTCTCCAACACCCTGTAGTGTGGGCAAAGACCAGATGCCAGATGCCAGTTAGGCCTAAATTTGGCCTTAAACTATTAAGATTAATTATTAGAGATGGATGATACAGGCTTATAACGGTTTTTTTTTGTTTTGTTTTTTGGAAACAATAAAAATAAATAGATGAAAATAGTAATATTCATAACATATAACATCATAATCTTCAGAGTTTTGCAAACACATAATTTTATGCAAATAAAGTCAATCGTGGAACATGAATTTCATTCAGAAATTAAAATCTTTTTGAAAATGCAAACTACATTACACCCCAAGAAAAACAAACCAAAATATTGTTAAAAAAATTTTTTTTTCCTGTATTAAAGTGCATATAATGTTTAATTGTAATAAACTTAACAAGACTTTATCTATACTTTAAAACTACATATTTATTCAAATAAACTTTTCTTTATATAAAAAAAAAAAAGGAAAAAAAAACATCATTAGACTTTGTGAAGTTTTTGCTTGACTTTTATAACTTTTTCTTCTATGAAAAACTCCACAGACTTAAATATGTTTTTTTGGTCTTTCATGATATGTTGCATTATTTTTTATTTTTTTTCTTAGAAAAACATCTGTTTGACATAAATAAGTCATAAAATCAGCATTTTAAACAAAAGTTTTTACAAAAAAATAGGTACCTTTAGGGTTTTGCACAGTATTATTAATCTCTCTTGAGTTAATATTTTTGGGGAAAATAAAGTGATGACTCTAAAAGTCTCTTATCTTAATGCATTGTATTGCATTTGCATATATTTGTTTTCCATTAAAGGCAGATGTTGCAGCTACTAGAGGGTGTGATTATTAGGTTATAATTTAAGGCTAGGTTAATTCTTTTTTATTTTTAAACTCAAACCTGGTGGCCATTTACATACAAACTAAAATAGAGCTTAAGTTCTACTGAGAACTACCACTTTCTAAATTAAGATGACAAAACAAGTACGAACATTAGCAGGTTGTAAAAAGTGCCAGTTTGCCACACTTGACTGCTTACTAAGGTGCACTATAATGTGATACAAAGAACATTTAGTCCTTTTCTACTAAAAAGTAAAAGCCAAATTTGGCTTGGGGTGCACCTGTGACAAATAGCACATGGCAAACACAGAAGTCAGAACCATAATTCTATCTAAGGTCTTACTATTTAATGCAACTAGTCCTTTGCTTTACAAAGCTCATGAGTAATTTCTGACCTTTTAAGTGGTAGAAAAGTCCATTAACTGCAATATGCATATAGCTGAACTCATGCATAGCACCAACGGTCTGTCTCTCTTTCTCTCTCTTTCTCTCTCTCTCTCTCTCTCTCTCTCCCTCTCCTTCTCTCTCCTTCTTATTATTTAGGTCTTTAGGATTTTGCTGAATGTAATAACATGCAATATCCTCATTCCACTTCTGCTAATTGCTGCTTCTAATTATCCCAAGAGAGAGATATAAACTATGAGATAAATAATTCTGTTTAAAAAAATAGAAACTTTGTGCCATCCATTCCCTTAGCTCTTCATTTATTTGATGAATATATTAGTCCCCTTTCATTTGCTAGTACTGGTAGCTGCATGTATTTAAACCACATTTATTATCATATGAAGAGATGCTCAAGCATTCAGATTGAAAACATGCATTTATGAATGAATATGGAGATCATGCATTAAACAGTTGATGCCAATTAAGATTGAAAACATTTGATACAAAGAAATACATTTCTATATTTATATCCTTCTATTTTAATTTTCTTCTATGACAAACACATGTTGCTATAATGATAATCTCAGTGTAATTTGATTCAGAATAATGTAATGGGACAGAAATAATGTAAATAGTATTAGACTACATTTGAGGCTCTGATTTTTTACATATTTCAATTTGCAAAAGACTGTGTGTTTGCTGAACTGACCCTGCAATTGCTGAGTTCCTCAGCGGTTAAGATGATGGTGCCACACTTCTTCCCTGGAATTCCACTGGAAAGAAGAAAGAGGGGGAAATAGAGCTCACAGCAACTCATTAGAGATAGAGTCAGTCACAACAAAAAAGTGTTATGTCGTAAGTGAATATGTGTGTGTGTGTGTGTGTGCATGTGCGCGTGTGTGTGTGTGCATGTGTGTGCATCTGTGTGCATGTGTGTGAACTGACAAGAACTGACAGTTAGAGAAAAAGCCAAAGTTGATGTGACAGAATGAAAGGTCTAAAGGGTGAATGTGTGAGTTGCAAACACAATTACCCCACACCGTCATCCCACAGAAGCTTTCCCATCTTTCAATACGTCACTACTACATACAAACCCAACACCTCTTAGTCAGTATCAGCCTGGGAAATTACTGTTGTGTGGGTGTAATGTAAACTCACTCAATGTTCGGGTACCATGAGTTGAATGATGGAAAGAAAGATGGCAAGAAAGGTACTTTATTTCACATTGCTTATGACTAAGAACAAATCAATGAAGAGGGAAAAGGTAAGAAATAATGGTAGGAAAACAATGGAGGAAAGTGTTTAAGGGTCTAGGGTTTCCTTGTTTCATACAATATCAACTCTAGCATTGATCTAGCAAGACTGCACACAAAGTCTTGGTTCCCTGACCGGGTTCGATCCCCGGTCAGGAACCTAACCCAGCCATTAGTGTTGCACAAGCCAGTGCAATCCCAAACCCAGATAAATGGGACGGGTTGCGTTAGAAACGGCATCCAGCATAAAAACGTGGCAAATCGAACATGCGGCTCACGAATACGGATGATCCACTGTGGCGACCACTAATGGGAAAAGCCGAACAAACGTTTATTACAGTGTAGTACTTAAGTTATAAATAGTCATTTGGGTCCCTATGCTGCTAGAATACCCTAGAATAAAATCCATAGTACCTCAAAACTTTAGAAACAGCCATGGAAGTGCTAAGTGTAAACAAGATGAGGTTTACATAGTTGAAGCAATCCAGGTTTATAAAGTATAATGTAAAAAGTTTTTTGTGGGGTCAAAGGAAAAACAGTAATAAGTAGCGCTGCAGATTATCAGTCTGCACATTTGAAAGAAGTCACCATTCTACACATTCAGAAAGCAGAATATAACCTGTGATGAATGAGGCAATCAATGCCAATGTCATTTCATTAAATGGGAGGTGAAGAGAACATGAGAGAAATAGGCGATTGGAAATCCCTTTATTATAAAAGCCTTTTGTAATGGTGCCTTGTGACCAGCTCTCAAGCTGACGTGAGCTAGTACTTTATAATGAACAGGGAAAAGAAGCCTTGACAGGTCACACAAAATGCAGAAATACCGTTAATCACAGTGGTCACATTCACTGAACATTATTGAATGTCAAAGAAGTGAGTTGACTTTCAAGCTGGAAATAATTCTAGAAAAATCCTGCAAAAGAAATACAAAGATTTATGTCCATTTCAGAGAACTGTGAACCCACGATCACAGTTAAAGCCATCTTTCAGGGAGCAAATAAAAGCCAGAGGACCCAGAAAACCCAAATTCAGCAAAATGTGATACTCCACAGAAACAGTAATTCGGTAGTTCAGGATCAAACTAGAGACATTAAGTCTTTGAGACTGCACCGCTAACCTGCTGAGCCACCAAACCACCGCTGTGTGTAAATCAATCTATTCAATTAATTTTCACATCAACTCGTGTTGTGCACAGGATGTTACAAAAATTTCCTAACATAGGTGAAATTAACCCTTATTAGCAAAATGTAAATATATTTACAAAACCTCCTTTACATTATTGGTTTCACTTTATACACACACAGAGTCATATCTTTCACTTATAATAAACTTGCGTTGGAGTTATGTGTTGGTGTTCCTCATCCAGCTGTGAGAATCATTTCAATACAATTTCAATTCAATATAATTTCCCCAATGTGTGGAGAATTTTCGGACATCCTTTAGTCTTGGGCACTGCAAATATTGTGAAGAAACTTTCAAACTTTAAAGAGCAAACTTTAAAATTACATAGACATCATTCTGATGTACACTGCTGTGAAGAAAATTGGCCGTATGTATACTGGAAAGTTGTTTCATTTTCGTTCTAACTGATCCTTTAATTACTTAATGTTTTTATGGTCAGTGTCAAACATTTTTTATCTAATTCAAAAGATGTTTCTACAGTATATAAACAAATGAACAGAATAAAGTAATTCAAAGTGCAGTCACAAAGCAAGCCACACAGTGATATTAAGTGGATCTGTACTGATTCTGGTAGGTAAAAAATTTGTACAGTGGCTTTTCATTCTCAACTACTTGAAATTGGTGAACTATTTTTCAACCAACAAAAAGGATTACTGAGAATTAGACACATGATGTCTCACAATCAGATATGGTGAAAATCAGGTGAAGCTTGTAGGTATAAAATTATTAGAAATATTCTTTAAAAAAGAGCAATACTCTTTCCTGTTAAAGCGGTTCTAAAAGGTGACTTTGTGATTTGTAGCAAATTAAATCAAAGAGTGACTCCATCAGATTTAACTTCAGTCACCCCAGAATAAAAGGCTGCTGTTGGCACAGGTTCACCAAAACTGGTCAGCTGAGGAATGAAACTATGTAGCCTGGTCTGATGAATTGTAATTTCTGCTGAGGCACACAGAGGGCTAGGTGGTGGAGAGGTGGTGAGTGGTGGAGGTGGTGATTCTTGTCACACATTAGGCTCATTAATAGCAATCAATCATCGATTAAAAGCCACAACCTATTTGAAGGTTGTTGATGACCATTTGCCAAGTTGCTCCCAAGTTGCAAACATACAGCAAAGCATGTATATTTAGTAATGAAGTATATTTAACAGATTTATATTTTACCTGATGTCTGTTATAGAAAGCTGTGTATGTACTGCAACCCAAAAGTTTCTTTGGACATAGTCTGACTACATTTTCCCTTTAAGGGTCTGAGTTCATGTGCTGTGTTCACATATGCGTCATCAATCTGAGAATACTAGTCACACTGATATGGAGTGTGAGTAATGCTACACAGAGGCTGTAACTCATTATTTCTTTGGAAAACCCAAAGAGAACACCCCTTTAACTCATGGCATGGTTTCCCCAACACCAGGTTCAGTAAATGAAAACATATCAACAGGACAGCATACAGCATCAGCAGTGAACAAAGCAGCATTTCTTACAATAAGTAATGACCTAATTCAAGTATTTGGTTAAGGACAGTTTGCTGTATTAAGGAGAAAATGATAATACACTCATCATACTGAGGTATCCGTGTAATTATTTTGCCACTTTGTAGCTGGAATGCAAAAAGGTTATAATTTATGTCATTCTGAGCTACTTTTGTCTTCACAAATCAAATACATCAATAGATCACTACAGAGAAATATATACCTTATGCTGACTTCACCTGTTGTTCACTAATGAAGTAAACTCTTTTTATTTGAAGTCGTTTGAGGATGTTAAACAGAGTTTTAGTTTTTTAACCATAAAGTGATTGGAAATACTCCCCAACTTTACTAACAAGCGAAGATGAGCACTAGAGTTGGATATCACTAGCAACAGGCCAAAGATAGGTGTACAGAATGAAGACTAGACATATAATGATGCCAGCAGGCTATTCATTTCCGGCCAAGTTTTCTGAATTTCTTTTCTCATGCCTGGATTGCCTCAGCAGGTTGCATCACTTTGCCAATACAGATAAAAGAGCACCATATAAGGTCTCCTGCAGTACTGATGCACTTTTTACAATTCAGTATAATGAAATTGAAATAGGTTCGAAAGAGGATCAGTGACTTGATTGCTCCAATGCCGGGTTATTGCCTCACTCGCACTTGCGCACACAATTATCCACTCAAACCCTACTCCCACCCCACCCCCCGTTTTCCTCTGCTGCACAAGCATGTGAACTATAAGTGAAGTTAAAACTCATTTTGCCAATTCTAGCATAATTAAGCTTTATGGGTTTCCCTGCTTTGCTCAAATACTAGTAAACACTGCTTTAACTGCATTTAAGTAATGAATCCCTATTAAAATGTAGTTCTTCATAAACTTTTTTTTACCTTTAAAATGTCTTTAGTCAAACTTGAACTCAATAAAAGCCACTTAAAAAAGGGATCAACAACAGTTTGACAGTAATTATGGCAGGAAGAATGACTTGCTCCAGGGAAAAAAAATTAAAATGAAGCTTAGCTTTCAAGTGGAACAAAAACTCTTCACTGGTATAACTTGACAGAAACGTTTGCTGCAGGAAACAGGCTAATTGCAGGCAAATTGTTCAAGACTACCAGCAGGAGATCTGAATGTTGCTGTGTGTAACTGTGGGTGACCAGAATTTTCTGCATAACTGTAGAAGACTGAACTGTCTGCTACTTCTGAGGGAATCTCCTGTCATATCTCTCCTGCCTACCACTCATCCATTATTTTGCGTAAACACATTTTATACCATGAGGCATGAGACACTAACCGTCAAAGACAGTCAAATGTGACAAAAAAAAAAAGAGAAGCTAAACAATCACACACACACACACACACACACACACACACACACACACACACACACACACACACACACACACTACATGTACACAAACACATATACATAAAAGCACACAAAAATGGAGGAAAATAAGGACTCCATCTCCCCACACAGGTTATACAATCAGAAACATAGAATCCCTTATGCAACAGCACTAAACACACACACACACACACACACACACACACACACACACCTACACAGAAACAGCACACACGCTCACTCATACTTTATATTACAGACACATATAGTACATATAAAAAAATATATATATATTATTCTCTCTCTCTTTCTCTATCATACACACACACACACACACACACAAAAAAAACATGCATCTTCCCCTAACAAATGCAAATACAGCACTATCACTCGAGATGCATTACGTGTACTTCTATGTTAATATATAGATCACTTTTAAACCCCCTCGGAACCTAAAGTCAACTCTGCCCAAGCTCAATTGCTAACACTCCACTAGTGTGACCTGCTGCTCCTCAACTCATCCTATCTATTTCAATTCAGTAAACAGGTACTTAGTCATACTGTGAGTGGGCTAGCACACCCCACGAACAGGCCAATGTACATTGACAATAGAATATATACAGTAACTTAAAAAAATTTGTAGCTCACAAGTTGAAACCGCAAAAACAAACCGTATAACTTTTTAGTGTTTAATGTTTTAATAAGCTTTGGGCTCTGGTTCATTATCTGATAAAAGCTTATTGCATGATACTTTCCCAACATAAAAAAGGATTACATCATTAAATTAAAATAAAAAGTCTCGAGTCCAGAACAGAAAATTTGACTTTGACACAGAAATGCCAAAAGTTATTTTCCTGAGAGTCCACAAAAATGCCATCAGCAATGCTGTTAGAATGGATAAGATGGTTAATGAGGGATCTACTCATTCACACACACAATTAAGCTGTTTACCCCTATAGGTTTTTTTCCAAGCTCATTTAGCTATCCTACAATCTTGCACATGATCACAACACCATAAAATGCAAATGACTGGCTGCACTTGATGCAGGTAGTCTGTGTTAGCCCTCGCTCTCACAGTTTGATAGCTTAACTCCCCAGCAGTGGCTTTGCTGTTTGAAGGCCTTTGTTGTTGCAGTACCACCAATGGCAGCCCAGCTGCAGCAAGTCCTAACTGTGTCTTTCAACTTCAATGATTCAGCTGCTCTCTGGAAACTGAAATCTTTTGGCCTCCCTGCACTCATATGCATGCTGAACAAGACAATAAAGAATAGACATATTGATTCAAACCTTTCTATGCATCTAAATGACTTCTCAAAATCATCCAAATTTACTTCAAAGCTATTTTAAGATAAATTGTATAAAACATTTGGGGCTCCTGAGTTTCACATTCGAATTCTGATGGCCATACGAAAACCCCTAAGAAAGCAATCCCCTATAAATCACACCATCAGTAACCAATCATAGGCTTATGCATGCAAAATAGTGCTTTCCTCCAAGTATGTTACCTGCCCCCTTATGTTGCATAAGCAGTGGATGTACTACTGTAAAATGGTGTAGTCAGCTTTACCGTCTCTGGCTGGTAACTGTCACGTGATAGCGTTTGGGAGAGCTGCCTGATAGATGGGAATTGGACACAATTAAATTAGGGAGAAAATAAGGGGACATACTTCTTTCTTCTTTTTTTTTTGGTGATCATTCTGTGACCTGTGATCATTCCAAATTAGAGTTACATATAATATGACACTCAACCAAATTTTAAGCAAAATTCTAAAAATCTAGTATGCACAAATATGCAAAAGCAAAAAAACACGACATGATTTGATAACCAAATATATAAGTCTCAGCAGTTACTTCAGTAAAGTATTTCGAGCACATAATGAAGTGTTTTATTCCTCTTATACCACAGCAATTTGTCAGCTACATTTACCCATTCCTGGCTATGCTAATATATTATATTTGCATGCCCCAGTGCAAAACTTAAAAAACAAAATAAGATATCCCAGTTAAAATTTTTATCACAATTGTTATGTTTTGTCAATAGTTGTGTCTATAATATATGTGGTTTGTTACGTATTTATTTGCATCCATCATTGCAGTAAAAAAATAAATCTTTGGACAAAGGACATCTTGTTACTGTGTTAGGACTGAGCTGGAAAAAAAGGTTTTACATATAACTTCTCTACAACTTCAAATTGGTAAAATGTACAGCCCTCATAAATAATACTGACAACAACAATATTGGAAGTTGCGATGTTTTTTTTTTTAATCCTTATTGTCTTCACTGCTGCTGTGTATTTTGATGCCTTCTTGGCCAGGTCACTCTTGTGAGAAAAAAAATAGTTTATCTCAGTTTTTTTATCCTGGTTAAAATAATGAATTATATGTCAATAAGTTTTATTTCATTTATTTAATAAAGGAAATGTTATATTTTTATATTATAGTGGCTATACTAACCAATACAAAGCACTGAATCATGAGACTATAAATGTTAAATAAAAATCTTCTTTACTGAAGGCTTTGAAATATCAATAATGATATACTATCCTTTGTTAAATTGCAACACATTTTTGAAACAATGTGTGGCATTTACGGGCGTAATTTAGTGCGAGTCTCAGCTGGAGTTAGTTAGGGAGTTACCAATTAACATGGCTGTGTTGTATTATCAAGCTGTTCTTCCCTTGGTGTTTCTTGGAAACCTAAGCAACAGGTGTGGCATTTTAATTGCCTGCTTCTGCTGTAGACTCCCACTAAACCACGCCCTGGACCTACCACACTCCACTTAGATTGTGTGGAACGTCCACTGTACAAGTCTTGTAATTAAGCGGTTACTATAGAAACAGTAATGCGTTACAGCTAGTGGATTTATATAAATATGCCATTTGAATGCCACCTGGGCATGCTGCTGTTATAGATAATTCATCAAAACATGTGTACCAAATTCTAACCATATTTGAAAATTCAATTGCACTATAGTATAAGATGCAATAATAAACAGTGGAATTAGGCTGAGCAGTCTCATACAGAATTCTGTTTTTTATTAACATTTTTCTTATTACTGAATTTCATGCTGTTTGTTCATTTAGGACTATTTTCGATGGACCGCACAGCCTCCACAAAAACCTCCTTTAGAAATCAAGTAAAGCTGGGCTTCTATGGGCACCTATGCCAGATTTTTAAGTACACTGTGTTTCAGTGGGAGGAATGATTGATGCTCATTGAACAGCAGGCATTTTTAATATGTATGGGAGTATAGGTGGTGGGTTTTGTATTGAAACCAATATCTCAGCATAGTATCTCAACATTTATTGAACAGTGTACTGTTCTTCTGTACACTGCATCCTGATGCACAATTTCTTCATATGTTAAGTATATTGTTATGTTTGATATACTTTGGGTCTATTTAGCTAGCAGTGAAAACCTTCAGTACAATTTTACTTGATAGTTAGCAGCTTAGCAATTTGGCAGACAATTAAACATTTTTGAACTGTATTAATGAAAGTCCATTTGATTTTGCAAAAGAATTTTGATCTGGGAATTTTAAACAACTCCAAACCAACAGATTCAACCGATAAAACAAAATACACTGAAAAATATACATAGATATTGTTTAAACCCACCAGCCACCATCGGATGACACTGCAAATCAAACTCAGCATTCAGCTGCCAGCATACAGACTTTTATTTGTCACAATGGAACAAGAGAAAGAGTTTTTCAACAAGTGAAATTATTATAACAAGTATTAGTTGCTAATACTGTAACATTAGTCTTTTAATGAAAGCAAGCATTGTTTTAAGTTATGGCACAACTTTCAGACCTGTAAGCATATGCCATTAAAATCACTGCACTGACTCAAGACACCAGGTTTAAAAACACCGTATGACTGGGGTAACAGAGATACAGGCTGGTTCCTGCAGGATCCTGACCTCTAGCATACGTTAGGAATAGCCATAGAGTCTGCAGTTACCAAGGTAACCTGAAGATCCTGAAATACTTAAATAATGGTCTGTGGTTGTATGTGCCATGGAAACTGCAGCATATATAAGGCAATATGTATATATGCTCTGAGCACAGTTAAAGAGGTTTTTATTAGGATATTAAGGATAATTTGGGCAGGTAACCAGCTCTTGAGTATGTGTGGTTGTGCCACACATTCCAGAATTATTCATAATTATTGGGGCCACTATGCTCTTGGGAATCTTTAGTGAAGCAGATTTTTTTTTGTAGCCTTCCCCAGATCTATAGCTTGTAACAATCCTCTCTCTGCAAACTGCTTCTTTACCTCATGGCTTGTTTTTTTCTCTGATATGCATTGTCAGCCCATCATGTCTGGACTCTAATCCAGGTGTAGAAACATCTCAGCAATTATCAGGAGAAATGGGAGCCACCTGACTTTATTTTCAAGTGTTGTTGCAAAGGGTCTAAATACTTATGTATAAGTGATATTTCAGTTTTATTCATAAAAAAAAGTTACAGACATTTGTAGAATTCTGTTTTTACGTTGTCATTATGGGGTACTGAGTGAAGATTCTGCAAGTTGAACAACTGTAGTATCAGGCTGCCACATAAATGAGACATATATATATATATGTCTAAAGGCACAATATATACAGAAACAGAAATGATTCAACTGAGACGTATTACCTATTAGAGATGGAAAGATCAGATCATTTTAATGACTTTATTTGATTGACATTCTTTGAATCTCGTTCATCAAAATAAAAAACAAATCTTTTTTTTTTTTTTTTTTGTCATTTAGTTAATTTCATTCCTTTAATCACCTTGTACCTTGTGTAAATGGGAGTCGTGTGACAAAAGGACGAATAACTCAGACCAGAGGACTCATGAGATGAACTTCTCAATTCTGTTAACTGTGTAACGCACAGCATAATGTCCATGGGAGCCACATGACAAAACGAACGAATCAGACTAGAAGAGTTGAGAGGGAAACTACTCAAATCTGTTTTCTGTACATAACCTGGCATGTCCAGTAGAAAATGAACAAATCACTCTTTGAGACTACTCTCAAAGAGTCACTTTGAGTCACTCTCACTCTGAGTGACAATAAAGACTCGTTTAAAATGAACGAATGGTTCATGAATGACCCATCACTATTATCTGCAAAAGGAAGGACAGAGCATCATTAAAGTATAAGGAGAAGTGTGTGTGTGTGTACAAAGGAAAATATATTTTTCTTTTTACATTAATGCAGTTCTGAAAGCTATAGAAATATCAACATCGCAGAGATATTCAGCTGGTAACATGGAGAAAACAGGTTTGCTAAGAAAATGGCAGCTTTTAATTAATTAGTTGAGGTTATATTGGGGTTAGAGTTGGATTAAGGTGTAGGCATAGCATTAATTAGCTTAGTGCAAAATCCTCAGTTTAGGGCATTTGGTATTCCCCATAAAGAACCTTTAAATCACAAATAAACAGCATTTATTTCACTAAATGGATATAATATTGTTTGACTGGAGCATTACACATGTGAAAATTATGTGTGTGGGTGGAAGCCACATTTCTAAAGGCATTTCACATTTAAGGTCAGATGCTGACTTGATTTCTCAGACTGATGAGCCTGTGACAGGAAGCGAAGACTACAGCTTAGTGTTCCAGTACAAAACTTGTCCTACTTTTACTTTTTTCCCCAATATAAATCACTCTCTCTGTCCATCCATCTGGGTGAGGTGACAAGGAATACAAAAGGATGAGTGGCATTACTGAAAGCTTATTCAATTATACCACAGGAACAATAAAACGAGGGCGTGAAAGACTGAGGAAGAGAGACAAATGTCACCTAGTACTTCAGCAATGTGTCTCCTTTTCTCTTCCAATTAGTCACTGACAAGCAACAGCATTTCCAGCCTTTCACAACCAAGCGCACACAAACCTGGACACTAACACACACTTTGTGACATGTCTTTTACAGGAAAGAGGATATGCTTAAACCAATTTAAAATGCAGTCAAACTGCATCGATTAATGTGCTAAAATACATAAACAATCTATCATAATGGCATGGAAATTGGTTTTCTTAATAAGCAACATTTTTACTAAGAGAATTGACAACTGAATCAGTAGCAGTAGCATCCTTAGCCTCTGTACCTGTGCACCTGGGTTAGCAGAAATATGATTCAAGTGCTCTTTCAGGAAGCTCATTTATTCACTCAAGCATCAGGAATAGCTGCATAATCATCTATCAAGGCTCAAGCTTCTCACAGAGTGAAATCAGCAAGATATAGCAAAATCTTTTATTCAGGCCAGGTAGCAACTGAATCGCTCAGCAGAGGCAAGGGACTGTAGGCAAAGGAGCCGAATCATGCACTTGATCAGACACTTGAGCCTAAACACGCAATCAGTGACACTCTATGAAAGATTCTTAACATGGAGCAGACATGCTATCTCTCTCTCTCTCTCTCTCTCACACACACACACACACACACACACACACACGCGCACACATAAACATTTCCAAATTTTTCCACATGGACCACATGACAGATAAAGCTCCTAACATGATGAATGATCCCCACTGTAAAATATATCATTTTTGTTTGTTTCTCTCCTTAATGACTAATACAGCCATTATTCCTTGAATTTAATACATCACAGGGTTAGCTTTATTAATCAAATGTTCACTGCCTGACAGTGTGTTGTTTGATGTAGAAAAATAATTCAAATTAATATTTATAAAGCAATTTAATTTGACCTTAAATTTCATCAGTTGGGATCCATGAAACTCTTAAAAATGCCGTTCTACATTCTACTATTCGGTAGCCTACACAAACTAAAACACTTGCCTACACACATTGTTATGTTCGTGTGTGCTGATGGGAAAACATTTAGTCATGTTAGTGTAACACAAGTCACTGAGATGTGTCATTAATAAAGAAACCTAAGGAACCTAAAAACTATATTTAAAGGGATATGACACATGCAGTATTGACAAACCAGAAATAAACAAATTGGAAAATATTTGACAAAAATGTAAGAATGAATAAATTATTGAATGAGCTCACAAACACATCACATCTTCCAACATTTGTAAACCTGATGATCCAAGGATTATGGATTATGAGGCCATGTACAGGTTAGAAGCATTTAGGAATACTGTTTTTAAGCTATGGGAATGTTTTAGAAATTATTCACTTTAAGGAAATTGCAATGCAACTGACTAAACCAGTAATAATTTTAGGATCATTCATTAACTCAAAAACAATGGAGCATGAAGTTGGGAGAGCTTTCTCACAACTCATGCTAAAAATTGCATTTGCATGAGAGCAGTAACTCTAGCTCATTTAATAAGTTGAGTTGTCAGTTTGTACACCTACCATGTTCCATCCTGTGAATGTCACTCCTGCGCTGTCAATAACATAGTAATAGTAATATCTAGTATCTAGTATTTAATATCCACTGATGGGTGAAATAGAGGGTGGCTGGCAAGCTGTGCATAGCAACAGCCAGTTACTGTATACATAAAAAACTACATCTATAAGGTAGGTTGAAACACTATATATAATACTATATTAGGACACCAGATTTTTCCAGGGATATCTGGTTCTAGCATTACATGTTTCACTTCACTTGATCTAGGAGACCCAAACGTGCATGACACTGCCCCTGTGCACAAATCCAGCTCCATAAAGATAGTGTGAGCATGGGTATAGTGGAAGATATTGAGTGAGCACTGACCTCAACACTACTGCACACCTTTAATACCTGACACAATCAATCCTGTTGCTGAATAAACAGAAATCTAAACAAGCACAATCCAAAATCTGGAGGTTATTATAGATTATGGAATGAAGTGTTCGAAAAGCATATCTTACAGTCAGGTGTTTCACAAATGTTTTCCCTTATAGCGTATAATGTATGGGCGGTGGAAAACTAATCTAGATAACCATTTCAGTGAGCAGGCAGCAGTTAATAATGGGTAGCTCTTGTTGCCATAGAGAATCACCAGTTTTTATTAAATCAGAGTTAATAAGCCATGTTTGAGACAGACCATTAAATAAAGAATAAAAATAAACCTGCCCGGTGATTGATATTGAAAAGACTTAATATCAGCATTGTGTTTTTTTTACACACAAATAAATATATTTACTCTTTATGACAGAGACACACAGAGAGAAAAAAGAGACAGAGAGAGAGAGAGAGAGAGAGAGAGAGAGAGAGAGAGAGAGAGAGAGAGAGAGAGAAAGACTATGCCCTCTAATGAAAACATTAGTTATTCTGGAACATTTTCTTACCTTGAGATAAAGGAATTCTATTTATAGTCATTCTATTTATTTTGTACAGAGAATTTGAATACATGCAAGCTAATTATTAATTATGAGTTCATTATCAAGTGCCACCCAGTCATCTTGATGAGTTGAGAAAGTCACTGAACCGTTTAATATGAGCTCTGTCCTCTAAAAGAATGCAAGAATTCAAATGATGATGTTCAAAGTTGTTTAGCCCATATTATATATACATTTATATATTCATATTTATTGATTTTAATGTTTTGTCCACAACTGAGTTAAAAATTCCAATTCCAAAATATAGTCAAAATATGCCACCAAACATGCAGGCATGTTTCTTATCACTTTTGTTTTGAACTGTTTAGCTTTTCTAGTGCCTTTAAAACCCTTTCTCTCCTCCATGTCCCTTCTCTTTGTCACATCTTTTTTACTGACCTCTGCTGTCTCCTCTTCTCACCACATGCCACTCTTTCTCTACTTCTGTCTGTGAAACAAGTCTCATGAGAGCAGGTTTTTTGTCAGTAGCCCACTCATCCATCCTGATTATCCCATCAAACCAAAATAGCTCTCGACAGCATCATCCTCTTAGCACAACCATTTCCCCCTCTCTGTCTCTCTCCCATCAACCCACATTCACTCCCCCACATCTCCCTCCCCAGCTAAATGGAGAAACTAAGCATATATACTGACAGACCACTTTATTAGGAATGCCACACTAATAGTGGGTAGGACTTACTTCAGAACAGCCTCAATTCCTCATGGCATGGTGTTGAAAACTTTGTGTAAATTCTGCTTCAGGTTAAAACGACTGCACCACATAATTGCTGCAGATTTGTCAGCCGCACATTCATGCTAAAAAAACTCCTGCAGTGCAAAGATCATGTTCATAGAACCAGTTTCAGAAGACTTGTTTTTTTTTTTTTGGTATAAGGTGAATTATCATGCTGGATATAATCAATTAAAGCTATAAATTGATGCTCATAAAGAGACGCAACAACAATGCGTTAATAGGGCGATCATTAAAACAACGTTTGATTGGTAATAAGAGGGTAATTGTGTGTCAAGAAAACATTCCTCTCCCCACACAAGGCAAAGTTCCATGCTGTCAAAAAATTCGTCAGATGTTTTTTCGAGTTTTGGTGGGTCTGTTCACTCTGTAACCTCAAAAAAAGTTTTTTTGGCCAAAAATAGTGGAACGCAGTATATGTTCTTGTGTTTTAGCAAATCCTCCTCAAAGTTTAGGGTGTGAAATGCTGAAATGAGTAGTTAGTTGTGTTACCTTAGGCTCCCTTTCAGCTAAAAACTGGCTGTATATTCTCCTCTGACCTCTTCATCGGGTATTTCAGGCAGAACTGTCACAACCCGAAATAAAAAAAAATACTTTTTTTTTACATTCGAATGCCTGATGTAAACACCGAAGGCCTTGGCCTGCAGCCTTGTTAGCATCTTTCGGTATAAACAGTTTCTCAAACACCTTCTGATGAACACATATTATTTGGCTGCTGGCTCAATCTCAGTACATCAGAGACAACGAAATGTGTGTGGATGGTACACTCTTACGTCAGGCACAGTGGGCATACAGTGGGTTTTAAATACTGCGTATACTTACTGGTCACTTTATTACACACTTCTCCTAGTTAGTCCATCCTTGTAGGTGTGTAGTTGGACACTACAGCCCACATTTTCCATGATCGGTTTGTACTATCTCAGGCCCTTCATTTGTGTCAGCTTCTGAACACAGAGCTGCTTGGGATAGATATTTTTGGCCAGTAGACCTTCGCTGTTCCCAAGAAGTGGTTCTGATGTGTTGTAAAATCTCAGCAACACTTCTGCATATACATTGCACACATGAAAACACACACACTAACATGACACTACAATGCCAATTCTAAAGATATGTTGAGAACGGAAAACTACCCAAAGGCTCTGTGTTCAACTGATGGATGACAGTCAGAAACTGTGTCCCTATTAGGTGACATTATCTGTCCATCATTACTTCCTTATGTGCCTAATGCTTTTATAATCCAGTTTTCTAACAGAATATTGAAAAGTCTTGCCTCAAAACAGGCTGAATTTCATGAATCCAAACTTCTACACTGTTACAGCAAATGCTTCAGATAAAATGGGTATATACAAGGCATTCATATTTAATAAACGTATAACTACATTTTTTGTACTTAAACTGTAAAACTAACATACACCCACAGAAATAACAAGACAAACAAGAAGTCAGAAGCAATACATACAAAACCAAGTTTTCACTTTCCATTAACTGATTGGCCCTATGCTTAACACATTTACCCAAATGTTTATGAGCTACAATTAATTGTTAGCAGTTAAATATAATATCATTAGAATATTATATTATATTATAATAGAATATGATATTTACCTGTTTTTATTTAAATAGAAAATTAAGAAGATTGATGTTTTGTGCCAGATACTGTTGGGAGCTGTTTGAAATGTCCATTTATGCCAGATAAAATCCCTATTTAATATAGAACTAATTTAACACTGGGATTTAGCAGCATGCTAATGACTTTTGTTTCTCCATAAAATATATTGATAACCTGGGATGCAGAGAGAGAGAGAAAATTAGCACCAGCCTGAATGATGAATTCACAACAGGATACACAGCGGTGCTGTCATCAAATGTGCGAGTATGTGTGTGCTTGTTAAAGCTTAATTTCTAGTACTGTCTATGCAAAATGGCGAAAATATTTTGTGAGTAATCCACTATCCGAATAATATAACAAACACTCAAAAAGTTTTTTTCTTTGTATTATTCTGGGTGAATATTGATTTTTGGAAAACATTCATCGTACTCACCCCCATTGGAATTTCTGCTTCATTTAAACCGATTAGATTCAATTCTAAGTGGTCAAGTTAGTTATCAAATGTTATGACAACTGTTATCCTAATAACAATATAAATTGTTTAATAGGTATGCAATTATTTCTAGAAAAATTTTAGAAATGCATTTCCCCCCAATGTATATGCTCGTGTGTGTGTGTGTGTGTGTGTGTGTGTGTGTGTGTGTGTGTGTGTGTGTGTGTATACAAAAATGGAGGACATCGGTGGGTGGCAAGTGAAGGCTTTTCAAGCTAATTATCTATTTGGACAAAGATCAAACACCTCACAGTGGGAAGTTCATGCTCAATGTGCCTGTCAAACAGGTCTCTCTTTGCTAGCTGAACTCTCTCTGTTGGTGACATAGAAAAAAAGACAAGACCGAAAAATAAGCGGAAAATGTTGACAACAACTACCAATTCCTGTGCCAGAACCTGTGTAGCTATGATGTATCAACAACTATTGAATGTGGAAGTATGAATTGCACTTGGGTTATTGCATACCTGAATTCCACAACCCACTCAATGTTAAAGAAATAAAATAACACAGATCTCCACATCCTCCTTCATACTATAGCTGATTCTGTAAGTTAGAAATATAAAATGAGACAGGTCAGTAGAAAAGTTAATATAAAAGTAAATGTATATTGTATATTAAAGTTAAACAGTGAGGTAAGTTTGGGTTATTGTTTGTTCTTAATATGCATTAAATATATATTTTTTTATTTCCTTCATGCTTGGGTTTCACCCTTATCACCTTTTGTAGGCTTATTAGACTTACTGACATGCATGAAATGCAAAAACTCACTGTGCATTAATTAGTCACGATTAAATGATGTCTTTTAATAGGAATACATACACTAAAACATACACTAAAAATAAAGCGAGGACCATAAATGTAATGTATCAAATGAATATTTTTCCAAAGGTTTGACTCATTATATCATTTTGACGTTATGTCTATCAGATGCCACATAATCTTTAGTTTAAACAGATCATTTTTATTATCTGTCTAAATAAATGTTTTTATATAAATTTATATAAATTGTACTCACATAACTAAAATATATTTATATATATATATATATATATATATATATATATATATATATATATATATATATATATATATATATATATATACACAGTACAGACCAAAAGTTTGGACACACCTTCTCATTCAAAGAGTTTTCTTTATTTTCATGACTATGAAAATTGTAGAGTCACACTGAAGGCATCAAGGGCTATTTGACCAAGAAGGAGAGTGATGGGGTGCTGCGCCAGATGACCTGGCCTCCACAGTCACCGGACCTGAACCCAATCGAGATGGTTTAGGGGTGAGCTGGACCGCAGAGTGAAGGCAAAAGGGCCAACAAGTGCCAAGCATCTCTCAGGGAACTCCTTCAAGACTGTTGGAAGACCATTTCAGGTGACTACCTCTTGAAGCTCATCAAGAGAATGCCAAGAGTGTGCAAATCAGTAATCAAAGCAAAAGGTGGCTACTTTGAAGAACCTAGAATATGACATTTTTCAGTTGTTTCACACTTTTTGTTATGTATATAATTCCATATATAATTCCACGTGTTAATTCATAGTTTTGATGCCTTCAGTGTGAATCTACAATTTTCATAGTCATGAAAATAAAGAAAACTCTTTGAATGAGAAGGTGTGTCCAAACTTTTGGTCTGTACTGTATATATATAATTTAATTTTTTTATTTTTTTTAACAAAAAGGACTTGCCACATCTTCACTGTCTGCATGCTTTATCTCAAGCAGAAGCATCAATATTAACCTCGTAAAATGACCCTGTGTTTTCTGCGCATTTTCTGCTTTTTTCCGTGCAGTTTCTTGAAATTAAGGGCAAATTGTGCAAATTCTACATTAAAAGAAAACACAACAAAAAATATTAATGGTTCATTAATAAATGATTCAAGATATTGATTAGCAACTGTTTTTAAACGTTTTGGCTGACTTTTGTTTTCACAATGTCCAGCTTTTATTTGAAAAGTCTTGTAAGTATATCTGCAACCAAATCAATATCTACTCCTCTGTCAGCCGTTGTGGAATGAAAAAACACGTTTTGTGACTAGTGTACTCGCTTTATACAATCAAAAGACATAAAATGCCAACGTTATTGTATGCCTGCTAGATGGCCCCAGTACTGCAAACTCACAATTTGATCGGTTAAAGCAACATTTCCAAGCAGCATGTACATTATGCTACAGGTGCCCTCACTGTTGATTCTAAAGATCTCACACAGGCTCCTTTGACTCTGGCAACATGTAAAGTGATGGCTGAAATCTGATTAGGGTGATCAGGTAGAAAAGTAGACAGACAAACGCAATGAAATATCCAGAATAGACTATTGGGAATAATTGAAAACATATTAACAAAAATAGATAAATTTTTGTACAATAAGAAATTCAAAATAAAGAGTTGTCTTTTTAAATGAATTTTAAATAATTAGTTGCACAGCACTGCAACATAGAGTAACACTGTGTCCTGCCCATTACATACTGTAAGCATGAAAGAGAAAAGATAGAACTGCTGCTGCTTCCCACATGCCCAATGCTACCAAGTGTTATGCTTCGGTTAAAAAAACAGATCCTGACTAAAATTACAACCAGACCCTTTTGGTTTTTAAAAACATACAAACGTTTTTGTCAAACTAATCTTTATATACTGTGTCTTGTGCATATGTATGATACGTCAGACAATTTCCCTGTACAACAAACATAAAATACTCACAGGTCAGTCACATCCTATAGCTTTTTTTCAGAATGCTGGATTTTTTATTTGTTATATGCACAAATTCTATTTTTAAACTAGACAGGTTTTGAGTAAGACAGGCAAAGTGTGTGTCAAAATTTATTTTCGATATAAAGCATGCCACAATGATATAAAGGTGCAATACTTTTTAAAAGATCTTTTAAAAAAACCTTAAACTGCTTTGCATGTCACAATAAACTCTTCAAGGCCATCTTCTCCAGTGTTGTATAAAGTCAGTCATAAATGAGGGGGAAAAAAAGCTTCTTGAGAAGATAGCATATGAAATCTAACAGAAAATCATTCAGAAGTATCACCTATTATTTATTCTTGGATGGGAAAAAAAACTAGGTTTATAAAATAGTTAAATAAATCAAATCCTTTTCATAAAACATTCTATCAAATCTTGCAAAGTGAAGGAAAAAAATCCAGACTGCCACTTTCTTTGTACCAAGAAATAAAGTGTAGTGCTAAAAGAAATGCTTTACTTAATAAATTCAATATTCATGTAAAAAACAAAAACATTTTGAAAATCCAATTGTTCTTAACTGTATCAGGATGAACAGCAGCTCTATTAGTCATTTAAGCATAAAAACCCAGCTTTACCGGATATACAGGGTAGAAATAATGAGAACCATTCACATATCTTTACTGCAGTGCACTAAAAGCACCATGGTAATGTTTAACCAAGTTACAAAGAAAAGAAAACACATTTGCATGCAACTTATCTGTAGCACCTGTATATACTGATGCTGAATACTGTATCAACATTTAGAATAGAATAGCCTTTATTCGTCACATATACATTACAGCACAGTGAAATTTTGTTCTTCGCATATTCCAGCTTGCTCGGAAGCTGGGGTCAGAGCGCAGGGTCAGCCATGATACAGCACCCCTGGAGCAAGGAGGGTTAAGGCCTTGCTCAAGGGCCCAAGAGTGGCAGCTTGGCGATACCGGGGCTTGAACCCCCGACCTTCTGATCAGTAATCCAGCACCTTAACCACTGGAGCTATCACCAAGGCCCAAGCATGCATTTTGTGGCAAGGAATTAACTTAATGTAGCTATTATCTTCTTTGTAAACTTTCTGTATTCTCAGCTGTCTAAACAATTACAAGAATAAAACCAATCCACATTTGGAAAACACATTTGGCAATGTGGTATGGTCTGTTTGTCATTGCATAGAAGAGCAGAAATAGATTTAATAAACCTGGAAAATAAGTTGTGAAAAGCACAAACTTTAGGCATGATATGGGCATATGTCTACATATGTTTTCATTACATATAAATCTTATTTGAATAGAATAGTGGTAAAAAAAATAGCTTGGTTTATATATGTTTGTTGCAGAATGCAACAAACAGAGCATTCAAGTAAAATTCTGATCTTTTTTTTTCCCTGTAAGACTGGCTGTAATGTAAGTTGATTTTCTTCAGAATTGAGGACACAAACATTGTACATTAATCAATTATTGAAGCCACGCCTTTTTCACACATGACTTGTATGCAAATTAACAAATAGAAATACATACAAAAAACAACCCACAAAATGTATAGGAACATAAGCAAAAAAAAATCATATTCTGAACAACAATAACAATCATGGACAGACAAATGCAAGACACAGAGTAAAGTGTACAGTATTACTAGATATATTAGGTAGTAGCTCAGTGGTAAAGGTGCTGGATTACTGATCGGAGGATCGGGGGTTTAAGCCCCCATATGGCCAAGCTGCCTCTCTTGGGCCCATGAGCAAGGCCCTTAACCCTCTGTACTCTAGGGGCGCTGTATCATGGCTGACCTTGCATTTAGACCCCATCTTTCAAGCAAGCTGGGATTTGCGAAGAAAGAATTTCACTCTGCTGTAATGTATATGTGTCAAATAAAGGCTATTTTATATGTCTCCATTAACAGTAAAAGAGGAAACAGGTGTTTGATCAGTGACATATTATTAGGTCATGTGATAAAGACATGGAAGTGTGCTGGCTGTTTGCAAACTTAGTTCTTGGTTCCAAAATCCTGACATTTGTCACTTCATGACAATCTTGGTGTGCTAGTGGTGGTCAACATACACAGCTAACCTATTAAAATAACTTAGTAGAAATCAAGGCTAATAAAAAATTTACTACAAATTTTGAATAAGTATTTACAATTTACTGAATTGCTTTGAACTGGCCGTCCTTATTCCCTGCCTATAACTGTAACACAAGCCAATTGTGGTAATTAATGAGCTTATGTATGTGGAAGAGGGTAGATAGCATTTTCCTTAAAGGGCATTACACTACCTTTATGATGCAGCATAAGTGGCAGTTTGATGCGATAGTGTTGGGTCGCTTTAGATATTTCAGAGGAAGCGCACATTCGCATGGTAGCTGTTAGATAGGAGAGCACTAGCTACTTGCAGGCAATTGCTTAATTTGAGGAAAAATGGAAGAGAAATTTTTTTTTTATTTTCACAGTGGTGTGTGTTTCTGTGTGTGTGCGTGTGTGTGCGTGTGTGTGTGCGTGTGTGTGTGTAAGAGGTTCTGTGGCACCTCTAAATATCTAATTTTAGTGGCAACTCTGGGTCATACATATCAATAAGACTCTGTGGCAGCTTAAACGAGAGTGTTTATAGATAATGGTTGTAACTAAACTTCATTCATTCAGCATAATCCTACAATTATCTCCTGTCTGGATTTAATTACTTTGAATAGATTGCAGTAATTTAGAGTCCAAATGTAAACGTTAACAGGAGCAAAATAAAACAGGAATGTGTATGTTTGTACTAAAAGCGATATTTTAGGTACATATAATGTGAAGTCAGTGTTTAGTTTGCTTCATTTTGTATTATTTCTTTGAGTCAAGTTTAAAATTGATGATGCAAGACACAGTATAATCTTTCATCTGAAAAACTACTCTCAAAAAGTTTCAGGTAATGAAATCAGGTAACACCTTTTTTATTTCGCATCATAGTCTGGAGGTGCTATAGATGTGCATTATTCTGAGCTTACTGAGCAAAAAAGCAAGGAAAGGCTCTTACATACATATGCAAACAAGTCTGAAAGAAATCATATACTAACACACAAAGACTCTAAAGTCTCCTCTCCATGGTAACGCACAGGAATATCCTGAAAATAAGACAGAGGAAGCAAAAGAAGTCCACAATCGAAAAACAAGAATATATAGAAAATGCATTAACAAACTGCTAATTTCAGACTATTCAGCAACAGCTGACAATAGAAAATAATTTCATAGAAGTATATTCAAACCCAATGGAAACTCTGACTACTTTGGTTAATTTAGTGGTCTAATCAACAATTAAAGAAAGACTATTATAAAAGGAACTGTTCATTACTGGTGTAAAGTCTTTTCCATTCGCTTGCACTTCCTGACTTTGGAGTTACATCAAACATCTGACACTGTGCCAGTTACTAGAGTATCAGTCAAACTCTGCAGAGGCACATCAAACATGGCTACATATGGCCTGTTAATATTTCATTAGTCATCTTAGAATTACTTACGACTCGTCTATGAGACACAACATGTTGAAAACCATTTAGGACACAAACAAACCCTACTGGGCTTTGGAAATGGGATTCGGCAAAAGGGACTGAGAATAAAAAAAAAAAAAAAAAGAGACACACAAAGTTTCCAAACCAGATCAGTAAAATTTAGTTCAATATTATTAATATTAATAATAATAATAATAAAAAAAACATGAATAATGTTTCCCTTTTGGAAAGGAAAGCTACTCAATAAGCAGACAGGTGCTCCAAAAATCATCTTTACCTCCTGCTTCTGGACTAGGTTTCAGTCAAAGAAGGTGCAGCTGGATTCTCGTGCAAAACATTGCGAATTTCTAATCTTCTTGGAGGTAAAGAGATTCTTTGTGTCATTAAATTGGAAGAGGAAATGAAAATAAATTAAAGTTAAAAAAAAGCTTTCATTTTATGTAGGTCAGAGGCTGCTACCTGTTAAATAATGAAAAAGGATGTGATGTGTTGGACAGTGTGTGTGTGTGTGTGTGTGTGTGTGTGTGTGCATGCATGCATGTGTTTGAATGAAATATGAATACTGTAATTGCTGCTGCTGAGGTCAGGGTGGACCCAAATCTGTCAAATCTAGATTTCTCATTTTCTCTGGTCTCCTTGGCATAAATTTACAGGGTTCATAATTCCTGTATGTATTTTCAGTTCAGTATCTACTACACATTTTCAGCCTGTTTTAGATGAATACTTATACATGGGTATTAATATGCAGTGCTTGAAACATCACAAAATACTGAATCTGACTTATATTATTGCTCAGAAAGCACTCACATGCATGTGGTAACGATAGTTTAGAATGTTTTGTATGCTAAACATTATTTGATGTAAAAATATGTTCGGCTGAAGTACAGTTACACTATGCACAAGACAGCATTGAACTCGTCAAAGAGTAACGTAGATACATACGTTACCTCTGATACACAGAAGAGTTAGGAAGCATGAATTTTTGATCAAATCAATTGTTCTGTGTGTGTGTGTGTGTGTGTGCTGTATGTGAAGTGATATAATATGATTACATGAGCTAGAAAAATATTTTACAGAAGGTGTATTGTTCATTTTTTTTTTCACTTTTTTGTTGTCTATTGTTAATGGTTTGACACGGGCTTACTAAACCCATGTCAAAAATTGAAAACATGTACCTAAACATAATTTTTGATAAAAGCCATATTTGTACACAAATAATTTATAGTAGAAATATGGAGAAATAGGCTTTTATTTATAGAGCCATATGTGCAACATATCTCCTGTATTAACTTGTCAAAACATACTGGGTAACTTTTATAAATAATCCAAAATATCCAAAATATCCAAAAATATCATAATCTTAAAAAGACCACTTAATGAACCCCAGACTTGTAGCAGCACTGTGTCCTGTGGTAGATTCTGATAAATTAAATGATCTTTTAGAATGTAAGTTGATCTAATTTGGATCAACTATAATAAAATGGCTATTGTTGTCATGACAATCTTGCCATTAATAAAACCTTTAAATTTGAAGGTGAATTTGAACCAAAATTTAAATGAGAAAGAAAGAGAGAGACAGAGAGTAAAGGGAAAGAGAGAGAAAGACAGTGAGAGAAAGAGAATTCATAACAGGAATTAAACAGTCACAGTTAATATGGTCAATCATGTATTCTCTTTAGAGACCTAGGTACAGCAGTACATCATTCTCTTTGTGTGTGTGTGTGTGTGTGTGTGTGTGTGTGTGTGTGTGTGTGTGTGTGAGAGAGAGAGAGAGAGAGAGAGAGAGAGAGAGAGAGAGAGAGAGAGAGAGAGAGAGAGAGAGAGACTGACACTAGTAATACAGCTCAACACTAATACAGCTGTACTATGTACCTTTTTCTATAAAACCCCCTGATCTATTGTTGGGAACAAAAGAACAAGTTAAGAAAAAGAGAATTTGTAAAAAGCCTGACGAAAGAATTCACTCAACTTACACTACACCAGAGATGGAGAAGTTCTTAGTTACCATAGAAACAATGCCCATCAAGTCAGTGGAGTATTTCATGTGTTTTTGAGTGTGTATAAGAAAAGTAGAGGCAATATATGAGAGCGAGAGAGCGAGAAACAGAGAGAGAGAGAGAGAGAGAGAGAGAGAGAGAGAGAGAGAGAGAGCAAGAGCGAGCAAGAGAGAGAGAGAGAGAGTGAGAGAGACTATTCTTGTTATAATCAGAGCTGTAATTGTCCACTAATAAAGTGGAATACTTCTTTTCTTTTTTTTTTGCACTAAGCCCCTGGTGTAAATCTGACCCTGGCTAAAACACGTCACACATGCATAGTTTCATGTTCAGTATAATGGCAATTAACGACTGTAAGATGTGTTGAAATTTTTTCAAAAATAAATTATGAACCCAAAATAGAAAAATGCCTGCTTTTTCATTATACAGTTATGTAGAAAACATTTCAGCTCTGTATTCGAATATTTTTTTTAGTATTTTTTTATATGAGGTTTGAATAAGCATTAAATAGATCTGACACTAAATATTAGTGTCAATATTATTATTATGATTTTGAGATACCAAGGGATAAACCTAATAGACCATCTTATTAGTAAAAACTACAAATTTACAAATTTAAATGCTGTACATTTGTGCAAACCGACAAAAACAGCCATCCTTAAATGTATTACTACTACTACTACTAACTACTTTTCAGTCAGATATTTTTGCCAAAAACAGTGTCCAGGGTACAGAGTAGCCATAGGCACAGATCACAGGTGGACAGCCAGACCTGGTCACCCAGTTCATAAGGGGGGAAATGTTGAATGGCTCGTCCATCCGGGGAAACAATGGTGGCTGGAAGCCCAGCACGCACTGGAACGGGGTCGGGCCAGTGGTGTCTTGGCACAGGGAGTTTTGCGCGTATTCGGCCCAGGGGAGAAATCGGTTCCAGCTAGTTTGGTCCTGATTGCAGTACAAGCTGAGGTAGCGTCCTCGCTCCTGTATCTTCCACTATGTCTGTCCGTTGGTCTGAGGGTGATATTCAGATGACAGGTTAACTGTGCTGGAAGAGCGCCTTCCCCACATGGGATGTGAACTGGGGTTCCCGGTCGGACACAATTTCCTCAGGGACACCGAAGTTCCAAAAGGCGTGATGGAACAGTGCCTCTGCAGTCTCTAGGGTTGTAGGCAGGCCACGGAGGGGAAACAGCCACTAGGATGCAGGTGTTACCGTCCGAGTTGGGCAGATCCATAATGAAATCAATCCCCAGGAATGACCACGGCCGCTGCGGGATAGGCAGGGGGACCAGCTTCCCTGCGGGTAAGTGTCATGGGGTCTTAGAGATGGCGCATACAGAGCAGCCTTGGACAAATCGTGAGACTTTCCCTCTCATCCCGGGCAAGTAGTAGCATGCCTGGACCAGAAAGAGAGTTTGTCTCCTCCCCAGGTGGCCGGAACCTGGAGCCTCAAGGATCGATCTCAGCAGGGACTGACGGCATGGCCCGGAAACGAATGTCCTTCCTTCCGGGCACCCCGCAGGGGTTGGCTCTTCCTGTGCCGCGGCTCGAATCTCTATCTTCAACTCCTTGCCGTTCTTAGAGCCCGGACGGTAGGTGATGGTGTAATGGAAGCGAGTGAAAAACAGGGCCCATCTGGCTTGTTGGGGGTTAAAACGATTGGCTTCTCGCAGGTATTGGAAGTTCTTATGGTCTGTGGTGACTATAAAGGGGTGTGCCACCCCCTCCAGCCAGTGATGCCACTCTTTTAATTGCCAGTTTGATGGCCAGGAGTTCCCGGTTGCCGATGTCGTAATGCTTCCTCAAGAAGAAGGCGCAGAACCGGAGCTGGGGAGGGTTTCCCGACTGTTGGGATAAGGCGGCCCCTGCGCTGGTCTAGGAGGCATCTGCCCCCACGATGAATGGGAGCCGGGGATCCGGATGTCGTAGGAGAGGGTTGACACTGAATCTCATGTGAATCTCACACTGATCACATATCCCAGGAACTGCACCTCCGGCCGGTGGAACTCACATTTCTCGAGATTGAGATAGAGATGATGGTCCCTTAGTCGCTCCAGGACTTGGGTGACATGGCCACGGTGTTCGGTCGAGGCTCGGGAGAAGATGAGGATGTCATCTATGTAAACAAACATGAACCAGTGGAGAAACATTCTGAAAACCTAATTCATGAAGATTTGGAACACCGCAGGGGAAGTGGACAGGCCATACAGCATGACACAATACTTGTGACCAGAGGGGGTGATGAAGTCCGCCTTCCACTCATCCTCCTGGCAGATGCACACCAGGTTATAGGCACTGTGGAGGTCCAGCTTAGTAAAGATACATGCACCCTGTAAATCCTCCAGGGCAGCTTGGACCAGATGGAGCGGATACGGGAGTGGAGCGATTTGGGTGTTCAGATGGCAATAGTCAATGCAGGGCCAGAGTCCCCCTTCTTTCTTCTCCACAAAGAAAATGCTGGAGGCTGCGGGGAGAAGGACAGAGCGATGAAGCCCTGCCAGAGGGCCTGCTGGACGTAATCCTCCATAGCCGCACGTTCTGGAACCGACAACGGGTACACCCGTCCCTTAGGCATCTTAGGTCCTGGCACCAGGTCAATGTCGCAGTCCCACGGGTGGTGGGGGGGGTAGGCGAGTCGCTGCCTTTTTACTGAACATGTCCGCAAATGATTGTTACTCCGGGGAAACCTCCACCTCGGGGAGTTATTAGGGATTTCCATGAGTGTGGCCGCTAGGTGGATCAGGGTCGGACACAGGGTAGGTGGTGTAAACAATGCTCCCTGCACCGGTGGCTCCACTCGAGAATGTCACAGGGGTTCAATGAGAACTTCAGGGAGTGTTGTATCAGCCAGGGATGCCCCAGTATGATGCTTGCTGTAGAGTTCTCCAGAACAAGAAACCGGATCTTCTCGCAATGAAACAGGCCGACCTGAAAAATGACCACCGGGGCACAGTACTTCACCCAACTACAGCCTAAGGGTCTCCCTTGGATGGTTTGAACCGCCAGTTCCCATGTCCCTCTCTCACGGTGCAGCTGAAGCTGTTCCAGGCAGTCCTGAAAAATGAAGTTGCCCGGGGAGCCGAAATCTACCAGGGCGGAGAACAGAAGTGAGAGCGTGGGGGTTATTAGTGTGACCGGGAGCTTAGATAGATGGATGATTTCGACGGTGAAGTCGACAGTACTCACCGTCGGGCGTGGGGGGGCAGGCTGGACACTGGGTAATGAAGTGCCCTTGCTCACCACAACACAGGCAGGCTCTGGCCATAAGGCGACACTCTCTCTCATTTCTCGGCAGCCGTTGAGATCCGACTTGCATGGGCTCGGGCTCCGGAGTAGACAAGATGGAGTGTGGAGGAGTAGATTCCGTTTCCGAGGACCAACAATCCACCAGTCGCTGGGAAATGCAGATGGACAGCTGGATGAAGGCTTTCACTCTCGGTGCCCGCTGCTGGCTGCTAGGCTGAGGAAGCAGAGGCTGTAGTCCATGAGCAGGGAAGACCCTTGGCGTAGGTTGAATAGCTGATCTTCCGTTATGAAGCACGATGAGATCCGAAATCGATCAAGGTAAGTTGTCGATACGGGTCCGATCTTCTGTCACGCTCGGATCAAGAGTCGGAGACCAGAATACAATCAGTACGTTTTATTTGCCATAGTACACAGACAGAAGCTTAGGTTGAAGCACGAAACAGGTATAATCCGAAACAGGGTGACTCCAGAGATTGAGACAGGTGAAGGTGATTAGTACGAAGGCGAGGCACTGCGAGTGTGTTGAGTGCAGGGGGAGGCGTGGCTGGTGGTTCCATGACAAACAGCCATTAACAAAATTATTTTTAGTTTTTTTTTTATGGTTAATTAAATTAATCTGTTTCCACTGAATCCACCTTGTGCTTCATATTTGTTATTTTAAAGTATATAATCATATATGCAGACTAAAAATGTAAATAATGTTATTAGATTTTTATACTGTTTTAATGTAGTTTAATGTTGTTTTTATGTTTGTTTGGTTGATAATGCATTTATACTGCCTGGTGAAGCCAAATACCTATTTTCCAATCTGTACAATAAAACGAAATAACTAATACATCTTGTATTACACACAATAATATTTAGTAAATAATGGTCTTATGAAATTGCAACAAAAAAAACCAAAATAATTTTTAAGTTGGCTGCGATAAAAACAGAGCTGTCTCTTTTGTCATTTTGTTATATAATCTCCTAACCATAGCTGCAGTTGGACAACTGGTTCACTACCCAGACTAGCTTTGAATCACTCCGCATTGTTGGTTCTCAGTTGTCACATCCATATATAGAGAAAATATATGACATATATATGGCATATTTTTTAAAAGACCTGCTTTCTTGGACTACTAGTGTAGCATGCCAACTGAGAAACATAAGCAAGCCTTTTAGCCCATAGATGTGAGAACACTGAGATATAAATATTAAGGTACTCAAACATTGAAAGTGTGGTTATTAAGCAAATTATGAGATATGAGAGATGGTGTAGGTACTCCGTAAAGTAGATTTGTACTTAAATAATTATTGATAAATACTAAACAGCAAATTGCAGAGCAATCAAAATATTAAATACAACCTATAAAACATAGTCCTATTAATACCTATTAATTGTTTTCTAAAAAAACTCCAAAAGGTTCATGACTAAATCAAATCCCCATGAATGAATATTAATAAATTCCAACCTCAATATGTTTAATGAGAAAGCTGCTTATTAATTGCACAGAGAGGGTCAGCGGTGTTTGCTCTCTGGTGTGGTGACCTACAGCTAAAGGACAACAAGTTGATCTCGTTGGGATCTGATCCAGTCACCTGGGTTCCAAATGTTGACTCAATCATACACAGTCAGTATGGCCATAAATTTGCAACAATTACAATATCACCCTCACATTAGAGATATATATTTTTTTTACAATAACATACTATAACACATTCCTGTAAATGAAGAGAACAAACATTAAATGTAGTTTTAACAAATTAAGATATTTTATAATGCCATCTCGATAGTTGGACTCCAGTATACAGAAAATGTACTTTTATAATTTTTATTTATTTATGAACATATCGCCTATGCTGACTAACATTAAATAATCAGGAGAATGGGAGAGAAATGAACAGCACTTTCACAAGGGATTTCACTAAAGTAACCAACCCAGATATGTAGCCGAAGGTTGATGCCCAGCAAGGTGCTTAAATGTTGGCAATTTAGATATATAGGAATATTAAATACTTTCATCAAGCATTCAAAAAGAACAATTAGTCTGCCTAGCACCTTAATCTCCAAGCCACTTCATAAAGATTATATGGAACCCCAAGCTAAATAAATCCGAAAGACATGGCTTTAACACACTGGTACAGAGACATGTGCATATGGAAACCTTTAAAAAGGTAAAAGCAATCAAAGCATTTTTGCTAGTAATCCAGAGTCATGGGAGAAAAATAACTCATCAGCTATGGCTGTGTAACATTTTGCATATTTTGAAACACAGATACGTTACGTGCATGTTTAAATGCGTCAGTATTTTTTATGAGATAGCATACCTAAAGGATTGAAGCTTATTAGACACCATAGGTTTGTGTAGACTTATTGAGAAATAATAAGAAAGAACTGTTGTGAGGGACGAAGGTCCCAGGTTTTAAAGTAAACATAAGAACTGACTCACTGAAAACTGATCCACAATGACTTAACCAAATTATAGTAATTCTGATTTTAATAATAAGGATGTGCCTTAATAATTCAGGGTTAATGAATATAATGAATCACAAAAACCGGACTCACGATAGCGTTCTCTCTAGGCGACTGCCTGCAGATCCAATAATCTCTCCAAGTGTGCAAAATGTCTGGCCCAGGAAATCCTAAAACCAGAGAGACATATTAACTGGGTATAGAGCTCTTATGAGCAATGGAGCGTGCAGTATTGCACAAAGGTATTTTACAGTACAAAGCCTTGTACATGTAAAGAAACACTGTAAACCAATAAAGCCTTCAGGAATGTAAATTAAACATTACCTATTATAAAATCTAATAAGAGCAGTAAGCAGTAATAATCTAAATAAAGTACATTTTGTGTTTGACAACCCTTTGCTTTATAAAAAAAAATGCATCAGTACAATTAGTACATCAGTAAGTTTTTCTGATATCTTGGTGAAAATCTGCCACAGTTCTTCTGGAGGCGCTGACTGTCACACTCGCCTTCCATTTCTGCACATAATCCCTGAGAGATTTCATTATTATTTTTTGTCTGAAAAGTGGTGTATTATGTAATATGTTACATTGTTCTCTGACATTTCTGTAACATTAGATTTTATGTTGAAAATTTTGGGAAATCTAAAGTGTTTTTTAAACTGACTCAATAATGCAGAAACCACAAAATAGACATCTACAACAAAATTTGTATTTAGAAACATTAGGGTGCCTGAGGCTATGCGCAGTGCTGTATACAAATAAGCAAAACAGGAAAAGAGACTAAAAAGGTAATTGATGGGACTGTCGAAGCGAGAGAATTGCATCATGATAAGCTGTATATTATTATACTACTGTATTTCACCCAGTCAAATTATGTATCATTCTTCCAACAAAATTATATATGCTTTCCTCTGTAAAGAGTTTCAGTCATCCACATCATTATCACTAATCTGGAATTTTTATATAATGATGAGATTTGGGCTTTTGGTTTCTCATTTAATAATGTTGATAAAGTCCTCCAAACTACGCAAAAACAGTTCATTATAGTTCATTTTTAAACATTATATAATTGTTGACATTGAAAATGTTGAGAACTGAAATATTTCTGTAATGTTTTGTCATTGGAAAGTAATCAACTTTATTGTGGTAATATTTAATGGCACATCATGTGGAGACGCAGGACACCACTTTGCTGTTAATTATTTTCCCATAACTGTATTCCCTAATGTGTTTTATATCCAATAAATATGATTGTGTTTAAAATGAATGTACATAACAACTACAAAACCTTAATTACCTTGGTGATTACATTGCAGCAGTACAAGAAGCTCATGTTTGGGGGAAAAAATGTGAAACTATGTTTCAGTATCGTGTGTGTTGAAGATCACATCTCGTAACACTACTTTGAGCCGTTTCATCTCATGGACATATACATTGCAGTAAGTATTAATGTTGCACTTAACGCCTGTAGTGTTTATAGCAATGCACCTGAACACGAATAAACACTGTGCAAGTTAACTGAGTGCAGGAGTTTTGGCACTAATGTATCAGGATTAGCTACATTAGGCCATGAAAGTTATTTTAACATTAATTTTACCAGTTATACACCACACACTAATAATTTGAGCCCTTTTCATATTTACTTGGCTGAGTTTTCAGCATTTCAGATGAGCGCTTTAATGAATTTCTCAGGCTAATTAACTCTATGTTCAGAAATGGAAATCCCAGGAGTGTCATGTTATTTCTGTACTTTTGCTTTGATTAATCTGATATACCCAATGTAGCTGTTTTTGTAGGACTACTTACTTTCTGCTCATCCGTAACGAAAGGCAAGGGGGAGGGGGGGTTGGGGGAAGGGATGGGTGCAGATCAAAAGAGAGAAGGATGTCAAATAAATATCTGGGACAGAAAAATAAATCAGAAGCAGGTCATCTGTCAGAAAGAGTGATGCTTACACCTTGTTGTTTTGACTAAAGTCAGAAACGACAGATATTGATCCAAACCTAAATAGCAAAGCAAGAAGAAATGAGCTTACGTGTTTGGAGATGTTTGAACTTCTTGTGTCCACATTGTACCTGGAACAAAATGTGAAAAAAAAGTGTCGACATTAAGACACAAAAAAACTGTGTTCATATATACATACTGTATGGGTGAATGGACTGATGAATGGATGGAAAGATGGATTAATGGCTGGCTGGTTTGCTGGATGATAGATAGATAGATAGATAGATAGATAGATAGATAGATAGATAGATAGATAGATAGATAGATAGATAGATAGATAGATAGATAGATAGATAGATAGATAGATAGATAGATAGATAGATAGATAGATAGATAGATAGATAGATAGATAGATAGAATATCTTTTTGCCTTTTTCCTACTCAGTATTTGCTCTCTCTTATCTCATCTGTTGTGAACAAGTACATGCAGACCCTTAATCCGTTTTAGGAAAAGAGAAGGCTCCCCTGGTCCAGAGGTGTCTTCCTGCATTTAAATTCACTTTTTCGTTCTGTCGGTGTTTCTGTCTCTATGGTCAGGGTGTGCTGATGGACATGTGAAAGCTCCTCTAGGCTAAGATGCAGTGAGTAGTGTGACAGCTCCAGATCCCCAAGGGACATGATGGATGGCTAAGACATACACCACATTACTGACACAGTAGTTCCTAAAATCTGCAGGGATTATAAAGGACTTGGCCTGAATGTGTAATGTGTAAGTAGCGGTTCACGAATTTACTCTATGGTACAAAGAGAAAGCATGAATATTCAAGAGCATTTTTACCTTTTTTGTCCCTACAAATTTTAGAAACTGAACTCTACACTAAAGTGTTGTCTCTGTTATAGTACGTAAGCCACACTGTCTATTTTCATCCAGGTGCTTTATTTCCTTCTCTGTTTTTCCACCCCCATCCTTTTTTCAATCTTCAGCTTAAAAACAGTTCCATTCAGCCAATGAGAGCTCTCCTGATGTGTGCCGGTATCAAAAGGAAATTATGGCACAGCGTGCAGGCCCGCGAGCGGTGCTGAAATGAGATTTTATTGCACAGGAACGCTAAACTCACTGCGAGAAATGTAGTGGTGCACATTTACATACAATGAGGAAAGAATATAGCCGAGATGAGCATTGCAACTTTGACAAAATGCCTCCATTAAAATGTCCTGTTGCACACGGGAGAACAATCACTTTAAATAAGCTACAGCATGTGACAAATTGTGTTTCTCCATTCCAGTTTAAAGCACTGTTACAAAAAGCAGGAGATATTACATTACAGCTACTTTTGCAATTGGGATTTTTTTTGGTCAAATGTATTTATGGAAATATTAATGGTTCTTTATGCAATTTCTTGAATCAAAATGATAAGAACACCATTTTTTCTAAATGTCTCTCATCGCTTTGTCAGTGCAAGTGCCCATTATTAGAACTGGTGTCCTCCCAGCATGGAGTCAGTGCATCATATTTTTTATAAGATGAAACTGCCTCGCTTTCTCTCTGACCTGTTATTGCAGCACACTGTCGGATAGCACCCTTATCTCCACACGCCTGATTGGAAGACTGAAATATTGCTTTGATATGACCTTTGGAAGAAACTGAGAGGAAAAACTTCTAGTTGAAAGTGAGAGATCAGTAGGGATGAGTGTTCATTATGGTGTTCATTATAAATGATGGAGCAATTGAGAATTCGTTCAAAATACATGAAACTTTCCCTCATTTAACATGAGGGAAAGTGTGAAATGTCATATGGATAATGTTATCTGTATCTGTGCCAATCAAATGGCTCTTAATTTACCATGATACATAATATAATATAGGTGCTAATCACTGAAACTCAATTATGGACTACAGTGTGAACCATAAGCAGTAAGTGCTACTTGCTAAAATAAAATATGAATATTTCACAAAGAAAAAAATAAGCTCTATTGGTCTCTTATAGATAAATGGCAGGGCATGTTAAATGCAAGAATATGCAACAGACTCTCTCTCTCTCTCTGGTTCAAAAGACGAATGATGAATAAGATGCAAAAATCTTTAAGCACCACTTTACGGGCCTTAAACTGCAGTTATTACTATAAGAAAAAAAATATATATATCACATACAGTGCAACATTACAAAGCACTTAGCGCAATTACCTAAATAAAAAAAATCACAGAAACACAGGAGTAACATTATTATTGCTATTTTCCTTTACTTTATTAGCTTGATGTGAATACATTTCATGCATATTTTACCACACACACTAATCTATGCAAATCTCAGCACACCAGCCATGCATGTGAATAGCAATCCAGTGACTGGTAATGGCATACCTGTAATGTGTCTTTTCATGCTTACAGAAATAGACAGGTTGCTAAGAATAACCACAATAAAGGCCATGCAATAATATCTCATCTTTTCAACAGTTCTGTTCGTTTTCACCAGGCAATAAATTTTATTATTTTGTATCTGTCTTATCTACCAATATAAACTGGTATTTTAGATATATTATGTTAAAAGTGAATCAAATACATTTAACGTAAAAACATAACCTACTACTTTCGAAATAATTCATTTAGTAAAAGAATATTTGAAGAAGTAGGTACTATCATACTACAAAACAGCTTGAAAAATGGGTTCAAACAAACATAAACACACGCATACAGTTATGCACAAATGCACACCACCCCTCCGACACATGCATAAACACCTTATTTTAAATAGGGGGGATTTCTATGGGGGTATTTTGTGCTTCTACACTGGCGGTATTTTGGTGCTCCCTACACAGGATTGTCTATGGGTTTTTTCTAACTGCTTTTTTTTTTTTTTTTTTTTACAAAACTGCACCTGCAGCTTCTATTTAAAAAATATTCAGGAAGGGTGCCTGAACAGTGTAACTGAAATGCTAACAATTTCACAGCCATGTGAACAATGCAACAGCCATTCTCAAACAGAAGTCCAAATTTGAAGATTGGCCGTTTCACATGTACTTTTTAAAAAAATATATATATACAGTCCCCACTGAAAATATTCGACTGGCAAAGCGAACGCTTTTTTCACCCTATACATTAAAGACATTTGAGCCTTCAGGTCATGTACAACATTTCTGGCTAGCAAAAGATTAACTTGGTAAAGGTCTGGTAATTGACTTTGTGTCTAAAACCTTTCACTTTTTTCCTTCTGATGAAGTCTTTTATTGAGTTGGCAGTGTGTTCTGGCTCATTGTCTTGCTGCACAATGAAGTTCCTCCAAATTAGATTGGATGCATTTCTTTGTAAGTTGGCACTCAGAATGTTTCTGAAGAATTCTGAAATTACTCAGCTGCTACCATCATGAGTTCCGTCATTCATAAAGATTTGTAAACCCATTCCAGAAGCAGCATGCGAGCCCAAGCCATGACGTTATCTCTAGCAGCTAGACTGTATTAGGGCCGAAATGATTCCTTCGAGTAAACTATTTGCCTTGATGCTTTGTTTAGTCCATTTAAAAAAACCATTACTACTGACGCCCCACCCACTAAACTCTGGACCGAGATGGACAGGTAACTTAGAAGATGCTGCAGAATAAAGAAATTGAGGAACATGGAGGAAACAGAGAGGGGAGAGGAGAAGATTCCGACCAAAGAAAATGACAGAAAGTTTGGGATCATTTTAAACTAAAACATAAGGAAAACACTGTACAGTGCTTTAAATCTTAAATAGATTTTTATATATATTTTTTATATTTAAATATTTAATCAGTATTTGCATTTGCTGGCAGTTAAATGCACTAAATGTGTTAAATATTTCACAGATATTCTTGTATGCAATTTCAGCAATAAAAATGTATATTTTTCTAAAAAGAAAATAAATTTTAAGAGACCCGTCTTATTTTCTCTCTTGTATATTTAGTATTGCTCTTTATTTTTTTAAAAAGTACTTCTTATTACACAATTAATCGATGGAATTGTACTTTAATTGTTTTATCCTTTTTCCTCGCAATTCTGACTTTATTTCTCATAGACATGCAACATTTCTGGTACATCCACCAGTAACCATGTTGTCGGCCTGAAGTTTAAAGCTGTTGGTGTATGAACAAGGGTCCTCTGCTTCATCTGTCTTGTTCTGTCTCCTCCAGAGCTGATTGTTAGACAGAGTTCTCTCCAGGGATCGGAGGCTTAGTTTGATATCATGTGATTCTATTGATTGTAGACTATTTTATTTTCATGTGTAAAGCTTTCTGGCACTACAGATGGGGTGATGCTGCCCAACTGGCTAAAAAAAGGAACTGTGAGAAATAAAATCGTAATTGCAAGAAATAATATCAGAATTTTGAGAAAAAAAACCTCAAGCAAGAGGAAAAGTCAGAATTAAGCCATATCTTCTTGGCCCTCGCTGTTACACATACAACTACATGCATGTCTTCCCTCACCACATTCATAAACCTCCTCCTTGGCATTTCCTAATTCCTGGTGGCTCCATCCTCAGCATTATAAGCATCCTATCGATATAAACCATGTCCCAACCATGTTAATCGGGCCTCTTTTACTTTGTCCCCAAAACGTCCTACATGTGCGGTCTCTCTAATAAACTCGTTTCTAATCCTGTCCATCCTCGTCACTCCCAATGAAAATCTCAGCCTCTTCAGCTCTGCTACCTCCAGCTCCACCTCCTGTCTTTTACTCAATGCCATTGTCTCTAAAACATATGAAGGTTATTATAGCAAAAAAGAGGGACTAAATCTAAAATAAAGGTGTGTGTGTGTGTGTGTGTGTGTGTGTGTGTGTGTGTGTGTGTGTGAGTGTGTGTATGAGAATCAGATGGTAAACTGGACATAGGATCATCCATATTAAACAAGCGCAGATGTACATGATGTTAATGATATTCACCAACAAAGATGTGAAGTATGAGGAGACTGACAATGCTAGCGTAGAGCATTTTAGAGAAGGACACAGTAAACATATGAGTTATCAATAATTCAACCCCTAATGATTTTCAGTGGGGATTAGCTTAGCATCAACATTACACTACGGGGGCTCACCAAACATAATGACTCCACAGTCCCCACTAGTCAGGACTTGATTTACAGTAAATTCACCACAAAGTTTAACTGTACTGATATAATAATAATACTAAACTTTAATAATAAAATATATGTATTAAATGCAGTATATGTTGTAATTATTTATAATGAAACAACCTGACAAAAACGCTGAGAATCCTACAGAACACTAATAAAGATCATTTGGTTGAAAACAAATTCTGTGGAGCCTTTAAACAAAGGCTTTTCATAACAGCACATGTTGAATGTGACAAAGATCTTACAGACCCCGCTTCCCTTAAAGCTCTCTCTCTCTCTTCGCACTCACACAAACACAAGACCCCCTACACACATGGTTAAAAAGACAGATGATGCCATGCTCCATCTGTTTATTGACATCCAGATGGCTGGGGACTTCAGCTCTCTGCTGACCCCTTCACAAGGCCAGGTATGTGGGCATCCTTCCAAACAAACTATGACACATAAACTCATGGATTAATGGAATAGTGTAATGAAATAATGTTCATATGATGTGAAACCCTTTCATCTATAAATAATTATCAAACTGATAATTATTTATATTTAAAATTAAAAAAATATATATATATATATATATATATATATATATATATATATATATATATATATATATATATAAAATAAATACCAAAATAACACATTTTAAATGAATTTTTGAAAAGTGTAGAAACACAGATCCAACACTTCAACATCCAAAAGGTACAGTCTTCTTTTGAGTCATTAGAATATTAAGAAAATACTTAATTTAATCTTTTGTGTAAAAAGCTAGTTTAAAAACATTTCGGAGACATGCCTCATTTGTAAAGGCAAACAGTATATAATATTGTATGTACAATTAATATACTACAATACATTAAACTGATTGTCCATAAGTATGGACACTGCAGGAAAAGGGTTAAACAGACTTTATCTCTTACAAAAAACAACTTTCCACATGGCCTATAAACAGTGCCTTCCCCTTGAGTAGAGGAAAGCTGTGTTGGAGCTGCTATTGATTATTACAAAAAGAAAAAGCACATGAAGGTGGTGGTGAGACTGAAACAGGATGGAGGGGGTAGTAAAACATAAGGAGAACTGTACATCCAGCTATTGCATGAAGTAGATAAAACAGGCAATTCTAAAAATAAATTAATATTGTGGTATAAGTATATTACAGGCAGGTGGTAATAAAGACGGATAACGTTAAAATGAAAATCATATGAGAAGCTTCACAGAGGAATAAATGATTATCAAAGAAGTAAAGCAATTTTCTGTCCAGCAATGCAGATATTGTTTGTTGGTGAATTTGGAAGGCTGTCAAGTTCTGATCCATGTGAATGCTCTGAGTGAGGGTTTGCTGCAGGCTGCACCTGATCTACCCTGAGCACTCCCCCAATCCCCTACAGAGGACATCGATCACCTCTCCATGGTGTCCAGAAGGTGAGATGGACAAAGAGATAGATAGAGAGAGAGAGAGAGAGAGAGAGAGAGAGAGAGAGAGAGAGAGAGAGAGAGAGAGAGAGAGAGAGAGAGAGAAAGAGAAAGTGGAGAAGACACGGGATCTGATGTTTCAAACTGAGTCTTTTTAAGAATAATGTATTGGATTAAAAACTACTGTTTTTACTGACTATGATTATATGTGTATCAATGACATAAAATAGCTATACAAAACTACTTATCATACAGAAGAGACATAAATCTGTACTTACACATCAAACCGAAGATTCTGCTTCTCCTCAAAGAAGAAATCCAGAACAAATTTCCGCACGAAGTCTGGATTCAGCGTGTTGTCAATTACCTCCGTTCTGCCATACTGAGAAAGAGGAAGTTCAACTGGATAAGAAATAATGAGTCGGATATATCGTATTAGGTTGTAAAAAAAATCCTGAATTATTCTCCCACAAACATCTCAAAATCTTACTTTAAGTCACCATAGTAACTTTAAGCCCCTAAACTCAGATTCCCATTAAACAGTGGGCTTCCTGCTCTTTAAGAGGCAAAGATGAGCTATCGATCGTTTGCTATACCTTGGAACACCTAAATCCCTGACAGCCTCAAAAACACTCAGTCAAATTCCTTGCACCATGGTCTAACAGGAAATTACAGTGCCAGCTTTCATTTAGGCAATATTGTCTATCTGCAATAAGGCCATAAGCTATTGTTTATCTCTATTTTAGCTAATTTAAATAAATATTTGGCCTATTAAGTTCAATGGATGTGCTAATAATATCAAATAGTTTCAAAGATATTTTCTATTACAATATTATTACATTTATTAACAATCATATTTGTAATTCTTAATGTATTTGCAATGGTCTACTGTATATGCTCATATGAAAGTGCAAATGCAAAAGTAAAAAATAATAAAAAAGAAGATATCATGAGCATTGATCTTTTTTGACTGGTAAACAATGTATACCTTCTGTATTTCTTCATTTTCTCATTGATTTTACTGAAATGGGATTTACAGTCAGCCGATGAAAAAAAAAGAGAATGCTCTCGAAGAAGCTTTCTTTCACAATAGTCTTTCTTGTTAAACCCCTTCTTACGATGCACCCCTCTCTGGTCTGCCTGCCCCTGCAAAAAATCATCTCCTAAACCTCCCGCTGAGTAAATCCTAGCAGACAGAGGCAGGGTCTCTCAGCAGGCCACCTTTCTGTGACAGTTACCACTGGAAAGAAACTGTGAGGCTTCCGTTGAGAGTTAAAGGTACCTGCGCAGCCACTGAATGTATTTCATTGTCTCAAGAGCTATTAATACTGACTGATTCATCATGTCTTATTCAGAGGACACTCAAGTTACAAAGACTCAAGAATTATAATGTGTGCATGCATGTGTGTGCCACTTCCAAGTACCAGTATAACAAAAACCTCCTTAACACGTTTACTTTTACAGCAATTTTATAGGAACAGATTATGCAATCCACATATAAAAACACAGGTCAGTTGATTCACTTCATTTTTGAAGAGGTCATGTGCAAAAACAAGTCAACGTTACAGGAAATGACATGTGAAGTGATGTGTGTGAGAGTTTTATGGATTCATCACAAAGCACTTTTTTTGTATGAGGTGTTTTATTGTTAACTCGTTTGGTTTAATAATAAGGTGTTCTATGATAAAATGTTCATTTCTGAAATTCACACCAACAGAAAAACTAGATTTTGGTCGAAACCTGTCAAATGCAAGTGACTGATCAAATAGACTCAATTATATAGTAAATATAATAAGCTGAATAATGTCACAATATTCACCACTGTAACAAATTTGACCCTTTGGCTCAGTTCTTAACTATCTTAAGTATTATTGAAAACAAAATGTTTTCTGCTGGCTACTGGTTTCATTTAATCCAGTTAACTGCAATTTAAGCGAGAAACTTGATTAGATGGTTAATATATATTAATTATGTGTTTGCTATGTATGAACACACCCCACATGAATCACACATGCCACCCTCTTAATGGGTTTGTAACCTTCTTCGCATCATCATAAATAAATCCTAGCCTTGCCCATTTGTGTGCTGTTTGTTTTGTGTGTGTGTGTGTGTGTGTGTGTGTGTGTGTGTGTGTGTGTGTGTGTGTGGCATACACGATAGTCAAAAGCAAAGAGAGAGAGAACTAAAAGCAAATTTATGCCTGTCTCAAAGAAACATAATCATCTGATTGCGTACAGCATTCAAGAGGGAATAAGTGAAGGTGATTAAGTGTATAAACACATTGAATGCACTTGTAAAAATGATTTTCCAAATCAGCTCTTTATACACGTCTCTAAAGTAAACAAATTGGGAACATTTGTAAAAAGGAAAGAAATTCATATTTTTCTGTTAATAAGCGCCACTTGGTTTTTGCAGACATAAGTGTAATTTACAAGGATTACAAATTTTTAATTTTGTAAAAAATGCTGTTTATAACTCAGTTGCTGTTTGGCCCAGTGTAATCTCCAGTGACCACCAAAGTATTTTATACAAATTTTCCATTAATTTTATTTTATTGCTTTGCCCATGACCTCATATGCATTTTGTTTACACACTGATGGCCTTATTAAAACAAAATTTCTTGTACTTTATCTAAAAGAAGTCAACTAAATACAAAGGACTGAATTATTCTCTATATGTTTAACAAATAGGAAATACCAACTCAGTTATGGCTCTTAATTGTCAATTTGTTGAAGGATGATTATTCACTGAACGTAATATTACTAAGTCACTATTATAACCCTCAGCCTTTAAATAAAAATGTGGTCAGGTATCAGGTGTGTCTCAGTCAATAACAGACATATGGGACTTTGGATACAAGCCTTCAAGAGCCTGCAGCGAGACACTTCAACTGGGAATTAACATTAAAAGCTTTTTATATTCATGCCTAAAATTTTTTTTTTACCAGGCTCTTGAACATTTTATGCAATCTCTCTGAGCTGTGAGGGTACTTTCTGAATATTTCTACAACCCTTCTTCCATATCATAGTAGACCTAAAAAAAAAAAAAGGATCTGGTTAACAGCCCAAAACTACAATGATTGAAGTTTTAGTGTTTTTACAAAAATGGTTAAATGGAAAAATCTGATTGTAGTAACCTAAAATAGGGGGGTGTGTGTGTAAAATAAATTTGTATGTATCTTAAATAAAACTGCCCAGGCACCCTTTAAATCTACACAGAAATACACACACACACACACACACACACACACGCACACAGTATATATCTCATCATGCCCTAAGGGCTTGTGGACTTTGAGAAAACATGTAACAGAAACATATGGGACAGTCCAAGCTGTTCTTCTTTTTGGCATCCACAGTGTAGGAGACAACTGGCAGTTTTCTGATCTAGCAGCAAAGCCAAGCTCTAATTTCATTCAATAAGTCTCTTCCAAAATAAATCTTGTGGATGTTAGGTATAAACATGTTTTAACTTCTTCTTTCGGCTGCTGCTGTTAGGGGTCGTCAGAGCAGATCATCCGTCTTCACACTACTCTGTCCTCGACATCTGCCTCTTTCAAAACAACTTCCTCCATGTCTTCCCTCACCACATCCATAAACCTCCTCCTTGGCCTTCCTCTTTTCCTCCTTCCTGGCGTTTCCATTCTCAGCATTCTCCTACCGATATACCCAGATTCTTAGTCCCATTAGTTGTGAGTTTGGGTTTCAGTGGATCGGACTTGATTGTCTAGCACATCACACAGATGTTTGATAGGATTGAGATCTGGAAAAGTTTCAGGCAAAGTCAACACCTCTTTGTGGTTTTCCTCAAACCATTCCTGACCAATGTTTTCAGGTCCTCACCACTGATTTTAGCGAATCATTTTGCCATGAAGGGATGTACTTGGTCTGCAGCAATGCTCAGGTAGGTGGTGTATGTGTGTTGTCCAGCAGAACATTGCCCAGAGCAGCAAAATGCACAACGACTCGCCTTCTTCTCATTATGCATATTGGTGCCTTTTTTTTCCAAGGTAAGCCATGTACAAACCATCCCAATGATGAACAGCCCCAATTCCAAAAAAGCTGGGATGCTGTGTAAAATTTAAATAAAAACAGGTTGCAATGATTTGCAAATCTCATCAACCTATATTTTATGCACAACAGAACATAGAAAATATATTAAATTTGGAAATTGATGGGAGCAACACATCTTAAAAAGTTGGGATAGGCCGATGTTTACCACAGTCTAACAGTCTTTGGCGTATTTTTCATTTTAAGATGCAGCAAATATTTTAAGTTGGTGAAAGACAAACTGCTATGAAGCCATGCTGTTGTCACAGATGCAGTATGCGGTTTAGCATTGTCCTGCTGAAATATGCAAGGCCTTGCTTAAAAAATATGTCAGGATGTGGAAGCATATGCTGCTCTAAAACCTGGATATATCTTTCAGCATTGATGGTGCCTTTCCAGATGGGCAAATGGCTCATTCCATCAAGACTAAAGCAACCCCATACCATCATAGATGCAGCCTTTTGAACTGAGTGCTAATAACAAGCCAGAAGATCCCTCTCCTCTTTTGTCCGGAGGACGCTGCACACATGGTTGATTATTTATTAAGTTAAATTTTGATTCCAAGGACAACAGAACTGTTTTCCACATTACCACAGACCATTTCACGATCTTTGACCCAGACAAGACGAAGAGTGTTTAATGCAGTGCCATCTGAAGGTCTGAAGATCATGGACACCCAATATTGCACACAGAGATTTCCCCAGATTCTGTGAATCTTTTATTGATATTATGTACTGTAGATAATGATATGAAATGATCTGCATTTTATTGCACTGTACATGCACCTTGCACAATGACAATAAAGTTTAATCTAATCTAATTCTAATCTAATATATTTAAAGTCTTTGCAATTTTATGTTGAGGAACATTTGTAGATGCATCTTTTCACAAATTAGTGAACCTGTACATTCTTTACACATTCTAAAATGGTCTTTTTATACCCGATCATGTTACTGACCTGTTGCAAAATAACCTAATTAGTTGCAAAATGTTCTTTTATCTTTTCCTTGTTTGTTTCACTTACTTTTTCAGCCTTTTGTTGCCTTTCTTCCAACTTTTTGGAGAGTTTTGGAGAGTCAATTTCAAAATTACCTTTTTCTTTTCTTAAAATGGTACAGTATGCAGTTCAAACATTTTGTATGTTTTCTATGTCCTATTGTGAATATAATAAAATGGGTTTACAAAATTTGTGATTCATTGCATTCTGTTTTTATTGTATTGTACAAACATTTTTGGAATTGGTATCGTAAAAGGAAACATTATTCATCAGGCCACTTTTTTCATTTCTCCATGGTACAGTTCGCGGAAAATACTTATTTTGGAGCCTCTTTTGGCAAGCAGTGATGTCTGCATTTGTCCAGGATTACCTTTGTGAGCAATGTGTGCTACAATCTCAAGTTAGATTTGTTTGCCTTCATGCTCCATGCCTCAATGAGCCTTAGGGACTTAGTGACCCTGGTTCTGATTGTCCTTACTACTGCATAACATTTTGGAGATGGTCTGACCTAGCCATCACAATTTGGCTCTTGTCTGAATCACTCAGGTCCTTTGCTTGCCTAATTCTACTCAAGGACTAACTGTTCACTTGCTGCCTAACATTTCCCACCCCTTAACAGGAGACTTTGATAAGAAGCACCAAGATCATCAATGTTATTCAAATAATCTGCCAGTGGTAAAGTTATGGCTAATCAGTGTAAATGTTCCACCTATCCTAATAAACAAATTACAGTAACCAAAAATATAAAATCATAACATGAAATCCTTGCAATAAAACCAATTAATATTAAATGCTTTAAAATGTAAATGATAAACATGTGATTTATTATAAGAATTTTTTTTTTATTCAGTGTCATGTTGTCATGTGTCAGATCATGTAAAAAGGTGGGTTGTCTCATTTGGTAATTGCATTTTCTGTCTATTCATGGTGTTTTCCCCCATTTCTTCCAGGAAGTCGGCAAAAAGCAAGGAAGGGATACAACGAAAAGCTTCCTAGTTAGTGCTTCTCATGTCAACAGTGTAAGACAATTAAATCAATACTCCAGCACTTTTTTAATTCATCAACTGTAATGTACAATATGAAAGGTTTTGTGGTATCCATGAGTGATCAAGCATAGACTAAGAAAATGCAAAGCGTATGTTGTTAACACACAACCACAAATTATTTACTTAAAAGCTAACGTGGTGCCTAACTAACATCTTTGACAAGAAACATTGATTTAATGAACTAACAATTGTTGGAATATTATTATATGTAAATTTCCATCAAGCAAGTTTTCTTTTCTAACTGACACAAAAAATACCAGTTCATGGTCCCTGTTCAGATATGCTACAGATGCAATAGATAAAGATTAGGTTGAAACAATGGTGTATTTTTTGTAAGCCATATAGCTCAATTATGAAAACCTGATGTTAACTTTGTTGTAATTTGCCTGATCCTGGTGGAATGGAACAGGTTCTTTAAAACATAGTCACTACCAAGTTGGAAGGTTTGTGCCTTTAAATAGACAGTTGTAGAAGGGCTCTTCAATCAATTAGTATATTGATGAGAGTGAGGTCTTGTATACTGATGTAGTAACTGAGACTCACTGAGACTGACTGATTCCCTGCAGGCTCCTCCACAGAGAGTCTTTGATTATTGTACAAAGTGCAAATTAAACGCAAGAACCCTGACGTGTGTGCGAATGTGACATAGAGGCTGATTAGAAGAAAAATAGCATCTCCAATCAAAAGGAGCCTCTTCGATTCTCCAAAAAGCATAGATGGGTTGATGGAAAAAACTCACATTTTTCAATCCAACATAAAGCATTTCCTCTGTCCATTAAGAACTTGAACTTTTCTCCTGATACATTCTTTTCCAGAGACACAGGATGTAACATTTCTGACAGGTTTAAAGTAAAATGACCTTGAGAAAAATGAATGAGTCAGACTTACCTCTCTCCATTCTTTTGTCCCTATGCCTTGTATGTACAACACGACAACTGTGAAGGATAAAAAAAAGACAGGGAGTGAGAACATGAGATTAAAGAGCTCAAAAGCCAATGTGAAATGAAATGTCACTGCAAATTAAATGCAGTCAAATATTTTCTATCTGACCTTTTCAAACTCTTTCCACCTACATACAAGTGAGACAATTAAGGAGTAAAGCACCAAGTAACAAAAAAGTAAAGCACAGTAAAATATTACACACAAACTCATTGGTTAATGTTTTTTGTAATAACAATGTTTTTTGTAATAACAGACAGAGAATTTGCACAACTGGCCAGTTGTATCATTATCATAACTGGTATAAAGTTTACCCAAGTTATGTCATTTTGTATAACTCAATCAGATTAGATTAGATTAGATTAGATTAGATTAGATTAGATACAAGGCAACAAAATAAAGTTAGCATCTAACCAGAAGTGCATTGGTTGCGGTGTAAAATATTTACATATGTACAGGTTGGTAAGACTATGATATATGATACACATAAATAAACACAGATGAAAGATTTATGATCAAACTCTTGATGTCACCCAAAATGAGGATGGGTTCCCCTTTTGAGTCTGGTTCCTCTCAAGGTTTCTTCCTCATAACATCTAAGGGAGTTTTTCCTTGCCACATTCGCCACGGCTTGCTCATCAGGGACAAATTCACACCATTCACCTTAACTGTTGATTTGTGTAAAGCTGCTTTGAGACAATGTCTGTTGTGAAAAGCGCTATACAAATAAACCTGACTTGACTTGACTTGATGAATGCACAATATGAAATGAACAATATGAAGATAAATAAACAGTACACAGTGAGGGGATTACATACAATGAAGGAGATATCGTATACATTGTTTAGGAGAAGGTATATAAATGTGCAAAATTATTTGGAGTGCAAAAGAAGTGTGACTTTGTATATCTATTTACTCAATTGATTCCAAGTTTACTTTGTAAAAATCAAGAGTTGCAGTCTGATTTATCTTAAGTTTGTAATCTAGCGTACCAGTGCAGATTTATTCACTGCTAGAGACTCAAAGCACTTTTGTACATCACTCTGGACAAAGGCGTCTGCTAAATACCACAAATGTAAAAGAAGGCTATTATATACAGTGTAAGCAACAGATTCAACAGTTATTAAATTGCAATCTTGGGTTTTACAGTTTGTATACAGTGTATCATTAACAGTGCAACATATAGTTAGGTGATGCGGTGTATAGTATTCAGTATGAGTGTCTGGGATGGGGGTGTGGTAGTGAGGGGTGGATGGTAGGTGATGCTACTGGGGTGCACAATTCAGCATGGAAACAGCTGTAGAGGAAAAGCTGCTTGTTTTGGTCCTGAGGCTCCTGTAGCACCTTCCAGAGGGCGGGAGGTCAAACATTCTATGGGCAGGATGAGATAAGTCTTTAGTGATGTTGTATGCTTTCCTGAGACAGCGTTTCCTGTAAGTGTCAACAGTCTTTGGGAGTGAAGTTCCCACAATGCATTTTTTTCTCTGCAGTGGTCCTTTTTAGAGCCCTCAGGAAGCAGAGGCGCTGGTGAGCCTTCTTGACTAAAGCTGTTTTTTGTCAAGGAGAGGTCCTCTTAGATGTCTACCACTCCTCCATTGATGTGTTGGCTTTCTTGGTGTTGAGCAGCAGTTTGTTATTAGTGCACCATGCTGACAGGTGGTTCAGCTCCTCTCTGTAGGCTGACTTATCCTTTAAATTTGCGGCATTTAGCAGACGCCCTTGTCCAGAGCGACGTACAAAAGTGCTTTGAGTCTCTAGCAATGAATAAATCTACATTGGTATGCTAGATTACAAACTTAATATAAATATAACTCTTGAATTCTACAAAGCAAACTTGGAAAGTGCTATTTTAAGTGTTCAGGAAGAGGTAGGTCTTCAACCGTTGCTTGAAGATAGCCAGGGACTCTGCTGTACGAACTAGTAGAAGTTCATTCCACCACCTCGGTGCCAGAACAGAGAAGAGCCTTGAAGTATACTTACCTCACATTCTGAGAGAAGGCGGGACCAGTCAAGCAGTGCTGGAGGATCTTAGACAGCGTTGTGCAGTGCGAGGTGTGATGAGGTCTCTGAGGTAAGATGGTGCTGGTCCATTTTTTGGCCTTGTAGGCAAGCATCCGTGTTTTGAATCTGATACGTACAGCTACTGGAAGCCAGTGAAGGGAGCGCAGCAGTGGGGTGGTGTGGGAGAATTTGGGCAGATTGAACACAAGTCGTGCAGCTACGTTTTGGATAATTTGCAGTGGATGAATAGCGTTCAGAGGAAGACCTGACAGCAAAGAGTGGCAGTAGTCCAGTCTTGAAATTACAAAAGACTGAACAAGCACAGCCTGTGTGGACAGAAATGGTTGAATCCTTAAAATGTTGTAGAGAAGAAATTGACAGGAACGAGCCACATTAGCAAAATGTGAGAAAGACAGTTGACTGTCCATAGTTACCCCAAGGTTACGAGCAGTGGCTGAAGGGGAGAGCAGAGAGTCATGAAGAGATATTCAGAGATCTTGACCTGAAGATAAATCAGCTGGGATGACCAGCAGTTCTGTTTTGCTGGGGTTGAGTTTTAGTTGATGAGCACTCATCCATGAAGATATGTCTGTCAAGCATGCCAAGATCCGAGCGGAAGCTGTGGTATCTGATAGAGGGAAGGAAAAGATGAGTTGAGTGTCATCTGCATAGCAGTGGTAAGAAAACCCATGTGAGGATATGACTTCACCAATGGAGTGGGTATAGAGGGAGAAAAGGAGAGGACCAAGTACCGAGCCTTGTAGGACACCAGTGGTGAGTCTGCACATGGCAGATGTGGATCCCCTTTATGTTACTGGTATGAGCATCCTTCCAGGAGAGTCTTGTGGTTGACTGTGTCAAATGCTGCTGAAAGGTCCAGGAAGATAAGTACAGATGACAGCTTGGCTGATCGAGCAGCATGCAGTTTCTCAGAAACAGCCAAAAGGGCCGTCTCTGTGAAATGTGCCGCTTTGAACCCAGACTGGTTTGGTTCATGGAGGTTGTTCTGTGAGAGAACAATATCGATTAACAATTATCGTTGTTCTTGATGAGTCATATTACTGTGGTGCCATCTGCAAACTTGATAATGATGTTAGAACCATATGCAGGATTGTAATCGTGGGTGAAGAGGGAGTAGAGAAAGGGACTCAGCACAAAGCCTTGTGGTACTCCAGTGCTAAGAATGAGGGTGGAAGAGCAGTGGTGGTCTGCCCAAACCTACTGGGGCCTGTTGGTCAGAAAGTCAAGTAGCCAGTTGCAGAGTGATGTGCTAATGCCCAGGTCTCCAAGTTTGGTGACTGACTTGGAGGGAATGACAGTGTTGAACGCTGAACTAAAGTCAAGGAACAGCATTCTGCCATACATGTGTTGATTGTCCAGGTGAAAGAGGTCAGAGTGCAGTGCTATGGAATCTCTGCTTCTGTTTTTGCTTTAGGCAAATTGGTGTGGGTCTAGGGTGGAGGGAAGACAGACATTGGGATGTGCCAGGATCACCTGCTCAAAGCACTTGGTAATGAGGCGGGTGAGTGCTACTGGGTGGTAATAATTAAGGCATATTGTGGTGTAGTGTTTTGGCACTAGCATGATGGAAGTGATCTAAAAGCAGGTGGGCACAATAGCTTGGGCTAGGGACAGGTTAAATAAATCCGTTAGAACCCCCACCAGCTCTTTAGCACATGCTTCGAGGACATGTTGTCGAGGAATGCCGTCAGGCCCTGCAGTTTTCTGTGTATTGATCCTGCTCAGCACCAGGCTGACATCGCCTGGGGAGAGTGTAAGAGGCTGGTGGTCCACAGGGAGCTCGGCTTTGGTTGCTGACTCCTGGTTATCCCTTTTAAAGTGAGCATAGAAGTTATTTAGCTCATTAAGAATGGAGATATCGTGGATGGGGGAGGGGTTGATGGGCTTGCAGTCACGAATGGCCAGGATACCCTGTCACATACGCTGGGTGTTCCAGTTGGAGAAATGTTCCTCAATCCTTAACTTGTAGCAGTGCCTGGCCATCTTAATGCCTCACCTAGCCCTGGCTGCATTTGTGCATCACCAGATCTGAAGGCAGTGTTGCGGGCCTTCAGTAAGAGGCATACTTCTCTGTTTATCCAGGGCTTCTGATTCGAGTACTAAGTGACCTGTGTCTGTGTGGTAACATTGTCTATCGTGGTGTTTACATAGACCAATATGGCAGAAGCATAGCTTCAAGTCTGGTGTTTGTATAATCCTATATGGAGGAAGCATAGTTTTCAAATGTCCACAGGTCACCTGAGTGGCAAACCTGTTCCAGTCAGTATGTCAAAACCGGTCCTGAAGTACAGAGTCTGCTTCCAATGGCCACAATTTTATCATCTTCACTGTAGGTTTCAACCTTTCGATGAGTGGTGAATACTTGGGGGAGATCAACCGTCCCATGTGGGGGAGGGGGTAGCTTGTAGGCATCAGGTATGTTTGTGTAAACCTGGTCCAGAGTTTTTTTTCCTCTGGTGTTCCAGGAAACATGGTGATGGAATCTTGGAAAGGGTGTCTTTAATTTGGCATGGTTAAAGTCACCCACAAAAACAAAAGCAGCATCTGGATATGTTATCTGTTGTCTGCTAATTGCTGCATGTAGTTTTTCATTGCAAGCTTGGCATTAGCATTTTGTGGAATGTCTACAACATTAACTATAGCCTATGTAAATTTTCTGGGCAGATGAAGGGTCTACACTTTACCAATTTCCAGGTTAGGTGAGCAGTGCCAAACAGAGTTTGTGCAACAAATTTTGTTTATATAAATGCACAGACCTCCACCTCTGGTCTTACCGGAATCCTCTGTAGTCCTGACTGCGCAGAGAACTTAATAATGCTTGGAACGCCGCTGTTCAACCATGTTTCTGTGAAAATAATGATTTTAGCATCCAAAATCTTCTTGTTGTTGGTGATGCATTATCGCAGTTCATCCATTTTGTTGACTAGTGACCGGACATTAGCAGGGAAAATGCTGGGTAAGGAGAGCCGATGCTGTGTTTAGCTTAGATTTTTGTCCACTACATTTCCCCCGCTTATTTAAAAAGAAAATCTCTAAGTGCACCTAAAGAATACTATGCCAAGTTTACTTTTTAAATGCTACCATATTTGGCTCCTGAGTGGAGCAACAGAAAAGTATTTACACTACTTTCTTTCGGCTTCTCCCATTAGAGGTCGCCACAGCAGGCCATCCGCATGTTTGATTTGGCACATTTTACTATTGTCTTGAAATCATATTTATTAATGGAAGGCCAAAAGCTCCATGGATAGAAGGGATAGCACACTTTACTCTCTTTCCTGTCAATCACAGCCATACCAGTCAATTGCAAGTGTCTCCAAGCTCATTTTTGCAGCAGTGGATGAACAGAGGTTTGGAAAAAGATGCAGTTGGCTGGTTGTGTTGTCTCTGAGGAGGTACACTTTACCCTTTTAGTCTTTATTAGTCGTATTCTTGCTGAGAACTGCCAAGTAGGTTGGAGAATGCAAGCATAAAAGTATACTGCAATGCTAGTATCAAAGTACACTTTAAAAAACGTAGGTGTCAAAAATAATTGGTATACTTTTAAGTGTAATAATATATAGTCTATAACAGGACATGCTTCAGAAAACAGACCAACAGGCAATTTAGCACAGTCAATTCTCCTACCCCATATTATGGATTAAAAAAGGAAACTGAAGAACCCAGAGTAGGCCCACTTTACTTTCCTCCACAACAGTAACCTGAGCTTAATATCTGGGGATGCTGGAGCTGTGAGGTGTCAATGATTCCTGCTGCACCACCTTAAATATAATATATAAATATAGGTGACATGCACTAACTCACTTTTTTTTTTTTTTACATACTTTCAAGTGCACTTGAAATAGTGTACAATATTGTATGTTTATCTTATTTCATTTTACTTACATTTTTATAATTTGTGTGCTAACAGTGAGTATCAGTGGTGTGCGATCAGGGCCAGCAAAGCCTTCAGAAGCACTGACTTCACTAACAGAATAAATTATATAATTTGTTCCATAAAATTGTATTAATTTATTCCCAACAGTTTATTCTCTTCATTTCGTAGCATTTCTCTTGGCTGCACTGCTTCCAGTACGTGTATGTGGATGTTAGATTTTTTGTCCAATCAGATTTCAGCCTTTATGTGCTGCCATGTCAATCTAATCTGCCCAGGGCCTTCAAAGGCTGTTCTGCTCACTTTTTACCAAAAAAAAAAAAAAAGCTCTGTTTCTTTAACCAATTAGATTTTATATTCGCCTCACAGGGCCAGCTAGCTAGCGTCAGCATTTTTCCATCCTCTGATTGGTTGGTCAGAGGGAAACCGTTACAACCAAGTTCGACTGACAAAACACGTGTGTAGCGCGCTGCACACATGAATACATCCGAGATGACATTTTTTACACCTACAGAGGAAGAGAAATTGATTTGGTCTCAGACATACTTAAAAAATAAATTTTCAAGAAAAGCTACACATTGTGAGAAGGTCACCCAACCCCGAAGCTAGCTAGTTTGTCTCAGCCCGGGAAAGGGTTTGTTCACCACTTTCAGACCAGTGAATACGAGCGGTACCACTGGATTACAGCCTCTGAGGAGCGGTGCAAATTATGAGTCTGCATCTCTGGTGAGTAGGTTGTATTTTATTTATATTTATAATGTTTTCGTCATGTTATTAGACAAATATTAATTTTGAACTGCTCCAGATGATGTAGGTGCACAGTTGTGGTGGTAGTGTAGAGGTTTCGAGTTGTCTTAACAGGGTTTCATGCTTTAGTAAAATGGTATTCACCTTTCACATGTGAAATTCCTCTCTCTCTGTAATGCCACGCGTTGTTATAATGCGTTTTTGTATAGTATTGATGATTTCTTTAATTGCGACGTGATAGTGGTGGTCTTAAGGGGTGGATTAAGTCGGGTAAGTCCCCACTGAAAGCCCAGGTACCAAATGCATGGCCCGCCACTGGAATGTATAATAGTATTACCAAATTAGACATGCATACTGATATACATAGACCACAGTTTATTATAAAAGATTTATAAAAATATTATATGCCCTATAAACATATTTTTTTATTATTCATTGAAAAAGTATTTTCCTTTGCATTAATCTTATATCCTTCTGCTCTGTGTGTGTGCATTTTTTCATCACCACAATGCTACATCAAAGCTGGGTCTGAGACTGCAAATAACCCATTCAGCATAATGCCTGGCACCGCGGGGCCCAACCAAGTGTGAACGCCATAACTCAGTCTCCCACTACTCCCCTCCATCTCTTCAAAAGAAATCATAAGCAGGTCCATTGTAAATTAATAAATACAGAGATGAATAATGGGTGGAAAGGAGGGATATAGCAAAAAGAAAAGAGTACAGCCTGTCCAGTGAGATTTGCAGAGTTGCCAGTAACAGCACAAATATTGACCTTCACAATATACCAATATTTAGAAGTGGGTGATATGGCATAAATATTATATCAGACAACTTTATAACCTCCAGGATTCTCTGTTCTTCTCAACACTGAAGATAGTTTTAATGACATTGGCTGTATGATGCCTTTGCCTCCATGATGGTATGGCATGGATAATTATCTGCCTGTTTTTCTCAGCATTGAGGACACTAAAAAATCCTGACCAAATCTCCATCTCCATTTGCAGAAACGCAGCCCCAAACTTAAAAATAAAAACAAAAAACTATGCTTCACTGTTGCTTGCAGATACTTAGCGAACAAACTGTCTCCTGCTACAGCCAAATATTTTCATTTACGATTCATGAGTCCCAAGCACCTTTTTCTGCATCCCAGTTCCTATGTTTTCTTGTAAAGTTAAGTCCCTTAGCCTTGTTTCTATGTTAGAGTTATGGCTTTTTGGCCTCAATTCTTCTATGAATACAACTACTGGCCAGACTTCTCTAATCAGCAGATGGGTAGACCTGGGTCCCACCTGGGGTTCTTTGCTGATGGAACTGCTGGACATCTGATGTCAAAAGGAACTAAGCATGATGTGTATTTAATTTGCTGCAAGTTTCCTTGGCCGTCCACTGTGTACACAGTCCTCAACATTGCCCGATTTTTTGTGCTTCTTCAAACAAGATTGAACAGTATTTCTTAAAGCCTTAAAATATTTAACCCTTGAGAGACATTGCTAATGCAGTATTGTGTATTGTGTATTGTGTATTGTTGCTGTGTTTAGTTTGGCCATGGTGTATGACCTGTAACATGAAACTGTCCTCCACAACCTCACCGTAGTAGCAGAGTTTGGTTGTTCCTCAACCAATTTTAAACCTCCTATACATCTGTTTCTGTTTCAGTTAATGACTGCTTTTTAATCTATATATGTAATTGATGAGCATTAGAGCCCGCTTGGTTTAATTGGTCAATCATACACATGATTTTGATCCTACAAAATCATTAACTTTGTAGAAGTTTATAAAGTGTATAAATTAGGAATTGATGCTGGTTTGAAGCCAAAGGGTAGTCAAACAAAATATTGATTTGATATAGATTTTTCTTCTATTCCTTCACTTATCATTTTGTGAATTGATAAAAAACAAACAATTCAAATATATATTTTTAAACGCATTCTTAATTTATAGCATATCTACACACCTGCCTAAAATCTTTGAACAGAACTATATGTTATATATTCTATTAGTAATACTTGGTGGGCATCCCTTTGCTCTAAAACAGGCTTTTCAAGGCACCACTTATACAAGATGTTGAAAACATCCTGGTGCATGTAGACATGTTGGAAATGTATAATTATTGCACATCTATATATGGATTTAGATCTAGTGACAGGGATCTAGTGACAGGGAAAATCATGATGATACACTACCGTAATTTTTGGACTATTAAGCGCAACCAAATAGAAGCCGCACCCACTGAATTTGACAAAGATTTTTATTTTGAACATACATAAACCGCGCCTGTCTATAAGCCGCAGGTGCCTACATTGAAACTAAAGAATTTTACACAGGCTTTAATGAAAGACAGTGCCTGTTACACGGCTTGTATCTAAACCGTAGCCTACCAAGAAAGTCATTGTTCACTGTCTTCCTCCTTCCTTTCACAACAATTTCTCTCAAGAGTTTTTCTTTTGGCATCGCCGTGCGTTTAAAAATCACCATCGGTGAATCTTTTCTCCCGATGCCATGCAGCTCAGAACACAGGTGAAGTGCGTCTTTTCATGCCCGGTTGTATTCATCGTGAGGAATGATTCGCATTTCCTGTTGCCAGTCCGAGTGAGCGGCAGGTCAAACGTCAGAGGAACCTCATCCATATTTATGATGTGATGCGGCCCGATTCAGTGGGAGCGTGATTTATTATAAAGAACTTCATTGGTTCACCTGAACACGTTCTGCAATTTAATTGACTAATGTTATGGGGCTCAGTTTCTTGGCTTGAATCTTGTGAAACCGGGAAAAACCCAGGAAAAATCCATAAATTAGCCGCTTCATTGTTTAAGCCGCGGGGTTCAAAGCGTGGGAAAAATGTAGCGGCTTATAGTCCTGAACATACGGTAATCTCATTGTCATTTTTAACCAGTTTGACATGACTTGTGCATTACATAGTTCCTTATTGTGCTTAAAGTTGCCCTTATAATATAAGTATTAGTATTAGAGCCCAATGTTTTCATTTTGGGTACTGATCCAACAGATCCACTGCAGACACTGTCAATCTGGCACATATTCTCCAACATCTGGAATCTCCCAACAACTACACCTGCGTACTCTTTGTGGATTTCAGCTCAGTGATTAGTACAGCCCTGGCAGCTGTTTTTGAAGGTTAACCTATAATTTCATTGCCCAATATTTGTATATTTGAGCCATGAACAAACAGGTTGTGAAAGTGCAAAATGTAAGTGCTCAAGTCTTATTACTCAGTGCAGGCACACTCTGTGCTGAGTTTACGCCTGCTTCTGTTCTTTTGCTTAAAAAACAGATTTCCTTTTAAATAGTCCTCATGATACCTTTATGATTCATCCCAATCAATGACGAGTCATCCTACCATCAGGAAGTGGCCTGGCCTACCGCATGGTGTAATGACAACAAACTCATCCTCAACACTCAAAAACCCAGAATCAAGACCCCAACAGAATTAGCAACTTACCAATACACAACACAGATTCATTCATATTTTTGGCTAACTTTATCTGCAGCTTTAAGTGGGACCTAAACACTGTTAACATAATTGAGATGACCCAGTATAGTATAGTCTACTGGCTCAGACAAATGAACATGACTAGTGAAGGGAATTACAGTTTTTCAGTCATTCAGTTCATTTGGTTCAGCTCACTAATAGGAGCTGACCCTTTCAGCAACCAAATGAGTCATTTTTGTCTTAACCAGACAAAGGTTGTAAAACCATTAAAATTAATTGTTTTTTCTTGCCTACCTGTGTAAGGAACTCTTGCTATACCTTCTAATTACTACAATTATGTACTGTGCATTCGATTTTAGAGCGTCCCTTTAAATAATTGTTAATAAAGTAACGCACTACAAATGTGCCCTTACAAATATTGTGAGTATTCCTGCATTAATGTTATTGCACCTGCTGGGTCTGTGGTTCATTACGGAGTATAATGCTTACGAGCTTCCACTTATCCAGGTAACTGATTGCCTCCCTAAATTCACTGGCTGCATTCAGTACAATTACTACAAGCGGTAATGGAATGGTCCCTGTCTGTCGCATCCCTCATATACACAGAAGACTGTCTAATATACGTCTGACTATTCACGGTAACGAGCAGCTCAGATGTGGAAAAGACGTTTCCATGGAAGCATTTTGATTGCATTACACAGTAAGACTAACAGCACTGCCTACATCTAAAAAAGAAAGAAATTCTTTCTTCACATATCCCAATGATGTTAGGAAGATATGGTCAGTGTGTCAGCACCCTTGGAGCACAGAATCAAGGGACCAAAGTGTGGCAGCTTAGCAATACCTGGGTTTGAACCCCTGACCTTCCAATCAGTAATCCAGAGCAGTAACCACTGAGCTACTGCGCCTCCATTAAAGAAAACTATAATATGGACAGTTGCATTACTGATATAATAAGCTAGAATTATATAATATGCTTTTGGAAGTATATTTGTTTAAATATATGATTCAAAACTAAACAATAATAACAGATAACTATTTCAAGTAAAGATGCTTCAGTATTTTTCTAATGTACTGAAAGTGCAATAGTAGTGCAATATCACTACATATACTGTTTGAAATAATTATATAATTAAAATCCATTTAAAAAAAAATACTCATTTTAAACACAAAATCAACAAAATATTTTCATAACACAACACACAAGTAAATGTTTTCATTAAAGAGTGCATTTTGATAAATATTTTGCTTCCATTGTGGCACATTGTGGGATTGTAATGTAAAGAGCACTGGATAGATTAAGGTTTATCTTTGTATAGACAGAGCCATGAAGGCAACAGAGCGTATACTTCACAAAGGTTTGAATGAACTGGAGTCTCTTTTAAACTGTGAGTGTAGGTGTGAGTTACTGGAAGCAGGTGTACTCAATTAGTAGCTGTAAGCTGTGGGCAATGGAGTCCAAGTGGAGTTACACTGTGGCCTGATACAAATGAAAAGCAGTTTGTTTGTGTACTGCACTTCATAGAATCTTCTTTATAGTTGTAGGGGCAGGAAAATCTTGAATCAACTCCCATATCCCAGAGTCACATGGATGAATATATTAAATTAGTGAAATGTGCTAGTATTTGATCAATAAAGATTTATTAAATTTTTTTCCACAGATATGCAGCTTGCTCAAGGGACATGTGAAAAACCACTTATATAACTGAGAAAACCCAAATCTCTTTCTCTACTGCCTTAGACAAATGAGGTATAAAGTAAGAAGTATAAAAGTAGAGAATAAAGACGTGACTGTTGATGTAGTTCTATTCTGTAACTATCCAAAATATCCTCCTCATCCACCATCTGGTACAGCAATACTGACTCTCACACCTAGAGGAAACCTGAACCTGAGATATAGTCAGAGTTTGGCAATGTATCAAAAGTAACTGTGAAATATACTTATTTAATACAAAATTGGAATAATAGCCACACATGATCATTATTTTTTATACTGCTCAAAACTGATACACCCACCCTTATTAAAGTCATAAGTACTTATTGTCAAACATGTTCTTTTGCTGTGAGTGCATGAATTAGAAAAGGAAATTGCAAACTGTTCTCCTGTGCCCTAGTGAGCCCCAAACGACCGAATGCATCTAAAAAACAAGTAAAATGTGCAAGTACTAGTTGAGATTTCTCAGTATTGTGTGTCTTCTCCTTTTTATAGACACACATTCTCACTTTTTCATAGTGTGTGTCTCATACCGGAAGAAGGGATGGAAAGAGAAAAGAGAGGCAGACAGGGCAGTGAGAGATGAAAGAGAAGCACACTCACATGGTTTCTCCTTTACACTCAGTGTGATCATGGTTTGAAGTGCAGGACATCCTCTTTGGCCGATCATTACCTCCTCCCACATATGCTCACAAACACACACTGATATACACACACACACACACACTCATACACGTTACATTCATAACCCTGCAGATTCACTAATCTAATCTGTGTGCATGTATGTGTGTGTGTGTGTGTGTGTGTGTGTGTGTGTGTGTGTGTGTGTGTGTGTGTATGTGTAAATTGCGCACAGTGCTTCAAAAATGAAATTCATTTATTAATTATGTCCAAGTTAAATTATGGATTTTACAAAATTTCATGTATCTGAAAATATTTAAATTATGTGTTTGTGGTGTGGGGGGTTTCAGGGATGTCATCAAGACGCTTGTATTTATCAGAATCAGGTGTTAAATACAAAAACAGGTGAGTTTAAGATTGCTAATTAATACCAACTAGGGGCTAATCTCATCCTATTTATATACTCTCTCTCTCTCTTTCTCTCTCTCTGATCAAAAATGATCAATAGTTTTCCTTCTTACTGTGCCATTTTCAGTTCATCAACCTATTTCTTGTCATTGCGTTGCTTTTTCAAGTGAACAACAAGTGTAGCAGAAGGCAACACAAAGTATGGGGTTAATGTGGATGAGACAGAGGGAGTCAGTGATGTAAACATGACTGAGAACAGAGACATTACTGATCATCATTATCTTTACTCTGCTTGTGTTCTACATGGTGGTTGTTCAGCCTGGATACATTAATTAGATAATTAAGTTGTTAATTATTTTGTATTAATATGATGTGAGGTCCAGTTACCAGTGTGACACTAAAACAGATAGGAATAATGGCTACTTTTTACTTAAGTACATGTCAGAGTTCAAAGTTTTTTACTTTACTTGAAAAAGTGTAGTCAGTAATCCAACTTTAACTGGTCTTTTAAAATATAAGTATTTGTACTTCTAGTTGAGTGAAAGATGTGTACTTTTGCCATCTCTGGTGTGTGCATATTTGTGTTTACAGCCTTATTAAAATAGAGATGTGCAATGATAGATGCCAAAGAAATAAGTCTACAGGTTTCTTTAAGCATATTAATGTGATAAGGCAATGTGTATACGCCATTTATTTTTTCTCTGAAATATTTATCAGTTGATTTCTGTAAAGAATTACTGTACATAATTATCAAATATAAAGTTATTGAGTTGATAAAGTCACTAAATGGACATAAACAGAGTGTGGTGCAACCCACAAGATTATGAGATGCAGCTGTACAGTATACGTTACTCAAATTGTTAATAAATTCAAGGATAAAAATGTCTATAAATCGTATAGTGATTCTCTTATATGATAAGAGAATTAAAATCAAGAGAATTAATACTGTGTTAACTGTAAGTATACAGTATTCAGAAATGATTATTCCAGTCAGAATATTCTTATTAAAATAAACTTGACATTTTTGGAACATTGAAGATATTTGGGTCATTCATAAATAAATGAAAATTCAGGAGATGGCCAAAACAAGCAACATTCAACACTGAGCTGCAAACACAGAACTGTATAACCATAAATAAATATATGGTTCATTATGTGTTTATGAGTTTAATATTGATATAATCAGGTTTAGAAATGGGTTTGGATACATTTTCTGTTTTAAATTGGGTTTATTAAAGCTCATTAAAGAAGCCAAACCAAATGAAACACTTATTACAGAATTTTTTGAAACGTCTACAAAAAATAAATAAAGGGCAAAGCTTACAGTGTTAAAAATATTAAATGACTTTCAAACAACAAAAGGAAGTTCCATTAAAGCAAATATCTTGTGCAAATGTTCCTACAAACAATTTATGAATAAATCCATTTGTATCCATTGTGATAAATAAGCCGCATTAAAAAAAACTTGTCAGACGGATTAAAATCATACTAAACAAATCAAAACAGGGTTTTTCTTTTTTGTTTGTTTGTTTGATTTTTTTTAAAGCAAAAAAAAAAATGGGGAAGGGAAGACTGAGGTGCAATCTATTCATATCAGAGAAAAAATTGATTTGCAAGTAAATGACAAAAAAAACTGAAAGAATATTTACATAGAGGTAATTTCTCAGTACCCAGTTCAATGCCAACGATTTACTACAGCTATATCTTAATATAGTGTATCTTTCTTTTTAAATTACATAAAGTTTTGTTTTCAGCAAAAAGCACAAAAAAAAATCACGATTCTTTTATATCTTAATACAATACAGTATTATCAAAAGAGGAACTATGATTCACAACCAAAATATTCCATAATAGATTATAGAATAACACTTGATCTGACAGGAGAAATCTAAATATAAAAATTTTCTGAAATTAAGTAATCATTTTTTGTCAAAGACACAAAAATGACTTAGTGAAAAGAGAAAACCATAATTGCATTAGCATTAATAATGATTAAGGAGGAGTGGGAGGCTGTCGTTGAGAAAGGTTTTTCAGGGAGACAGTCTGTTCACACAGAAACTCTGATGAAAGAGCAAGACTAATTGGGCTCCTATCAGCCCAAGTGGAGAAATCTTTAATTACTTTTGTATTGGTGGAGAAGCCAAGAGTCCCTGGGCACCCATGCTTCTCAGCATAATGTAATAACACACAGCAAGCACACACACATATCCACTTTGCCAGCTTTGGGCTCAGGCCACACAGAGCTAAAGCTCTAAAAATGACTCTATAATTCTTCATTATGAAAACACGGCAGCTTCTTACACATATAAGCAGCGGTCCTCTGACAACAAGGCAAACCCGCACACTAAAAAACAGGTCTACGGGTTCATATCAAACAGTTAATATATCTAAATCTGTTAAGTCTGAAAAATCATGTTTTAAAACTAGGATCACATTATCCTGGTAGAGACATTATTCTTAGTACCATCATTAAAATACTACTTGGTGTTCGATGAAGCCATACATGTTTTACACCATATTCCAATTTTAGACCTTATTAGCACATTAACTTTCGGATAAGACAGGGTTTGGACTTGTTGGGGGAAAATACTTCACTTTCACCAGGTGATTAAAAAAATATCAGAAACTGCATTTACACAATCCCTATTCATCAGTTAATAATTCAGCTGATAAGCCTCAATTTCATTCAACCTCATTCTTCCTTCAAGGACAGACAGAAGCACAGACAGTTTACATAATTTATTGAAATGTACATTTTGGCTACCTCTAGTAATTACAAACTTGAGGTACAGAAAACAATTCAGATGATTTAGTAATACTGCTCATTATGAAAGTTAACAATAAGCCCTTTTCAATTTAAACAGGCGTTTCAATGGAAATAAAAAGTTTACACACCCCACAATTAAAACAGCAGGTTTCTGTGTTGTAAAAAAGGAAACCTAGATAAATCACATCTTTTTGATTTGAATGTGATTAAGCAACTAACAATATTCAGAATTTTAGACAAATAAATCAAATAAACTGGTTGCAAATATCCACATATCCCTTAACTGATACTTTGTTGAAACACTGAAGCCCCAGCTACTAAAGTGTGAAGGAATCTCCTGTGCCCCATTTTCTCCTCTTGCTGATGATGGCCTTCACTGTGTTACATGGAACATTTATATCTCATTTGGAAAATCTTTTGTATCCCTCTATCGATCGATAACTTTCAAAAAGGAGATCTCATGCAGGCTTTATAACGTCTTTGAAAACTATGACTTCAGCAGTAGGATGAAAGAAAAATGAAGTCAAGTCAATCTTGAATTAATCTGAATACATTTTTTTTTTAGTTAATCAGAATCACTTCATTGATGACTGGTGCATAATAATTACTCTCGAACATGAGTTTGAACATCGATGGTAAAAAGTTGCATACCCCCATTCTTAAAAACAACTGGACAACCAGGTTATTGTGATATTCCCCAGATTATTATTAATTAATATATTATTTTTTTATATGTCATTATTATTACTAATATTATATTACTTGGCAATGGGAGAAACCTGGACAGATTTAGACACACAGAGTAACCTGTACTCGAGACAGAGCTGTGAAGCAGTATTGTTGTCCACAACACCAATGTATTGCCCTCAACATAACATTCTGAATTCCACAAAAAATCACATGTTAATATGTCAGATACAAGTTTAAATGTACATGTCTGTGAGTGTGAAAACTGCATTATCATGCACAAACTGTACAGCAGCTAAATCCCAAATACCAGAGCAGCATTACCAAGTACCTTCCCAAGGTTTCTTATTACCCCTTTCCAAGGGCATAGGTGCATTAGTCATTACCTAACACGTATCTGGTATGTCCTCAAGTGGGTCAGATCCTCATGTATATTGTTTTTTTTTTTACTATGTGAAATGTGAATTTCAGGTCATTACATGAATACCTCCAGAACATTTATCCTACCTAAATGTAAAAGCAAAACATAAACTTGGCCAGGATGCGGAGAGATGCTGGTATTGAGCACTAATAAAAAGACATATCAATAACGCTGTGCAGAAATGCTTACTAATTAGCTGTCCTGACAGAGGGAGGACATTTCTTTGGCATTTAACCAAAAGCCACAACCACAGAACAACAAAAACTGCATTAACGCTTAATGATGAGCTGTGCTTGTATGAGTGGTCTGAGTGCTTTAGTTTCCTTGAAGAATTTCTTGCATACGAAATGATCAAAATAATCCACTTACCAGGATCTGATTTCGAAAAAGTGTCCATGTCCAGTAGACTCCTGCACAAATGAACAAGAAATAAATATATATTACACAATGTAATAATTAAAACCATTTCATTAGACACTGCTTTATTAATGCATTCATGCGTTAAAATAACCTTTTCACAAACAATCTAATAGTGAAAAAAATTGAATCAAACAGTAAAAACACTGCAGCTTTACTGTCAGTGTGAACATTTTAAAGGAAACAAATTCAGTTTCAAAAAGGAAATTTATGTTCAGTGATTGTGGGTATGGAACAGAGGTGGGAAGTAACAAAGTACAATCTACTGTACTTAAGTAGATTTTTCTTGTATCAGTACTTTACTTCGTTATTTATTTTTCGGACAATTTTTTACTTTCACTCATTAAATTTTTCAGACAAATATCTGTACCTTCTACTTACATTTTCAAACCAGACTTGTTACTTCAGTTTTAATCTATTTGGTGAAATGTCAATAGTTTTTCCTCCCATTCCGCACTGCTTTCATTGTGCGGCTTTTTCAATTTACCACTGGTGTATCATTTCCTGGCTCTCACACACCACAGATGTAGGCTAATTTACAAAGCTAACAATAAGAAAGCCAGAGGGCAACAAGAAATATGGCTAACGTGGATGAGACAGAGGGAGTCAGCGATGTAAACATGACTGAGAACATATTAATATGATGTGAGGTCCAGTTACAGTACCAGCATTACACTAAAACAGGTATTAGTAATGGCAAGTTTTTACTTAAGTATATGTCAGTGCCCAAAATTGTAGTCAGTACTTCAACTTTCACCAGAGTCTTTTAAAACATGAGTATCTGCACTTCTACATATGTGAAGGATGTGTGTACATTTGCCACCTCTGGTATGGAATCTTATGCTAGCAGTAAATTAAGGTTTCTTGTGCAATTATGAGAACATGTTGACTTCCCAGGTCAGTATGAGTTGTTATATAATAATAACATTTTGTACTGTGTATATACTCTCTTTTCACTTTATCCTTTTCAAGGTCTCAGTGAATCCAGTAACAATTTGTGACAAGGTTGAAATAAATCAATAGACAAATACATATATAAATATATAAATAAATATTAGACTCTCTAATCCACCTTAGCGGTGATTAGGGACTTTCAGTCTTCTTGGATATGATGCCAAGTTGGAACACTTTAATTTTGGGGTCTTTTTCCATTAATCTCTGCTAGATTTCTGTAAGCATCTCTGGGTTGATAAGTTCCTTGGATGTTCAGTTTGGTTCCAGTTTAGACACTAAATGGGACAATTTATAATCAACATTCACAGTTTTGTCTTGAAACTTTTGCTGAATGTTTTGGGTGATTATCTTTTTGTAGCATTAATCGTTACTCCAATCTTGAGATCCTGAGGATTACAGAGCAGGTTTATTACAATATGTCAATCAATACTCTGTTGAACTTTCTGCTGCTAAAAAAACTGAAAAAATCCTGCATGATTCTGCCACCATCATGCCTCACAGTACGGAGAGAATTCCCGGTGCGATATCTCACTGCACAGGTTTCCACCAGGCTGGGTTATGTCTAAAGATTGGCACTTAGGCCAAACAATTAAGAATCCATTGCTTCCAATGTCCTGTGAGGTACATTTCAGCAAACTCCACTAAGGAATCCCACATGCTGTGGAAATGTCTCTGTTTGCACCATAAACATTGTAAAGTGGTATAGAAATGCTTGTCCTTCTGGGTCTGTAGATTTTTTTGTATTCCAAGACTATGCCTTATTTTTTGTAGCTTCATGAGGAAAAAAATAAATGAATCATGCAACCTTTTATTTTTAAGGAGGACAAACCCAAAGATTAGGCAACAGCCCAATCATCTAAATTTATCTTTATTTAACATCCACATATACACGTCTTGAGTTGTTCTATCCCTGTAGGTAATTTCCTTTAAACAAGGATAGAGCTTTAGGATGAAAAAACCGAGGCACAGCAGCCAAGCCCCATGCATATTCAGCGTAACCAGCTTTCCCCTCACCTCATAGCTGATTTTACAGCTTATTAAAGCTAAAAGAAACCATTTACCATGTTAATCAGTAAACAATGATAAGCAATAGTGTGTCTGGGTGAAATACAGAATCATAATGGTGCATGTATATGAAGGTCTGACACTCTGCATTAAAAACAGGATACACATATATGATACTCTAGCAACTGAAACAGTAAATATGTGTCACATCTATCACATTTAAAACACATAGATAATAATTAATTTGTTTATAATGTCATAGAATACAGACTGGGCCATTTGAAAACAAAATATTACTAATGTGTTAATGTATATAATTAATAAGATTAATAAGTGACACTTTTACAAACCCGATTTCAAAAATGTTGGGAAACTGTACAAATTGTAAATAAAAAAGGAATGCAATAATTTACAAATCTCAAACTTATTTTTTATTCACAATAGAATATAGATAACATATCAAATGTAGAAAGTGGGACATTTTGAAATGTCATGCTAAATATTGGCTCATTTTGGATTTCATGAGAGCTACACATTCCAAAAAAGTTGGGACAGGTAGCAATAAGAGGCCGGAAAAGTTAAATGTACATATAAGGAACAGCTGGAGGACCAATTTGCAACTTATGAGGTCAATTGGCAACATGATTGGGTATAAAAAGAGCCTCTCAGAGTGGCATTTCCCCAATGCTGCGGCAAAAAATAGTGGAGCAATATCAGAAAGGAGTTTCTCTGAAAAAAATTGCAAAGAGTTTGGAGTTATCATCATCTACAGTGCATAATATCATCCAAAGATTCAGAGAATCTGGACCAATCTCTGTGCGTAAGGGTCAAGGCTAGAAAACCATACTGGTGCCCATGATCTTCGGGCCCTTAGACAGCACTGCATCACATACAGGAATGCTACAGTAATGGAAATCACAAGATGGGCTCAGGAATACTTCCAGGAAACATTGTCGGTGAACACAATCCACCGTGCCATTCGCCGTTGCCGGCTAAAACTCTATAGGTCAAAAAAGAAGCCATATCTACACATGATCCAGAAGCGCAGGCGTTTTCTCTGGGCCAAGGCTCATTTAAAATGGACTGTGGCAAAGTGGAAAACTTTTCTGTGGTCAGACGAATCAAAATTTTAATTTTTTTTTTGGAAAACTGGGACGCCATGTCATCCGGACTAAAGAGGATAAGGACAACCCAAGTTGTTATCAGCGCTCAGTTCAGAAGCCTGCATCTCTGATGGTATGGGGTTGCATGAGTGCGTGTGGCATGTGCAGCTTACACATCTGGAAAAACACCATCAATGCTGGAAGGTATATCCAAGTTCTAGAACAACATATGCTCCCATCCAGACTTCATCTCTTTCAGGGAAGACCTTGCATTTTCCAACAAGACAATGCCAGACCACATACTGTATCAATTACAACATCATGGCTGTGTAGAAGAAGGATCCGGGTACTGAAATGGCCAGCCTGCAGTCCAGATCTTTCACCCATAGAAAACATTTGGCGCATCATAAAGAGGAAGATGCGACAAACAAGACCTAAGATAGTCTTACCAGCAGCCATATCACCCTGTAGCCCAAGACAGCTTGCCCACTGAAGCTAAGCAGGTTTGAGCCTGGCCAGTACTTGGATGGGAGCCCACCTGGGAAAAAACAGGTTGCTGCTGGTAGAGGTGTTAGTGAGACCAGCAGGGGGTGCTCACCCTGTGGTCTGTGTGGGTCCCAACACCCCAGTATAGTGACGGGGACACTATACTGTTTAAAAAAAAAAAAAAAAAGCACCGTCCTTCGGATGAGACGTTAAACCGAGGTCCTGACTCTCTGTGGTCATTAAAAAATCCCAGGATGTCTTTCGAAAACGAGTAGGGGTGTGCCCCGGTATCCTGGCCAAAAACTTGCCTGCTGGCCTACTAATCATCCCCTCATATTAATTGGCTACATCACTCTATCTCCTCTCCACTAATATGCTGGTGTGTGGTGGGCGTTCTGGCGCAATATGGCTGCCGTCGCATCATCCAGGTGGATGCTGCACATTGGTGGTGGTTGAGGAGAATCCCCCCTTTCATATGTAAAGCGCTTTGAGTGCTGCAGAAAAGCGCTATATAAATGTAACAAATTATTATTATTATTATTATTATAGTTAATCAACTAGAAGCCTGTATTAGACAACAACTGGGCTGTGTAAAGAAAAAACTTTTACAGTGCTTAATGTGACAAATAAAGACTGTTTCTTCTCCAATGCAATGGACTTTCCCCTCTGGTTACATTCATGACCATCTTTGAAATTGTACTCTTTGTTCTGCCAATGCCAGGCCAAAGGATTTTCCTAAAGTTGTTCTTGTTAACAGTTGTTTAAAGAATGACTAATATCCACTCATCCTTCTCTCTCTCAAAATAGTCTGATTTCATTTTAATTGTGCAACATATGCGTGAGACCAAGATCCATCTGTTGCGCAGACACTGGGGTTAGTGCACATTCTGATTACACAGCCGGTGGAAATAAAAAAATATACATAGACCCGACAAGTGTTTTTGTGATTTATGTTGAGATATCCAGATGATAAAAAAAATGCATTCTTTTTTTCACATTAAATAATAAAAATAAAATAAATTCAGCAAAGAACTAGACACTTTTTCATTGAGAGACACAACGGAGAGACAAGTTCAATTTTAATGACTGCAGACAGTGAAAAAAGTCAGATACAACTGAATCCCTTTAATGTACCCTTTCAGTTTTAGAGATACTGTGACATTGTGCTTTTTGATTTATTGTAAGGCTTAGGCATTTGATGTTTCATACAATTTCTTGCTGCTTCACTTTCACATCACACAAGGGCAGTATCTGACATGGTAATAAAAATGTGAAAGAAGAACTAGATAGATGTCCTGCAAAGAGCTGATGTGCATATAAATGAACAAGACTCCTTATTCTTATAATACACACATCAAACTTGAATGAAATGGAACTTAATCCCTCTGAGGGTGAATGACAGATAGGAAATCTGTCTGGACCTGATGGATGACATCTGTCCTGAAAACAAGGAAACATAAGCAGACTCCACAGGGAAAATGGAAAAAAATAATACATAGATATCTGCCCAGAATGAAAAATCTGACAGTGGTGTGCAACAACCTGCCACTGGCTAAAAGTGGATACATTTCTGATTTTAAGGCATGTGTGTGTGTGTCTGTATAGATAAACATGTTTGAAAAATCCTACCATACCCATGAGACATGATGAAATCTGTAACTGTGCTTTGGCACTACTTTATGTGTGCCCTCACTGAGCACTTTAAAAGGAACACCTGTACACCAACTCATTCATGCAATTATTTAATCAGCCAATTGTGCAGTAGCAGTGAAATGCATAAAATCAGTCAGACACGGGCCAGCAGTTTCAAATAATACTCATGTAAGAATGGAAAAAATGTGATGTCAGTGATTTTGCCCATAGCATGATTGCTGGTGCCAGACGGGCTGGTTTGAGTTTTTATATAACTGCTGATCTCCTGGGATTTTTACCCACAACAGTCTGTAGAGTTTACCCAGAATAGTGCAAGAAAGAAAAAACATCCACTGAACGTCAGTTCTGCAGATGGAAAAATGGCTTGTTGGTAAGGTAGAGGTCAGTGGAGAATGGCCAAACTGGTTACAGTAACTCACTCTGTACAATTGAGTTGAGCAGAAAAGCATCTGCAAAAGCAGAATGCACAACACATTGAACCTTGAGGTGAACTGACTACAAAAGCAAGTCAGTAACAAAAGTAAAGGCTGTGGTAGGAACAGTTTCATGGTTGAAGACTGGAAAAAATCGAATAAATCTCCATTTCGACTGAGAAACACAGAATTTTGAAAATGCATCCCCTCATGAACACAATTTCTCTTCTTCTAATGGCTAATTTGAGCATGATAATGCACTATATCACAAAGCAAAAGTCTTCTCAATCTCATTTCATGAACCTGACACTGAGTTCACGGTTCTTCAGTGGTCTTCCTAGTCACCCGGCTCCAAATCCAATAGAACACCTATGGGATGAGGTACTGTACAATGTGAGATTCACAGAATAAGATTACACCTGAACAATCTGCATGAATTGCATGACCAACGTGCACCAGAATCTTAAAGGTTTGCTTCTAATATCACCTGGAATTCTTGCCATGAATAATTGAGGCTGTTTTAAGAGGAAAAGGAGTCCTTCTAACCAGTATTAGTACAGTGTTTACAATAAAAAGGGCTGAGACGCTGTGGATTTAAACGTTAAAAAAAAAAAAAACATACAGGAGGACATTACTTTCCACTATAGGCAGGCGGCCACACGTGCACACCCAAGCACACAAACACACACCTGATGCCCTGTTGTCAAGCAGCCTTAGCTGAATCCAATCATTCATGGGAGGGAAATGTGTGTGTGTCTGTGTGTGTGTGTGTGTGTGTGTGTGTGTGTGTGTGTGTGTGCGCTTGCATGCTTTATGCAGCCTTCTCTAAGCTTTGAAGCATTCTCTAGGTCCTTCACCTGGGAGCATAGATATATAGTATACCATGAAAATTACATACTGTAATTGGACTTTCATTGCCTGTGCATGACAGGCAATACACGGTATTCAGGAATATATGATACTTTTCTCTTGTAAAGGTACAAAAGTGTATTCTTGAGGATCTCACCACAGCTATAAAGAATGGTATTAGGTCAGTTCTGAAAGGACTGACTTGAAGAACCTTCCAGATGCATTGAAATCTAGCAACAACAACAACAACAAAAAGTTCTTCACAGCCAAAAAGGAAATTATCACAATGGTTAATTGTTAGGGGAATATAAATGTGTTGAACACATACACACGTGTGTGTGTGTGTGTGAATAGAGTGAGCGCGTGGCGTGGACAGCAGGCGCACCCCCATATACACCTACACCAAGGCGAATCTTGCAACACAAACACCATCTCTTTCACAAGCATCTGTACACAATAAATATACAATAATCCCCACAGACAAACCAGATTAATCTGTTCATGAGCAAATTCGCATTCAGTTCACTAAGTTCATTAATGATGGGGCAAAATGCAATAGATCGATGTCTCTGTTAGAGCGCATTAAAGTAGAGCCCATCGTCCTGCTGCCTGTAACACAGTGTACGCGCGGACTCACCTGCACGAGACTGTAACTTCAATCTTAGTTGCCGGTACCGTAGAATGGAGCGGGTCGAAGTCCCCAATAGAGGCCATCGTGACACTCGGGAATGTTCAAGATATTTGCAAAAACAAAATCCCAAAGTTTTCAATTTTCCATCCGACACTGTGTATAGGTCTGTTTCAGTGTAACGAAGGGGAACGCGGCGGTGATGCAGGCAGGACTGCGACTTGACTGGGGAACGCGGGGTGTAAGAACGCGCTACCTGAGTGACGCGCCGCCCCGCACCACAGCGTCCATGTGTCTCCTCTGGCTGAGGAACAAAGCAGACACTCACTCAGGGCGCACACTGAACAGCGAGAATACACTCACTCAGGTGAAATGCAGCGCGCCTTTATTAAAGCATTAGAAACTCCCACATACAAATCAACAGACTTACAAAAGAGTTATCATATCGTACGCCTATGGTTAAGGTTTTTTAAAGGATGTAACTGCTGCTGTTCTTTTGGTCAGCCAGCAGGTGGAGACAGAACCTAAAAAAAGTTCAACGTTTGACACTCAAAGTTACGTGTGTGAGGTCTTGATAGCATGTGCGCCTCTCACATTCCTTCCAATAAAAGATGCTTCAAAAGAGACAGTTATATTTAACTTTTTTTGCAGTCATTGACATTAAACTTGTCTCTTTGTCTCTGTGTCAATAAATGTGATAGTTTTGGCTCTTTTACTATAATATATATTTTTTGATCAGCTGTATTTCTGAAAAAGAAAATGACACACTTGTCTGGACCACTTACATTGTTGATTTCAACCAGCTATGTAATCAAAGGGCTAAGCTAAAAATCTTTGTTCAATATCTTCCAAGTAATACAATATATAATGTTAGTGGGAAAAATCTAATTAGACAATATTGTGGCTCACAAAGCGGAATTAAAACAGACAAACATAGTTTTAATTTCTTCATTTATTTGCACTGGAAGAGCATCTGTCCCATATCTCCTCAGCCACCATAATGAGATATTAAGGAAAATAAAAACAAACAAAAACAACACTGTACAAAGAGACAAAGAGTGCACCACTCTCTATAAACAGAACAGAATGAGGGTGAAAGAAAATTGCATTCAATTGTAGTTAAAGGAAAAGATGGTCAATAAAAGGTAAATATGCAAATGTGAAAAAAATAACCCAATGGTTAAACTTGGTGAAAACTGAATTCTGAAAATACTTTCGAAATAAACGAAGCAATGGGAAAAACGTGTCATGCAAGGTGCTTAACTGCTATTGCTGTTGAAATTTGCTATAGTGGTTTTAATGGCAGGTATTTATTTTGAGTGTGACAAATGTTTGTGTGGACTCACTTATCTGGAGCAACATTATAGGCAAAAAGAGATCCATAATAATCAGAGTGACCGGAGACACTCTAAAGCTTTCACATTGATCATTACAAAGTTCTGCCATTTAGTTACTGAGTAACATGGAGAGGTGGAGGTGCAGTATAAGTCTTAAAAAAACAAAACCATGTCCAGATTTGCATCCTGCCTGTCCCGAGACAAATAGATTCAAATGGAGCAAGACTGAAGACTTTAAATTAATAAAAATGAACATGTTTAAAATTTTGTAAAGGTACACACCGCAATTCTAGGTAGAAATCACCTAAAATGTAGCCCAATAATAGCAGAAAGGAAGGCACAACATGTGGTGGTCCTGAGGTAAAATAAAAAGGCCATCAAAACCATTTGGCATTGAAAACATAAAATCCCAAGTGTTAAATTTCAAGTGCTGCCTTGATTTCATATTCAACATGCAACCAATCACCGCCAAATATCTGAGCATCACTGGCCAAACCAAAATCATTCAATTAGTTATTAAAAAAAAAAAAAAACAATGAAAAAAAACAACAACAAAGACCTGGAGCAGCTAAAACTAATGACATTATATTGTACATCGTGGGGCTGCTGTTTCGATATTTCACAGATGTATAACAGCACACAAGCATTGCAGAGCCAGGAGTAAGAGAATCACTTCACAATAACAATCGCGACAAACTGTGTCATAAATACACTGTTGAATTAACTACAAACCCTTCCAATTCAGAAGAAAATTATCATCCCTCTTTCACACTCTCCCCAGATTCAAACATGCTGCAGTTTTTACTTGTTATTTACACTTCATATTATAATGCTTTGTGGTCGTGTTTAAAAAAAATCTTAAGACAAAAATCATGAACAAATCAATTCAAACTCATTTTACAAAATATGTTTATAGGTTCGTAGCCCCCAAAACTGTAAAGCTTTTGAGGTCAACATAGAAACTATATTGAAACAATTTGTTCATCACTACATATTCTTGTAGCAACAATATAGCTACAGCAATAGGAAGAGCTAAAAGAACCCTTTTTCCCTTCGTTATGTTCATGCTCAGGCTCTCAATCATCATGCCATGTAAATGTAACATACATAAAAAGCGGAAACTACAATAAACATATAAAAAAAAAAGAATAAAGACAAAAAAGAAAAGAAAGTAAAAATTTACCAAAGGTGCCTCAACAGTCAAATTCGGCATGTAAAAACTATTAAAAGCAACACAGAAATAAAAGGTAACCCCGGCATTTAAGTTTGGCACGTTGAAGTAATGATGGAATGGTGTGAACATAGTGAAGGGAAACAGAGGGCAACGAACAATAAAACAGAAGTAGCAGATGAGATGAGTTGAGTTTTGATTTTGAAATTGCATGTAATGACGCACAGGAGCAACGTGGTGCATGGGGATTTTTGAACACTGATTTCAGAGAGAGATTATTATAAATATGGACTACTTGTTCCTGGATCATGGGATGATGAATCACATCAAATGGAGGGCTCAGAGATAAAAATGATATAAATTGTCAGACTAATGAGACCAGCAGAAGCAGGAAACATTCTCTTGGTGATTCACTGCTACCAAAGCACGAGACGGATAGTCAGAAATAACTGAGGAAAACAGGACAGAATGAAAAGTGGGAGCTGAGTTCAGACAATGGTATTGGTGCCTCGGAGGCCAACACCACGGGCAAACTGCTCCAGCAGACCAGAGATGGCTCCGGATGGACTTGGAAAAGAGGACTTCAGCCCCACCGTGGAGCTGTAAGCCCCCAGGAACAACTCTCTTACTGCCTCCAGTCGAGCCTGCCTCTCAGATACAAATGTACACCTACAGAAAGAGGGGGAGGGAACAAAAAATTGAGAGATGCAGCATAATTTTAAAGTGAATTAAAGGGAGAAACCAACTGCAGTGTTTGCTTTGCCATTATAATCTTGTTTCCATCAAGAGAGTTTTATTACAGAGCTGGTAATGTGGTTAAATTGCATTTTGTAATGAACAAATAACTGGAAGCATCTCTTGTGCATCCCGGTCCTCCCTGCATTCTACCATGAGGAGAGAGGGATGGATGTTCTTTGCACACACACTACATGCCCTGTTAAAGAGACACATTCAATTTGCCTGGCTGACTGAGCGGAAAGTGTAGCTCAAAGGGAAAAAAAACAAGAGAAATAAGCAAGAGATGGAGAGAGAAACTGCTCGTTCATGTCTTCTCGTTCCACTTTGAGCTCTCTACATTACCTCATTCTACAGGCTAATTATTTAAAAAATGTATATATGTCTTTGATATATTACTTTATGCACTGCTCATACATTAGAAATCCCAAAAACATGAGCACATGAAAACACGTTTTTTCCACCTGGAAAGAATCAAACCACCCATACTGTAAATGAAAGCTTGTACACGCAAGACAGTTTTTGCAGCAGCCCTCTCACTCGTTCAGCCCTGAATCGCTAGGCCATAAGAAGGAGGAAAGTAAAAGAATGGAGGAAAAAAAAAAAAGGGAATGGTCAACAGAAGAAGGGTGAGGTAGGACAGAGGAAGCATGTGAGACTCACATGCGGCCGCTGGGCCCCTCATCTTGGAAGCTGAAGGGACGGAGTGACTCCAAAGGGAGAGAAGCTGCATCATGGATGCTTCCACAGCCTGAGACAATCTGCCAGCTACCATACTCTGTAGATATAGAAGACCCCGAACGAGCATACTCCACCATGGACCTTAGAAAAAGAAAGAAAGGCACAGAAACACAGAGAAAAGGCCTCACTTGCAATTAAGTCTCTCACATGATTGCCAAGGAACATCAAAACAAGAAAGAGAGCGAGATAAGGGCTAAACTGCAGCAGATGGATCAAAGATGGAGCAGAAAACCATAATTACAAAGATAAGGAAGGGGGAAATAAGAAAAAAAAAAAGGTTGAAAGGATGCTGGGGTGGAAATGAGGGTTGGAGCACTAGCAGGGCGATGAGAAGAGTGAAAGGGCTCCAAATTTTAGCCAGAAGTTGTCAGAAGTCTATTATTTAGAGAAATCCATATGTATCTTACTGTTGGAATTTTTTTTTTTATAAATATATATATATATTAGGAAAAAAATTAATGTATAAGTCAAGGCAAAAACGTAAGGCGAACATGGGTACCCGAGTACCCAGTACCCCTAACTGAACAAAGATGTGAGGAAAGCTCCCAGCTGCACCACCATAAGCAACATGTGTATTGAACAATAGAACATTTTAGCTTGAACTGTGTTTAGTTCCAGGTCAAAACCACCTTAATAACTAGCATACTGCCCCAGAATCACTTTGCCGACCCATCATCTGACCAGGTTATTTGGTTACTCAACGATGAATGGACCACAAAAATGTATTAAAAACTACAGTTGTGCACCTGCACAAACCCCTAAGGTTGTGGAGGCCTCTGCTGGCAAAAAGATGTCCTAACAGTGATAGGTGAAAGTTGCCAAAGCAGACCACACCACCATCCAGGGGATCCAAGCTCGTACCAGGTCTAAACAATTTTCCTCGTACTCAGACATGGAAAACGCTTAGTCACTTCGAAGCTTAAAAACTAATAAACATCAAACAATACACTCTGCATTTTACTAGATGCAGCCATTGGACAGTGTCAAAACAAACACACCGCTGCATACATTTGTCAAATTGATACAAAATCTATCAGATAATATACATTAAAAAAAAAAAAAAAAAGACAACCATCATATCCAGGCATATTAATTTACCTCCTCTCTGGCACAGCCAATGGGCTGCTGCCTGCACGCATAAATCCATGCTCTGATTGGTTGGAGGATGAAGAGCTGGAAGTCCTGCCCTCTGCAAGTGGATGAGGTAGTCGCTCCTCAAATGGGACCGAGCGATTCCAAAGAACGGTCTGAGGAGACGAGGTCATAGCTTTCCTACTGTGAAAGGCAAACACAAATAAATATTATTCAAAACTGGTAGAGGCCTTGGTCGTTCAAAACATATTAACTGGGGTGTCGACATAGCGGGCTATTCTGAAAGCAAACAAAAATAAAAAGTATTAATACCCGCTAGAGATCAGGTCCACAGGCTCAGCAGAAAGACTGGAGGGAGCAGCTGTATCCTCAGTGATTAATGAGAAATCGCTACTCAAACTGGTCATACTACCTCTGTCTCTGGTCTCTGAGAGAAACAAAGAAGGGATTTTGTTTAAAGGTTTGTAATTCCACTTAAAACAAATAATTGAAGCAATTTCTACAGTTTTCCGCAATGCGCTATGCTAGCAAGAATTTGATCCAAGACTTTCTTTTTTTAATAAAAATGAAAGGAAATTTTCGGGTAAAAACCCTCTGTAGTGAGTGGCTTAAATAAGGAATTAGACGTACGTAGCTGGCAAAGGTCATCCACTGTGAAATCAGCGAACTGAGAGTTTTTCCTCCTATAAAAAAAAGATGATGTGTATGAAGAAAAAAATGTGATGAAATATGAAACTCAAAAACTCAAATAATCATAAAGCAAGTGAAAGGAGTATATGGGGAAATAAAAGAAAGCTGTACTCAAAGTCACTAAAACAAAAACACACTAAGCCTAAGTGATACAGGGGGAAAAGCACAGATTTGAATGTGCAGAATGATGCAGCAACAGATGGACACATCCATCCATACCAGTTTACACCTCAGTTACATAAACAGCTCTATAATTGATGCAGCTGTTGCGCTACTACTAAAAAGTCAACAAGAAAAAAAACATTCAGGGCAGTCCAAGATAAAAAAAAAAAAAAAAAAAACTGAGGACAGACGTATATGGAGAGGGGGAAGTAGATTTCAGAAAAGCTAATTTTTTTAAATGATTTCCCCCCCCAAGTTAACTATGAATAAAGAAGCACTTTCTGCCATTTCATTTAGAAAAGGAATGAAAATGGACAGTATGTCCCTTTATTTTTATTAAACTGTTTAAATCCATAATTGAGTAATTTTTTTTAATTATTTTCTAACCACACCTGCAGGTAATTGTGTGAGCACTTTTTATAGCTTTTTATTCATGAACAGAAATAAGTCAGATTTAATATTATTTATAAGTATAGGTGAGTCCAGATTCCATCCTGATTAAAGGACCTAATTTCCACACATGCCACCTAAATTAGCATTTGACTGTACAAATTTAAGATTAAAATATGATTTTCTCATATAATAATTGTCAAGATATTAAATATAATTGTTAAAAAGCAAAACATACCACTGGGTTAAAAACTCACCTCGGCTTCCTAATGACTGAGAAATTCTCAGACACAATGTGCTTCAAAAAATTGAAGCAAAAAAAGAAAATCTGCCAGAAAAACAAACAAAAATAAAAAACTGTGAATCAAATCTCTGAGTAACAGAATGTTCTAAAATTAAGAATAAAAAAATAGAAATGATGGTAGTTTATAGTGATGTTCAGACTTACTTCCTCCCCTTTAGAGAGACGATCAGGCAGCATGTGACTGCAGTGAAATTCAACAAAAAATAAAATACAACAATCAACTGGTGTTTAAAAAAAAAAGTGGGGTATTTTTGGTAACATAGATGTATATACAATATGGGATAATATATAACTACCAGTACACATGGGAAAGGGTGCAACTCCCACTAGTATACAGTGCATCTGGAAAGTATTAACAGCGCTTCACTTTTTCCACATTAAGTTAGAGCCTTATTCCAAAATGAATTAAATTAATTTTCTTCAAAATTCGACAGACAATAACCTCATAATGACAACGTGAAAGAAATTCTTAAAATATATGCTAATTTATTACAAATAAAAAAACGAAAACAATGACATGCACATAAGTTTTTACAGCCTTTGTAATGACACTCAAAATTGAGCTCAGGTGCATCCTGTTTCCACTGATCATCCTTGAGATACAACATAAGTGGCGTTCACCTGTGGTAAATTTAGTTGATTGGACATGTTTTGGAAAGGTAAACACCTGTCTATAGAATGTCCCACAGTTAATAGTGCATGTCAGAGCACAAAACAAGCCAAAAAGTTCAAGGAATTGTCTGTTACCTCCGAGACATGATCGTATTGAGGCACATATCTGGGGAAACTTCTTTCACGTTGTCATTATGGGGTATTGCTAGTAGAATTTTCAAGAAATTAATTAATTTAATCCATTAAAATGTAGAAAACGTGAAGTGCTGTAAATACTTTCCAGATGCACTGTATTAAGAATTTGTTCTTTATCTGGCCCTCTATCAGTGGTTATGTTTTAATAAGTTTAAATGTCACAAAGAAAAAGATATAACTTAGAAGATAATGGTATATCACCAGATTTCACTAACTGCATGAAAGCAGTAACAGAAACCATTAAAAGAATTCCATCAGTGTTTGCTTTTTTGTTAGGATCCATCTGCATATGGCCTTGTTATTTTTTGAAAGCAAATTTGTCAAGGTATAATCAAGGTAAAATAAATTTACTTCATTACTTCTCAGTGATCAAAAAAAATACTATTTTATATTTCTGCTGTTCTTGGAGTCTGAAGACTATTGATTTTTTTGCCTACTTTAAACTTGGTAATGACTCACTGCAACTAATCAATGAATAAACAAACAAATAAGTAGATAGCACATAATATGAATGCTACAGTATATGAAATGTCAGTTCACGAAGAATGCACCGTTTCCCTACCAATACTGTAAACTCAGCTCAACTAATTTTCACTTGCATTTATCAGCACCACATTTTGCAAATGAGGAAGCAAAAATGCAGCTCTTACCCAAAGAGGAACCAGTCATAAGCGATGGTCAGATATAGTATCTCAGCTGGTTCCAGGCTTGCATGAACAGCACCATCCTATGCCATTTTAAACACCATCACATTTTCTTAGCATTTTAAACTGACAAACTGATTTGAAAACTAACAAATAATATGTCTACAGACAATAAATAAAATAGGGACATAGTGAAAAATAAATACACGTACTACACACAGAAAAGAGAGTAGCATGTCAAAATGAGAGAGAGAGAGAGAGAGAGAGAGAGAGAGACACAAAGATAGGAACAGAAGAATTTATACAAATAAATACTCACAGCCCACAGTGAGAGTCTGAGGAGTGACACAAAGAGTGGAGTTCTGTCCCACCCTGATATACAGTGCACCAATAAGCCACTTTCATCTGCAACACACACACAGTTAACGTGACAATCCTCTCTAGTGAAACTATCGTTTGATAAACAGTGTATTCTCTGCACACGGAACAAACGTACACATAACAGATAGTTATCTGTAAAATAGCTTAAGATATAGTGAATGTTTCTATGTAAATACCATCACTGTTGATAATGTGCAGAAGCAGCTTCAGATAATTCTGCGTCTGTTGCACCAGGTCCCATGACTGAGAGAAACAGAAGGGCAGGCATCAGCAAGTGAATAAATGGAATACTTCGTATATGCAATACACTTCTCCCCCATTAATGAGGATATGAAGAAATGCAAATTCAAAGCCAAGCAACACATTCAGTGGGAAATCCAGGCTGCTCCCTAAACTGCAAAGTACACCCTAAATTGCCTACTTTCACCAACTAAGTTTTCAAGTCAAGAAGCTTTTATTGTCATTTCAACCCTATATAGTTGACGCAGTACACAGTGAAATGAGACAACGTTCCTCCAGAACCCTGGTGCTACATACAACAACATAAAGCTACATAACTGTTTTAAATGATTTAAACAGTAGCTAATTCGCTGAAACATGTACACTGTACCATTAAGCCAAATTTAATTCCAAAAATACCTCTGCCACACTTAATTTTCATATACCTTTTGCCACCTATATTAATGTGCTTGAGTGTTGAACAAATAAACAGATTCAACCATTATTAGTTGCCTCCTATAAAAGCTTCAATCTTGGAATAGACTGTCAGAGCATGGCATAATCGATGCCATCGAAAATACAACTGGAAGCTGCACCATCATGTTCAAACTGCATACATTTGTGAAGCTTTTTATTCCTGTCTTGTTAATAGAATGTATTAGAGAATGAATATTTCTTTGCTTTTTAATTTTAAACCAAGTCCACCTTGGTGGTTCAGAGTCTAATCTAAACAGGTCAGGTTAGGGTAATTAGCACGGCCCTAAATCGTCTAAGACCTACTACCCATGTGAGACAATTTAAATATAATAAAAATGTAAAAAAAAAAAAAAAAAAAAAAAAGGGTCATTCATAGTTTTTGAAATGCATAAATTCCTGTCCTGGAAGTGTCCCACTGGCTTTTTGTTTGGCTCTGTTGTTAAGCTTTAATGATAAATTTAATGTGTAAAATGTGGGAAGAAGCAGCATTTCTTGCAGCAATCAAAGGTTCTCTGCAGAAGCATTAAACTAAGTGGCAATAACACAGATATCAATTAGTGATTGTCATTTCATAATCTTCCAGCAGAGGGCAATACGATTTTTAAAAGAAAATGGGGCTTGGGGAGGGAGGGAGGGAGAGGGAGGGAGGAGGGAGGAGGAGAGGGAGGGAGGAGGGAGGGAGGAGGAGAGGAGAGGAGGAGAGGAGAGGAGAGGAGGAGGAGAGGAGAGGAGAGGTTGTCGATGTGTTGCAGAGAAAACAGGCTTGAATGCAATAGGATTGTGGCACTTAATGAATTGTGCAGAAAAACCTTCGCATTTGCATGTGTGTGTTCACCTGATATTCACTCCAGTCAATGTTCAGGTTCTTTGTGAAGCATGCAGGGATTGTCAAGGGAGCATCCACAAAGTCCTGGGGGCAAAATAAATACTGGCAATGAACATATTTGCTAACCCAATACATAAACTATAAAAGTGGTCTGTACTTCTGTTATTCTTTACACAAAATGACTTGCTTAGTGTTGTGTTAGTTTGTTGCCTAATGCTGGGTACCGTGCCACAGAGCAAGAATAAAAATAATGAAGAAAAAAAATTATTTGTTATTGACTTTTGCAGTCTGCAAGGAATTTTTTTTTTCTTCTTCTATGCCAATTTCCTACACTTGTTTCAGTCCCATTTCTTTTCCAATGCATCAATAAATAAGCTCCCATTGGTTCATTGAATTTTTATTAAACATGTAATTAAATTAATAATTATTATAGTATTATTATACATATTATAATAGTAAAATTAGATGCTCTTTATTGCACTGACACCACCCCACCAACCCCCACCCCATGAAATGGGTCAATGATACAAACAGATTAGGGACCACTTCAATAAATTAAATAAACTGAAGGAACGTGACTGGCTGTACCTGATTCCAGTTAAAAACCAGTCCCTCTGCTGTGTAGTCTCTGTCTTTGTAGTCCTTAAAGAACTCACACCCTAAAATCAAAACACAAAATCTGACATGGTTTCTACTCGACACCACGTGTTAGAACTTTATGTGGAGACAGAGAGGGCGTGTACCTGGGTAAGGCACGGAGAGCAAGGTAAAGTCTGCATACCGCTGCGCCTTGTCTACCTTCTCAGAGGAGGTGACACTAAAGACATAAAAATATATATATATATATATATATATATATATATATATATATATATATATATATATATATATATATATATATATATATATATTCCCCTTAAGATTCATTACATATGTTCTCGTAGAGATAAAACAAAGGTGATTGTGAATGAAACAGCCACTCAGACATATACAACTTCCAATTTGAAGTCAGTGAGTCGTGTGTGTGTGTGTGTGTGTGTGTGTGTGTGTGTGTGTGTGTGTGTGTGAGACAATGTGCGGTCATGAGAATCCACTTAGAACTGTACTCACTTGAGGCCAAACTTGACCTTCTTATTCTCCACCATGAGGTCACAGATGTAGCGCACAGACAGATACTTCAGCAGCTTAATATCTGAACCCCTCACTTTATCAAACAGCTGTGAATCACCATTTCTGCACATAGGCATAAAACATGAAGGCAATAAATAAATAGTAATAATAAAAAAAACTTACACAGAAGGACAAAGAGTTAAATGGAAATCAAATATCTGAAAACCAAAAAAAAAGCCAAATCAGAAAACAAGTCCAAAGGGAAAAGGCCATGTCGTGCATCTGATAACAAGAAAGAACAGTATCCTTCTTCTGATACTTAATATCAATAATATGCATGTGATATCCAAAATATATATTCGGTAGCTTTTTTTATATATATATTTTTCGCACCAGTATATAAAACAATGTTCCTGCACACTATTGTACGAGAGCTAATCAAAATGATTATGATGATGAGCTAAGAAAAACTTTCATTAACATTTAACTTATTATTTAAAAATTGTGGTAATTTCTCTTCGAGAAGTTTATAAATAAATTTAAGAAACATTAAATTTATAAAATTTCAATGCCTTTCAAAAATGTGAGATTATCAACGATGACATTGAATGAATCAGTCACAGAATTTGCAGGCAAATTGCAGTCTGTTGAGAAATCTTATACGCTTTACTCTGAATGTGACACTGCCCTGTGACAACAAAAGCATTACAAGGAGGCTGGCAGCATTTACATGCATCAGCGTAAGCACATTAGCCCGTGTAAGCACATGTTGAGAGCTCTGGCCTGATGGGCGAGTGCTTGGGAAATGGCAGCTGAAGGAATTAAAGAGAAACTTAGAATTAGTTTATTTAACAAATAAATAAATACATTCAAGCTATCCCCAATATGTAGTTTCATTGCAAAGTCAGTTAAACATGCAGTTTAACCGCCCTAAATTTAAAGTCTAAAGTTTTTACATGTTAAAAGTATAACTTCATAAAAAATATACATAAAAAATAGGTCCCTTTAGGTGAAGGCAGATGTGAATAAAACGAGGAACTGAACGTTTCTGTACAATCAAAAGAAATGTGTGTTTAGTGTTCCTACCGGACAGCGGAATCATCTTCTGGGACTTCTTCAGATTCTGCCCATGTGTCATCAGAGCCCCCTGTGGGAAGAAAAAAAAAGAAGCACAAAATCTCAATCTTGTGACTTTGTGAGTACCAGTTTCAGTTCCCTAACACAGTGCTGTTCACAGAGCAGTGCATCATGTGATGTTCAAGCACTGTTAACATAATGGATATATTTAGACAATTCAACTTTAAATCTCTCAATGACTGATTCATTTTCATACTGCTTTTAACTGCCACCTACACCTCATATTACCCCAATAAAACCAGACCACTAGAAAAGATTTGGATTAAGATTTTCATTTTGGATTTTTTCCTCATGTAATTACTTTATGATAAGGAAAGGAAGAGTCAGCGTCTTGTCGGGTTTCTTGCACTAGATGAAATGCACAGAGTAGGCAGCTGGAAGATGTGAGAAATGAAATGGATCATACTGCAGAGGTCTCACAGAGAGAAGACTTGTGTAGCGATACTGTACCTGAGAAGATGTAATTGTAACCAGTGCGTCCATACAATTCCCCCCAGCCTGCCAGAGTGGATGACCGGCACACATGCTACAACAGAGCACAAATATAGATTTGCACTCAACAGATAAATGATATACAAAAAGACAACGTGTGTGTGTGTGTGTGTGTGTGTGTGTGTGTGTGTGTGTGTGTGTGTGTGTGTGTGCTCAGCCAGTGTAAATTAAGCATGTTTATAATAAATAGTTATTTTCTAACATTTTCTTTTTAAAACATTTCCTTTCAGGAACATGTAGTTGTACCTTGCCATTGTAGAGGATAACCGGACAGACGAATCTTCCTCTACATCTTGCCATCTTACTGCGGTTCACCAGATCCTGCAACTTGTTGATCTGTACTGTACTCTCAAAACTAGAGAGAGGAGAAAGCATTTTGTTAGAGTCATTAGTTGAATGAAACCCTTTCATCCAAAAAACCCCAAAACAAACAAACATGATAAAGAGAAATGAACTTGAAAAGTATCTACAGTGCACTTAGATTGACCCCGCTGACCATGTGCACAAGCAACACCTGGACAGCAGCCAAGCCAAGCAAACAACAGGGAGGTCAACAGTCGGCAACCTTTTTAGTATGCCTCAAATGTTCTTAGAAAGAAAAACAAAGTTATAATCTTATATAAAATAATAATTCTAGACTTATTCCCCAGTCTTTACAGTCTTTATGATGATGATTTATAAACATGATAAATCCTTCCTCTATTATGGATGTTAATGGTTAACAGATTCTTAAAAATAAAATTCCAATCAGCAATATTTAATTGTGCTATACCCCGGAACACAAAACAATCCATGCAGTTCATTTTCGCAGCATACTTTTGCTGGATAATATTCTATAATATATAGTGTTATATATCTAATATTAAGTAGCTAACAAACATAAACATTACTTTATTGATCTGAATCATATAAATCATATAAATATAGTTAGACATAAAACTCTTAAAGTTTTTATTTATTACATGATGATTTATTACTTTAGTTACATTATGTTTAAATGAGCAAGAAATCAAGAAATGTTAAATAGTGATTTCTACTATTGATTTTAACTAAGGAGAAAATCACTGAAGGAAAAACATTACAGAATAAATAATTATATATATATATATATATATATATATATATATATATATATATATATATATATTTTTTTTTACCTCTAGAAATGTGCATATAAAAGAAAAGCACACAACAATATCATTTAACATATAATCTTTGTACAAGTACAAGTACAAACAGTAACCCACAAGCACTGACAATACACGAAGAGCGTTTTTTTATTTTCCTAAGCAGCAACAGTACGGATGACATGACAGCAACGTAATGCTGCAAGTATACATTACAGAGTAATAAGGCACTATCATTCTGAAGCAAAGTTTCCTTCAAACAGGTAGCATTTTGGCTCTGTGCCTAGCCATACTGACAAGCACCCAAGCACATTCTATCCCGTTAAAAAAAAATGTTTTATTTATTAATCCATGCTGAGAATACAACACAGTTTGTCAGACAAAGAACACCAGGAGAGAACGAGAAAGTGACAAATCCCAACACGCCCAACCCTAGAAATACTTTCTGTTATTATTAAAGGTGTGTAGTGAGTCTATTCTTATTCTACCTTTCCTTCTCCTTATTATAAGTAATATTATTATTTTACTTGTTTATCTGGTTAGATTGTTGATAGCAGCACATAGAACTGTCCGGTAAAAGGTTGTGAAAGTGTCTACGGAATATTCTTGGCAAATTTGGTCTAAGTTTAGCATAATTTAATGTATATACAGGACCAGTCAGAGGTTTGGACACACCTTTTTATTCAATGTTTTTTTTCGTAGTTTTTTTAACATTGTATATTAATACTAAAGGCAATAAAATGATGACAAATATGGAATATAAATAGTGAACAAAACCATGTTAAATAACCCAGAATATGTTTAATATTTTAGATTCTTCATAGTAGCCCCATTTTGCTTTAATAACAGTTTTGCACACTCTTGACATTCTCTCACTTAGTCACCTATAATGGTTTTCCAACAATCTTCCCAAAGTTGAGTACTTGCTTTTCTGACACTCTTTCTTTTAACTGATCACAAAACGAATCTCATTTGGATTTAGATTTTGGAGGCAAGATCATCTGATGTAGCACTCAATCATGCGCCTTCTTGAACAAATAGCTCTAGCGTAACCTAGAGGTTTGGGGTCACCATCTTGTTTAAATACAAATGATGTTCCACTAAGTACAAATCCAGATGGGGTGGCACGTCGCCGCAAAGGGCTGTGGAAACAATGCTGGTTAAATATGCCCTCAATATTTGACTAAGTCACCAACATCATCATCAGCAAAGCACCCCCACACCACCATAACTCCTCCTTGCTTCACATTGGGCACCACACATTCAGGAACCATTCGTACAGCCTCTTTATGTCAAACAAAGACATAGTGGTTAGAACCAAAATCCTCAAATTTAGACTGATCAAAATAGACAGTTTCTGCTCTAAATGTCAATTCCTGGTATTTCTTGGCCCCAAGGATATTTTTCTGCTTGCTGTTTATCCAAAGTAATGGTTTCTTTGTCGAAATTTAAAACCTGACTCACGCAGTCTCCTCTGAACAGTGGATATTAGATACATGTCTGCCACTTGAATTGTATATTGGTTATTTCTGAGAGTGTTTATTCTAATAAACGTGTCCTCTGCAGCAGAGGTGGGTCTTTTTTCCATGGGACGGTTCTCATGAGAACCTGTTTCATCAAAGTATTTGATTGGTTTTGGCGACTGCACTTGAGAATACATTTAAAGTTCTTGATAGTTTGTTTTTTATTGACTGACCTTCATTTCTTAAAGTAATAACTGACAATATATTTTCTTATTACTTAACTGAGTGTTTCTTGTGATAATATGGAATTGATTCTATACCCACCCTTACTCTGCACAAGACAACTAGTGGTCTAAAGCACATTCAGATGACAAGAAAAATCTCACAAATTAACTTTTGAAAATTCAAACCTATAAACAGACAACTATTCCAAGAGTTTCCAAGCTGTCATTGAAACGTGACTACTTTGCACGACTTAATTCTATACATGTTGTTAAATAGTTTGGATGTCTTCAGTGTTGTACAGTGATGAAAATAATTTAAAAAAAACGCTAAAAGAAGAAAGTGACCTTTTGACTGGTAGTGTACATGTTTATAAATTTGGAAATGTGTTTCCAAAAATGGCAAGCCAGACATCCCTGGATTCCCCAGAGTACAGAAACTGGAAAGAACCTATAAGACATTCTTGGCTGTCAGCTTGAAATGTTCAATTTGCAAAAAAGGCCAACAAACTGCAGCCAACATATCAGTTCATGCAAATTTATGGTACTGCTGCACTAAAGCACCTTATATTCACACTCGACATTTTCCATGACCAACCACAATTAACCAAATCAGAAGAACTCCTAAATACAATAATGTCTTTCAAAAAAATACCAAACTAAAGTACATTTTAAAAACATTAAAAAAAAATTTTTTGTGTCATTCATTACATAAACAACATACACAACATAATCTAAGTGTCTGAGGCTTTCTTACCTTTCTTTATTGGGCTCACTGCATTCATACTCCAGGTAAACGATGTGATTAGGGTAGTGACCACACACCTCGCCATTGCTGTTCTGAATCACACTGTACTTGTAATCACGGCCGAACAGTTCCAAGCATCGCTTCTCTATTCTCTCCACCTGTGAACACCACAAGGATTAAACACGGCACACACTCTGGGCATTGTAGTGTAGGAAATGTGCACACAGTACACAAACTGAGATCTAAGAGCTACAGAAATGATATTTGTTTTAGGAAGGAATATGTAGTAAAGAAGAATGTATTGTTTGTGTGAGATCATCCTGAAATCAGCTCGGTTTTATGTACTTTTGTGGGATTGTTTTTTACATTGATAGAAGAATAAAAATAGCCTTTATTTGTCACATATACATTACAGCACAGTGAAGTTTTTTCTTTGTATATCCCAGCTTGCTCGGAAGATGAGGTCAGAGCGCAGGGTCTACCATGATACAGCGCTCCTGGAGCACAGAGAGGTAAGGGCCTTGCTCAAGGGCCCAAGAGCCTATGACATTCAGTAACCCAGAGCCTTAAGCACTGAGCTTCCACTGCCAGCTAAAAATCACGAGATGCCCCAGTGTGATATTTCCTTAGTAAAACACTAAAGCTTGTGCAAACAAAACTTTCAATGAACTATGTGGATGTGTATGGTAAAACCCTAATGTCCTTGCCAGTGATGAAAGTGGCCACATGATTACCATCACTTTTCTTCCCTAGGAGAAATGTTGACTCGTGTCATGTGTGTCACTTGTGACTGATGGTACCAAATGTGTAAATAGTATATTGGGTGTTAGACTGCATATATCTTGATGCTTGTATTAAGTGGGTCATCTACAGACAGTGTATATTTTTACACTTGTCGTTACGAGTGTAAATGCCATAGCAAGTGTTATCTATAGACTATCATCATGTTCTGGATTAAGCTATCTGGTGTCAGTGATAGTATATGTTTATCCCTTACTCGTCCATGTGCTCTGGTTGATTTGGAAAGCAATTTGGGTTTGGACGTTTTAAAGGTTCTCTGTAAATAAATCAAGGTTGATTTGACTTCTGCTTGAGATTAAGTGTGTAAATGATATGCAGACTGTACAGATGCTTTTGCACACCCTTGTTCTTACCTGTGGGGTAACCTCCTTCGCTCTGTACTGAGTCTTGGAAAACAGGTCGATCAGATCCGCTATGTCCTCGCTCTTCCGCGCCGTCGCCCCAAAAGCGCTCATGCTGCCGGTGGCCATCATCGCGCCGCGGCCCGTCGCCTCGTGCTCGATGCGAACTCGACCACCCTCAAACAGCGCCGCTCCGTGAGACCGGGAGCCGCCTCCAGGCCATCCCTTCCCGGCCAGCTTCTTCCTCACCGCCCGCTTTAGGGGGCCGGAGCCGGGGAGACGTCGAGAGTTCAGTGTACCGGCGAGCTGAACCCTCCTCTACACTACTGGTCCGTTAACTAGCCGAGCGAGCTAGTTAACTAGAGACTCTCAGTGACAGCGACCGATAGCCCCCACACACACACACACACACACACACACACACACACACAAAGCTAGCAAACTGTCAAATATGTTCGTTTAGACGGCGGCTTTGTACAGCGGCTTTGCTTGAGCACGACGCTTCAGCTCGACTCATGTTTTCTCCACGTGAACATTCCCACACCTCAAACCCGGGAGAATAACCCACGCCACGCTTAGGAAATCCTGAGGACTCCCGGCCTACTCACGTTCTTCAATGTCACGTCTTCATTTTCTAATTAGAAACTCAATGCTGCCAAGCGATTCACATTAGTTTTTCCGTGGCAGAATAGTCACTGTGGTCAAATATCCCACAGGAAAGTAACTCTGACCTCCTGCAGTTAAAAGTCCGGCTGTTCAGCAGTGCAATCCGAGATCCAGTCATGCAACGGCAGTGAGTAGTAAACAGGAAACCGAGGCGCTCACGTGATCGGCACTTCCTCATATTTTACGTCATACGGCCAATCACACGTCACGCTTTCTCTCGGATTATCAACGCCTTGGCCCAGCACAGGTTATATTCATACAACAATGAGGTTGATATTTAAACAAAATACAAATGCATTAATCGTACAGAGACAAATACAAAACTCCTGCACTGAATAATTGGTATATATCAGAGACCTGCAGTCAGGAAAATCAGGAGAGGCAGGTGAGGCAGTGATGGGGCAATGCCTCACCTGTTTTATATATATATATATATATATATATATATATATATATATATATATATATATATATATATATATATATATAAGAAATGCAATAAAATGTGAAGTTCTAAAATTTCAGCCAATATTATTTTGTCAAAATCAACATTTGACAGAGTTCGGCTGTAATTCCAGACAAGGCACAATGAGGTGCAGAAAGATCTGCCTCACCTCGGCTTGCTCAATCCCATTCAAACTGATCTAAAAAGAGAATAAGCATGTGCCATGACTATTTGTATAAAAATCACCAATAGACTGAGATATTAAGACTCATATTTGCATGTCATTGCCTTCGATAGCCTGGGTATGGTTATAAGTATTTCACATATTAGTATTTCACATAGTATAAGTATTTCACATATGTATGTAAAAGATATTTGGGCCTGTTTCTGTCGATAAAACTGCAATACAAAAGTACCATGAGAGGCAGCCATTAGCCCTGCTGCAATAATAAGTTCCTGCGAGAACCCAAGAACTGATTGTATAAAATGGGATTTCACTGCCCCTTGAGTTATTTATACTAAGTGTGATTCATTGTCCTAGTATTGATGTGGTCCAATAAAATTAAGTCTTCTTCAAGACAACCCTTGGAGTTTGGTGCTGGCAGGAAAGCAATGAGAAGAAGTGACAAAGGTAAATGAAGGAGTGTTGTGGAGTGTTGATGAACCGTCACTCTGGAACTAGTTGCTACAAATACAGTAACAATGTAAAATTGATAGTGATCTAGTATGGTATGGTCATTGTATCCAGCAGATAAACTCATACATTTAAAAAAATTATCCAGACAGGATTCAACTCACAGCAAAGCCAAGAGTCTAAAATAGTTTTTCAGTAAAAATTGGCTACATCATATAAAGCTCTTTTAAGTGGTGTGCACTTTCAGACCTCTGTACATAGAACACCATGTGAACATTAAAGGTATTTGCATAAAAGCTTTGAAAACTATGAGCTACAAGAACTGCCAAGAGTCTCATTATCTTCCTGTGTGAGTGGTTCTCCTACTCTACCTTTACAAATAGACTCCACTAACATAAGTACTGGGGTCGAACTTGGATTTATCTACATTCTCCTATGTTTAAAAATGGACTCCAAAGCCTATACTTCAGCTTATAGCCTATTTTTAAGTGGACTGCTTCAATATATTTTCATCGGTGTGCTTGCTACAGTAGCTAAATTGCTACACTCCTGCTTTTTGATAAGATGGAAATGAATTCCAGTTTAATGGAGGGACAGGGCTTTTCCATGAAAAGGGGCAGTGGTGTGCACATCTTCAATGTCTAATTTCAGTATACTGCACAGTTCCTAAAACTTGACTTCAGGCAATACAGAGACAGTCACAAAGTGAAAAGCCCTAATATGTACATTGATGGTGTATGTGGCAGTCACTGTAGCATGCTACATGCCTGGATACATACATGCATGAAAAATGTATCATTTGACACTGCCTGTCTAAGCAAGCTTATGAAAGTGAGATTGTAACATGTTTATGGTTCGACTGTAGCACAAATTAACTGACATATTTAGCAAATATTCATCAGCAATGAAAGCCAGATTTTAAAAGCACAATTTGCAATAAATGCATTGCATATAAAAACCTATACACTCTATGGAGGAAAATTTGTGGACACCCAATCATTAGATTCGTATTTGCTTTTTGAACATCCATTCCACTTTTAGTCCTCACTTAAAGGGTAAAGTCGGGTACTGATGTAGGTGGTGTGAGGAGGCCTGGGGTGCTGTCCAATTCTTCTCAAAGGTGTTCAGCAGGATTGAAGTTTGAGCACTATAGCAGGCCAAGATCTCAAGATCTTTCAGTCCAACTCATATAAACCATATCTTCATGGAACTTGCATAGTGTGCAGGTGCATTGTCATGCTCCAGAAGGCTTGCTTTTCCTAGTTCAAGGGAAGGGGGAAATGTAATTCTGCAGAAATATTCTATACAATTTTGTACTTTTGTGAAAACAGATTGGAAAGAAATCCCATATAACTCGAAAAGTCGCACAAATAAAAGCAATGAGTCATCTAAATAGAGTAAAGGCACATGAACTAGTTGTTCATGTGAAGCGTCTAAAACAACCGTTTGTTTCTGCAATATGATAACGCGAGAGTGCGCGCGCCGTCCCGGAGACTGTGAGCGCGCAGTGGAGAGACACAGTCGAAAGAGTAGGAGGAGGCAACGGAAAACGGGGAAATAGCGGTGTGTGTGTGTGTGTGTGTGTGTGTGTGTGTGTGTGTGTGTGTGTGTGTGGAGGAGGAGGAGGAGGAGGAGAAAGAGGAAAGCATCGCCAAAGCGGATTTCTGGCATCCTCTGTGTGTACATCGCGCCATTCGTCGCCCTCTCGAGTCGTTATATCTCGCGCGCGCAGGCGTCACCTTCGGTTTGTAGGTCGGTATCTGGTGTGAGTGAGAATGAGCGACGCCTGGCGCGCGCGCTGCCATGCTGTGTAAGTCTGCGGCCAGCTTTCAATCACCGCATCTTGCGAAGCGTCAGATCTAATGGGAGCCAAAGCGGATACAGGTACAGCATCAGCACACCGACTGCTCTGATCGCCGACTAAATACAAGCGGCTTGTCGTTCTTCATAACTGAGGTCCTCTTTTTCTTTTCTTTTCTTGTTTTTTCTTTTTTTTTCTGCTATGTGATTTCTTTCGTTTTAGCTGCTTCTTTTGCACGGAACGCGGCGGAGGAAGAAAGGAATTGGACTGGGATATACTTCATTTTTTGTTCATTTTCCCACATTACCGGGCATCGAATCACACTCCCCATAATAATCTGACGATCGGGTGTGATGTAGGACAAATACAAGAAAGCAACGTTGATGAATCGGAGTTGGACTGTAATTCTGATCTTGTCTGGTTTGTCGTTTTGTCTTCGGCCCCCGGATACGCATTTTTGAGGGAACCCAGCAGGGCAGATAGGGGGAGATATAGACGTTGGGGAGATCGTATCAAAGGTGGGAAATCCAGAGTGGTAAAAGAAGAGAGCGTAAGAGAGAGAGAGAGAGAGAGAAAGAGAGGGAGAGAGGGAGCGAGAAAAAGAGAAACCAAGAAACATTAAATCATGCTGCCCTCGCAAGAAGCCTCCAAGATCTATCACGACAACTACATGCGAAACTCGCGGGCCATCGGCGTGCTGTGGGCCATCTTTACCATCTGTTTCGCCATCATTAACGTGGTGGTGTTTCTCCAGCCTTACTGGATAGGCGACAGCGTGAACACGCCGTACGCTGGCTACTTCGGCCTCTTCCACTACTGCATGGGGGAGGGAAGCTCGAACCGCGAGCTCAGCTGCCGGGGCACGTTCTCCGACTTAAGCTTCATGCCATCAGGCGCCTTCAAGGCCGCCTTTTTCTTCGTGCTGCTCTCCATGGTGCTTATCCTGAGCTGCATCGCCTGCATGGCGCTTTTCTTCTTCTGCAACACCGCCACCGTGTACAAGACGTGCGCCTGGATGCAGCTGCTCTGCGGTGAGTTCTCTTTTCTGTTTCTTTACAGGCTTTTCTTTATCTATATGTGTATATATAGCGATGTCTTGGCGTGGATTAGGTTGCAATCTGATGCTTGTTGGAGTGAAAAGTGTCTACGGTTTGTTTAATCATTTCGTAAATGGCCTGTTCTTCCACATTTGATCTTATGTAAATCCTGCACCTTAGATACATTCATTTATAAACCCCATGGTTGTGTTGTCTTGTTAAAATCGTCATTTGTTGTCCATGCAGCAAATCAACCTTGCCTGCTGAGTACTGAAAGAATTTATGCATGCAGTACTGCATCAACAGGCTGATTTATGCATACCATAATGAATGAACAGGAGCTGTATGTTAATATGTAATATAGCAACTCTATTACTGCGTGCTTGTTATTCTTGGGGATTTACACATAATGATTAAAGGTTAGTTGTTATATATATATATATATATATATATATATATATATATATATATATATATATATAAAATTTTATTTTTTTTTTTTTTTTTTTGTTTTTTTTTTTTGCTAGTTAAACCTTACAGCAATTATAGCCAGGTGCATCATATCACACGTACATACACACTAAATGCCAGAACGTTAAATGTGTTGAAGCGTGTGCTAATAATTCCTAATAACTTCTGCACACCTTCAGCTAATGGCAAAACAGTGGGAATTAATTAGTTCTTTAAGATAATTTACTTTAATCTGTTAGTGATGCAATGTGCTACTATACAGAACAGTATATAAAACTTTCTCTGATGGCTTCAAATGTTAGAGAAAAGAACAGCTCCTCAATACACATGAATGCACACACACATACACTCATGGCCAAAAATATCGGCACCCTTGTAATTCTGTCAGAAAATGCAACCCTTCTCTCAGAATTGTTGCAGTTGCAAATGTTTTGGTACTCACATGTTTATTTATTTGGTTTTGTTGTTTGCAGTGGAACACGCAAAAAAACAGACAAGAAAAGTAAAATCTGATACAATTCCACACAGAACCTACAAAATTCACTGGACAAAATTATTGCCGCCCTCAAATTAATTATTAGGTAGCACCCCCTTTGGTAAAAATAACTGAAATCAATCTCTTCCTATAAGCATAAATTAGTTTCTTACACCTCTCTACTGAAATTTTGAATCACTCTTCTTTTGCAAACTGCTCCAGGTCATTCAGATTTGAAGGAAGCCTTCTCCCAACTGCTGTTTTGAGACCTCTCCTGTATTTTGGGATTCAGATCAGGACTCTCCAGCTCTATGTTTTTAACCATTTTTGAGTGCTTTTTAAAGTGTGTTTGGGTCATTGTCCTACTGGAAGACCCAGGACCTCTAGTGGCAAAGCAACCCCAAAACATTTTTAAACCTCCACCATGTTTGATTGTAGGGGCTGTGTTCTTTTCTTTGAAGGCCTCATTTATTTTTCTGTAAACAGTGCCATGATGTCCTTTACCAAAAAGCTTTACTTTTGTCTCATCTGTCCACACTACATTCTCCCAGAAGGATTGTGGTTTTGTCACATAGGTTTTGGCAAAATTATGGGATTGTCCTCCCACCATAAGGTCTCTTTTCATTCAGACGGTGATGGATAGATGGAGCTGACACTGTTGCATCCTGTGTCTGCAGATCAGCTTGAGTTTGTTTAGAAGTTAATCTGGGTTCTTTATCCACCATTCAAACAATCCTTCATTGTAATTTTTTATTAATTTTGCTCTTCTGTCCACATGCAGGGAGGTTAGCTACAGTGCCATGGGCTGTAAACCTCTTGATGATGATGGACACAGGAACATTAGGATCTCTGGAGAAGGACTTGTAGCCTTGAGATTGTCCATGTTTTTCCACAATTTTTTCACTTAAATCCACAGACAACTCTTTACACTTCTTTCCTTTTTCCATGCTCAGTCTGACACACAACACAAAGGTTGAGTCAACTTTTCTCCATTTTAACTGGTTGCAATTGTGATTGCTATATTGCCCACACATGTTACTTGCCACAGGTGTGTCAAAATACAAAATACAGGAGCATCACTTGCTTAAAAAGCAATTATTTCTTACTATTTTGACATGGTGCCAATAATTTTGCCCAGTGAATTTTTGAGTTCTGTAAACAATATTATTAAGTTCAACTTCTGTTTTTTTTTTTTTTGTGTGTGTATTGTTGCAGTGCAAACAAAAACAAGCATGTGAATACCAAAACATTTGCTATTGCAACAATTTTCCTGAGAGAAGTGTTAGGGTGCGAATATTTTTGAGTGTGCAAAATGCATTACCTGATACCTGATAACACTTTGGTCCTTCAGAAGGCAACATGGATTAAAATCCAGTGCAGGATGGAGGGAGTAGTACAGTTCTATTTTGCAATTAAAGAATTTCAGAGTTCGTAGTCTACATACCCTTGTACAAATAGACCAGCAGTAAAAACCTGCAAATTCAGAGTCATGAAATAGTGTGATTGTTGCTTCTTCTCATTTCAGGTCAAATTCCTCTTGCACTTTCATTCCGACATGACCTTTATGCTTTGTCCCCTAATGCCTTTTTCCCTTCAGAAAGGTCATTGTTTATTTAAAATGAGATGTTTATGAAATGAGACCATTAACATGGCCTTTAAATGGATCACAACATCTCTCTCTCTCGTTCTCTCTCTCTCTTTCTCTCTTTCTCTTCCATATATAGTATAACTAACATTCTCTCCTTATTTCTTTCTCATAATTCCATTACCATCCACATTCTCCAAAATGATGTTCATGGTGTACAACTGATAGGAAAGGTGATGTGTTTTAGGCAATGGGCATGGTTGTATTTGTGCAGGTGTGTGTGTGTGTGTGTGTGTGTGTGTGTTGTTTTCCTTCCCATTAGTAACCCCAGTTCAGTTTGCTTGTCCTGCTACTTTAAGTACTCATGCGTTGCTCATCTGTGCTCATGTTTGTTTCTTTGTGACAGAGACATTGTCATTTATGCAAAATCGTTCACTTTTAAAAGGCCTGAATATAAAAGACATGACATTCTGTTAACATTTGTGCTGCTAATATCAGGGGGTTGGTATGTGTGCCTTAAGGGGCTTCAAAGCAGTTATGTGCAATTTTAGCTTATTCTTTGCCTACTTTTGTGATTCTGTGTTCCCACAACCACTTAATTGTCTTTGTTTGCTCCCACTCTCTCATTCTCATTCAGCTTCAGAGATTACAAAAGAGTAGGGTACATGACAAAAAATTACAAAAACCTATTTAGTAACATGGGTTGTGATGTGCTTTTCCTCCACAGTGCTTTTTCTCCCATGTGCCAAAACCATGGTGGTAAAAAGATTGGTAAATCCAAAGTTCCCTTTTGGGTAAATGAATGTGTACATGGATGTGTGCATGGTGCCCTGTGATACACTGGCATCCCATTTTGGCCTTTTTGCCTTTCTTCAGGCTGTATCCACCTCAACACTGAGCAGGACAAAACAGATACTGAGAATAAATTAATGAAGGAAAGAATTAATGAAGCATTTATTTGTCATATGTACATACATTACAGTATAAGATGCAGAGTACAAAATCTAATGATTTCCTTCATTCTTAAGAACATAAACATATCCACTTCAAGCCAGATAAACAAATTTGATATTTTCAAATATATGAACATTACAAATATGATTTTTTTTAGATTAAACTTTATTGTCATTGCCCGTTATGGTTTGAGGCACCAGTTGAGTGATGAGGTCTCTGAGGTTAAAAGTTGCTGATTAATTTTTGGCTTTGTAGGCAAGCATCAGTGTTTTGAATCTGATACATGCAACAACCGAAAGCCAAAGTAGGGAGCGCAGCATTGGGGTGGTGTGGGAGAACTTGGGCAGGTTGAACACAAGTCACGCAGCTACATTTTTTTCACTTATAGAAAGATTTAATTGATTTCAATTAGTAATGTAAAAACTTTGTCACATGTAAAAAATAATATTTTGTATTCCTAGAGACAGAATATAATACATTTTAGAGGGTTGAATGTATATATTTGAGAAGAATTGTGTGTGTGTGTGTGTGTGTGTGTGTGTGTGTGTGTGTGTGTGTGTGTGTGTGTGTGTGTGTGTGTGTTGTTTAGGGAGTGAAGGGGTGGGTTGGGATTCAGGCTGAGGGATTCACTAAAAAAAAAAAATGGAGCGTAACACCCCTGTGTACAGTGATCAGCTATAAGCCCTGATCTCAACACAGATGAGATAGATTTGCTGGCTGAGGAAGAAAAAACTGCATCACTGACACTTTCTCTAAAAAGTTTCATAGCTGGTTTTGAAAGCGACCAGATGCTAAGTCCAAGATCCTTTTCCTTCCCTGATAAAAAAAAATACCACGAAGAAATCCATTGACCATATAAGCGATTGAAATAACACTTCAAATAAAACCACAAATAAGACAGTCAGGAGTCAAAAGTGCATATAAGTTTTGCATATACTGATTTAAATGGTCAAGTGTCCAAAAAGGTTTTTCCCCATACTGAATGTTGGATGGTGTGTACTGTGTGTGTACAGTTGTCTAGACCAGGGATAGTGTTGTTGTAGTACAGTTTGGTTCTGAAAAAGTAACAGATCATTAATTATATGACATAATTCTCAGAATGTGCATTTTTTGGTATTTAATAAGTGTATAATTCTAAGCTTTCAAAGTGCTGAAATTCTGAACAAATGAATATAGAGAGTACTGATTAGTGATAGAAAATTTTAAGTCATTTGTATTTATTTTTTAACTGTTTTTGAATAAATCATGTGCTTATGCTTATGTGCTAATGTTAGATGTCAAATGCTAAATGTTAATTCAAAGAGAACGTAAAATCACTTGTATTGAAGGTGTAAAGCTAGATTATTGTTAGTTGTAGGCATAAAGAGCTGCAAATGTAAGTTGGAGATTAAAAATCAGAAGGAAAGGTGGACACTGCAAAAGCTTTTTACTGAAACATTTATCACAAGGGTACGATAGCAGCAGCCTGATTCTCCTAAAGACTCCTCCTCTGAGGCTTGTACTATTTGATTGGATGATTGTGAGAGCTAAAGGGAGTAAATTAATCAGTTTACAATCAATGAAAAAAATAGAACAGGAATCAACAGCATCATTAGCCAGTGTACAAGTGAAAATTACACTCATTTATTTTTGATTGCTTCTTTGAAATTGGTTCTAGAATTAGTTTAGCTTAATTGAAGGTCCTGTGGAGATTCTTCCCTTAACTTAGATCTTCCAGCTTTCATACCCATAATCCTCCTGGTTCCTTCAGACGGTAAGCTTCAACCAATTCCACACTGCTGCATGCAAAGATAGTATCAGCAGCAGATGAGCTCCACACTGCAGGGATCTCACAGGGATGAGAAAGATAGAACAAACCCTGCCAACTGAAAGCCTGACTACAGAGCCGCGTACATATGACAGACCGTTGAATGCATCTGAACAGTGTCATAGAGGTCTTGCAGTTAAAATGAATAGCATTCATGCAGCCGGAGGAGGGGTACTGAGAGTGGGAGTGTGTGCAATGGGATTGGATGTAGATTTAATGCGTTTGGCTTTGGTGGTGTTGATAGTTTGATCAGTTCTCTGATACTAAACTGCAACTGCACTTCTCACCCCTCACACCCCTCTTCTCACTCTTCTTATTCTGTTACCCTCACATTTCATCAAACTCAGTGGTAAATCCATCCTCATCAAATTTCTGTTGGTGGCAAGTTCTTTCCTTGCATTCTTTCCTCTGCTCCTCACAGGCAGAAGCTAAAATGAAGCAATAAAGAGAAGCAGAATAAATGATCATGGAAACAATAATTCAAGAAATGAGAGGATGCTCATCAGTGGAGCAACAAAAAAGCTCTTAGTTTAAATCCCAACAACACCATGCCAATCCATTGGCCGCGCTCTCTGGTGGGGGTTTACAGCATGCTCTTTCTCCACTGATACTAACCAGTTGTAGATGTCTGAGCACATGTATGTGGAAAAGAAATGGTGAGGCTTGCTTAAGTACAGCTCCACTGCAACAGTACAAGCACATTTTACTCTTTACCTTTCCTATTTTATGGCTGTCTTGTAATAAGGGAGCGCAAGTTAGTAGTTGGGAACATGAAAAAATTACAAACAAAAAAGCGATGAAACTGCAAAAAGAAAGAAATCTTCAGTCTTTCAGGCTTTAGTTTTTTTAAACACACATGGATATCAAACCAGTTTACTATATGAAAGTTAAACTAATCTGTGAATAACACTGAGCTTGGTTATTTAAGCAAACAAGAATTATATTTTTTTAAGTGGATTTTTTTCACTGTGTTCATTAGGAAAAGCTCAGAACTGTTTGCCCCTACAGTGGCTTACACTGTAAAATTCAAAATGTGTACCAAAAGCCTGATACTCCAAAGCTGCAAAAACTTATTTAACAAAATCAGCTACTCTTTAAATGCCCAAGCATGCATTGAATAGGCACACCACAAAGGACGTATGAATTAGACCAGCTTCCCTCAACTAGAGTATTGACTCTGCATATTGATGAGACCTGTTTTAGGATTCCAGTTGGATACAAAGCTTCAAACACGCATACACACACACACACACACACACACACACACACACACACACACACACACACAAAAGACATATACACGACATAAATTGTAAATGATTTTGTCCATTAAATATATTTAAGCTGCAGTTCATGTGAACATGTGCACATGATGGCAAATATTAATGCCTCTATACACCTATCTGTTCAGTTGCTGTTCATTTTCAATTCTTTCTGCTTAATTTGTTCATTATTTTACATTCAAGGCTGCAGATCATGTATTTGTTTGCTAATGCAAAAGCTAAAACTGTCCTCCTTTATTGTATAAAACAGGTTTTGAGCATAGTATTTGCTATTTACTGCTATGTGTTACTGCTACCCACAGCTTAACCAGGTTCTTTTGCTTAGACTCAGAAACAGTGAGATTTTAATATACACAAACACACACACAATTATGTGCTACATATTCCAGTCTTACAGTTTGCCTGTTTCTCATGATACATTTAATGGTGTCTATTTTAGCTCGTATGTTAGCATGAATTCTGAGTGCAGTTAATTTTTTTTTATATATTCTAACGCATAAATGCACTTACACACATTCACACTGACTGCCATGTGCACAAAAGCACACACAATCAAACATTAGCAGCTACTTTCATGTGCACAGTCAAACTCAGCTTTTAGGTTCAACTAAATTCTACATAAGTGTAGTCTCATAGGATGACTCAGAGCTAGAGTGTGTTTGCGTGTGTGTGTGTGTGTGTGTGTGTGTGTGTGTGTGTGTGTGTGTGTGTGTGTGTGTGTGTGTGTGTGCACATGTTCATGCAACACTGCTTACAGAATTCTCCCCGGCTTGTTTCCAGCTGGCCCTAAGTCATAACAGCCTCTTATAGATTTTTAATCACCTCGCCTTCTTCCATAGAAAATGCGATTGCCTTGCATTTCTGTAACGAGGAGGGCAACAGACTTTGTCTCCTTAGCGGATGCTTGCAACCGAGATAATGGATCATGTCTCTGAGGCATCAAATTGTCAATCAGTGTACAACATGGAGGTATTGATTTTTAGCAGTAATGGATGGTATTCATTTGTTTATTCCCTGTACTGAATTGAAGCCTAGAAGGCACCAGGAGATACCAGGACCTAGCAAATATTGCTTAACAAATTAAAAAAAAGTTTAAAAACCCAAGTTTTACAATTTTATTGCAAATTGCGTTGATGTCTCTTGGTTTATGTGTCAGTGTGACATTAATCACACTGCAAACAGAAGAGTTCAAACAAGATGCGCAAGAATAGGAATAAGCCCATATTTCATGTTTTTCTAGAAGGGATTTCAGTGATTTCTGTGGGGCACTGGGAAGCATGCTGCATGTACAGTATAGACCAAACAGCAACAAGAAAGGTACATCCAGATGAATAATGTTAGTATCACTTCATTGGTGCAATCTTATAATTGAAGGTATTTTTTTTATACATTGTTTTTCAACATTAATTAAAAATGAACTAATTAACGAATTAATTCCTTTTTGAACAATTTCTATATGCAGTAATCCCCCGCTTTACCGTGGTTCGAATCGTAAATGTATTAATAAAAATATAAGTATTAATTATAAAATGAAGTAAAATATTAATACAGTACTGTACTGTATACATAAAATAGCATTTTTGGGGTGGCGTCTGTTTATTGCGGTGTTGAAACGTAACAGCGATAAAGCACGATAAATTGTGGATTACTGTATTGCATAATGATATACTTTTTTAAAACACCAAAATTTAGTGCTGTGTGTACACACAAAAGGGGTCTGGCAGCAGAAGCATTCGTTGTCCTTCAATCTTATGCTTGCATTTATTGCCACTGCTGCTTGTGTCCTTGTCCAGATGCAGGTTATCCACACAAAAGAACTGCAACCCGGAAACATAATCACCAACACTTCTGCTTCATTTCTGCTTTATTGCATGTCATATATATATATATATATATATATATATATATATATATATATATATATATATATATATATACACACACACACTATTTTACAATTTTAATTTTGCAAAATAGTTAAAATGTATTTTTTTCTGTAATAAATCCTATTTAGCGATTTGACATTGTCACTGGTTTACATATATTACATATCATGTCATCAGGGATAACTGGGCAGTATTTATTATACATGTATTAAAATACATTTATGATAAATGTATTTGAAATACATTTATGATACATGTATTTCAACATATTGTCACTGGTTTACATATGAATTATGTCATCCCAGTATGTCAAATCGCTACATAGCATCTATTACAGAAAAAAAACAATTAAAATTGAAAAATAGTATACAGTATATATGTAGTTTTAAAAACTGTATAATACTGTGTAAGAAGTCTACATGATGACCTCATAAAAATGCAGCCTCTGATTGGTGCCTACTCAATAGTTTGCCCAGACTTGTTGAGATCAAAGCAGCTCTATATGGAAGATGGTGGTGACGGTAAGAAACATGCAGGCTGCCAGCTTTTAAATAGGTTTGATAAATATGTATTTGATTGCCGAATATTGTATCCTAATTAAAGTAGCTGTTTAAGAGGTTTATGATTTTGCATACCATGGCATGAATGACTGCCTGAAACATTATATTAATGATTAATAATCAAAAGATTAATTAGTTAGAAACTAGTTGCTATGAATACAGGTGCCATCAGTTGTCTTCTTATGAATGACTTGTTTGTCAGTGAGTCAGTGTTGCTGATACAAAGTAGCCCTTCTTTACCAAACACCAAGTAACTAAATTAGCACAATTATGAGTCATTCGCAAACTGCTAAACATTAAACTGCTGGTTACTTTAAAACAACCTTAATCTGGAAGATCACAGGAAAATGTATGTGAATATTGATTTTTAACTGGTTGCATATGTCAGATTTATTACATGACTCGGCCAGAGAAAAGCTGTTGCTATCAAACATTGTTAACTTAATCAACTGAGTCAGTGTAATGGTGAAGGAGATCAAATAAGCCAATTGATGGAAGGTTTGCGAAGAAAAATACATGCTCCCTTGTAAAAGTATTTTATTTTATTTATTTATTTTTATACAAAAATACAGTAGTTTATTTTGATACATGGTGTGGCTGCTGTATTTTATAGTTCAGGTATGTTAAGGTATTTGGTGTTTTATTATAAGATATATTTTAGTGTATCTTTGCACAACCCTGTATATCATGAGATTTATGTGATGTGTGTGTACACATGCACGCACACGCTTTGCACAAGATTGCGTGATTTTCAGAGCTAGTTGGCTGTATTGACTGATCCTTCACACTTCACTGCGGAATTCATTTTTGCCACACCATCCGCACACGTGCAGTTGTACACACATGAACACACACACACACACACTGGCTGTACAGGAGCAGTGTTCACCAGCAGCCACAAATCTGCATCATGCTCTATTATTTGTGGAGACATTTATCTATAATTGCACCCACCATCTCCTTTCTACACATACGCACACACAAAAAAAATAACAATTTTACATGTACACCCAAAAATTAACAATGAAAAGAATTAACAAAAAAAAGTAAAGCATGACAAGTGTGTATTTGTGAGCGTGTGTGGTTATTAGATACAGTGATATGTGGCAGTGAGGAAATAAAGCAGTATTAAGTACCTGATCTTGTTTCTTGTATTTCCCACTCTGACCAATCAAGGTGCTAATTAACACTCCCGGAACTGCAACACATTAACGTTCCTGGACTCGATGGTGGTTTAAGACAGGGAAGGAAAATCAATAACTCTCCACACTGGTGTACTGTGTGTACTTGCATTCCTGGGTGGTTACAATAAAGTATACGTTTATGATGTTTCTCTCATACAAGTCTGTATTAAGATTGTTAGCAGTAGGTTTTTGAATACTTTTTCCTATATAATCCCAATGTATACGAAAACCCAAATTATTCATATATTATATATTAATTGATATATTGAGATATTACATTAATTCTATTTTTTTCTATTCATACATGCCTCTGATGCCCAATACAGCTCTCTTGAACCCCATTAGGTTTTTTCATTTTGATTTTTATGAATTAATGGTACAAATTAAGCCTGAAGTGCCAGTACACTGGCATACATTCCCACCAGCAGTAGGAATGTATTAAGATTGGATGTTTGTTACATCGAAATGCAGATATCAAATAGGATATGACTCCGTCATGCTGTGTATCTGTTTAAATGACAAAGCTCCAAGACCATACTATTAATATTATTTAAACAGAGTAAACAGACATGCACACTTATACATCTCATTTAAGCATATTCATTGACATTCTTTCAACAGTTGTCTGACTTATTACTCATATTTGGATTTGTGACATTTGTTGCAGACACCAGTCAAAAAAGGCAAATTCATAACCACCCTAATGCACTTAACACAATACAGCAAGATTATATCTGTGTCAAGCAAATAGTGTGTGTGTGTGTGTGTGTGTGTGTGTGTGTGTGTGTGTGTGTGTGTGTGTGTGTGTGATCGAGCTGCTTATCGTGACATAAGAGCATTGTCACCCCACAGACAGGAATTACCATTATGCAAGAGATGGAATAAGAAAATGACTGAGAGAGACAGAAAGAGGGAATTAGACCATTTTTATATAGAGGTGACATTTTAGTTTGTATTAAAGTTCAATTATCGATCTGTGGTTAATTATGTATGGTAAATTTTTTACACTAATGTATACTCGCATAATATGTGAGCGAGCAAAAGTACACATGGTACAAATGGTACACATTTAAGGGATAGAGTTTGTTGTGGTGCACAAAACAAAGTAAAAGAATGAGCATTACGGATAGATGAGAGACGCAGAAGCTGAGTAAATGTGTGAGCATGTAGCGAGGGGGTTGTGGGGAAGGAGATTGAGAAGAAATGTATGACGACTTCAAAGAGTAATAACAGGATCAGTTCAGCACTGCAATTCAACCTAAGGCCAAAAGACAAGCCTAAAGAGAATCAGAAGGTTGAACACACACACACACACACACACACACACACACACACACACACACACTACCTTACATTAATATCACCTAAGATTTAAACACACAGCACACAGGATCAAAATTGTGTGAATACATTCCTTATAAATACTCATGAGTCCCTGTGGTTTTCTCTGTTTCCTCTCTCTACTTTACTCCCTATTTTAATATGCATTCTATCAGTGTGCAGAAGAGCTAAAAAGTTTCAGCAGTTTTGCTAATGAAATTTATATTAATCTGTTTTGTTATACACATTAATGTAAAATATATTAGAACACATACAGTTATATTCATATAAAAGTTTGGATGAGGCTTATAGACATGGCTGCTAGATATTTAGAGCCCAAAAGGAGCCATGCTTTAAGTGTTCAAGAGTTAAGTGCAATTATTAATGAGTTAAATCTTAAATTGCTACAACTAAACTAAACACAAAGAATGTCAGAGAAATATTTATGAAATAAATACCTTATTTTAAAAAAAGCTTTGAGAGCTGGAAAAGTTTGTTCAAAGCAGAGAAGAGCAGTTTTCCTTTTTCTTTTTTCTATCATTTTGATTTTGCTGATGATAAAGCATATTGTGTGTATGCATGTGTGTTTTTGTATGTGTGATTATAAATAAAAAAGATAAAAAAACAGAGGACACTTCACTGGGTATTTCTTTCTGCACCATGGCAGGCAAAACTATCTGTGTTTGCACATGCAGTAAAATCCAGGAGCAAAAAAAATCACACAGCAATAAATTACAATTTGAATTATTCATTTTACCACACACTCATACACACTGAACAAGCAGTTCATTGCTATTGGCTTTTCTTTTCCACTGCCATCAGCATGAGAGGAGACTCATCTATCGAGTGATTTCCCTGGGACTGTGCTTTTGGCACTGGCAGAAACAGTCTCTGTGGGCCTTTGAAAGCACCCTCACTCTGTTCAAACAGATAGCTATACCGTAGGATCAGGCTGTTATAGCCCAGAGAAAAAGAGAGAGAGAGCGAGAGAGAGAGAGAGAGAGAGAGAGAGAAGACAATACAACACCCAGTAAAATAGACTACTAATCTAGTAGACTCCATTCATATTCGACTAGTAAAACCAATTTCCAAACCTAAGCACACTGGTTCTGAAATTAAACACAGACCATGCAGGTAAAAAGAGAATCTCATCATTGAGCACATTTGCATCTATTTTAAGTAAACCATGCGGGAATCACTGGCAGTACATAGTGTAGTGAGTTCAGTGAGCCACAAGAAATTGGACAGATTAATTAAATGAACTGACTTTGTTTAGTAAGTCCTGGGAAGATTTTTGATGTATGCTTCATATACACATATCATTAACACTCTCCCCACTTTTCATATACAATTTAGCAAGCTCTAAAATGCATAGTAAAGTGGCAATGTGTGGTTAATGAGAGCCACCGGCCGTTTCATTTGTTGGATTCAACTCTATGTTACAGTATCACTAGGCTAAGCATACTTTCAGTGGAAGATCAATTTTATATTCGTTTTCTTCAGTGTGAAAAAAAAAGATCTCCTAAAATTGTATCACAATAGATAAAAGGGTCCAGAATCCTTATATGGTCTGTTCAATATGAACATAATACCCTCTAACTAAAACCGACAGCCTGCACTCTAGCGCCATTCATTCATTTATCCATTTATATTCAGTAACCTTTTTATCGAGTGAATGATGTTCACAAGGTATGAATATACCCTGATGCCAGTCTATTTTAGGGCAAAATGCACAACACAAAAACACACACACACACACGCACACACACACACACACACACACACACACACACACAAATTCACACAAATTCACACATAGGGGCAAATTGTTATACATGAAACTCCTACCATCATGTTTTTTTGAGAGTATGGAGAGAAAACCAGAGAATACAGAGAAAACTTACACAAACACTTTAATCAAACTGCCGATCAACAGGAAAACAATCTATGTATTGCTGAATAACTTGCTCAGAGTATATGGACTCCAAGTAAATCTTAAATATCAGAGAATAGTTTCCATCCCATGGTTGGCAGACAAGCAAAGCAGTATGATGAAACATTTTGTATAAACATGGATCTTTTTTTTAACGAAAACTTAACTAGATCTTATTTTTCCTCAGTAATTGTAATAGGCGCTGTGACGTCCACGATGTCAAGATAGCTGTTGTATTTTTCTTGTTTTATCCAAGCTACAAGTAGAACTACATATTTTATGCATCTTTCTTTACAAATCCCTTACAAAGGCTGATAATATTCATCAAAGAAGCTGCAGAAAATCCGATTAGCTATTGAAAGTAGTGTTAAATTGCATTGTGCTCAATTGCAAAAAAAAAAAAAAAAAAAAGTAAATCTGCTTCAACAATAGCCAGTTTGGTTTGTCTGCCTTCTGGCTCTCATTTTATCAGTCTGCTGCACTTCTTCATCTGTATTTTGTAGTTGATACAGCTCTGAGACATTTAGGAAATAATTAACATCCTCATTCTGAACATTCCACTGCATACTCCTTTAATGCAAAATATATAAATCATGTAGACAGGTTTATTTTCACGTGATTGTGGAGTGTGAAGGTAATTTTACTTCACAAGGATTATAATTGAGCCTGTGTGTACGTATAAACTGCGTGTGTATGCATAAATTGTCCACAATCTTATGAAAGAACACATTTTTAAACAACAGACGTGAATCATTTAATCATTGTCAGACAAGCACGGTGAGTACAATGCAGGAACATTTAAATCCTCTTATGTTTCAAATTGGTCCAGTGGTACTGTGGGTAGTGTTTCTGCTCCAGGGTTCCCTCTGGGTTTGATACTGAGTTTGGCTTATTGTCTGACTGGAGTCTCACATGTTCTCCATAAGTCTGTGTGGGTTTCTTCACACCTCCTAAAACCTTGTGCTGGTGCAATATAGAACTGACTGGATTGCCCCAGGTGTGAATGCTCATGTAAATGTGTGTCTATATATTCATCTTAATAAGGACACATACTCATTCTCATTCACGCAAGAATTCATACACATAAGCAGATAAAGGTCACGCGCCTTTGTAATGTTAACGATTTAATGTGTTAATGTTCACATCAAATAAAAGAGTATGGAAAATGTGATCACAGTGATTTTGACAATGTCATGGTGGTCGTGACAAAATGGCTGGTTTGAGAATTTTAGAAGCTAATAATTTACAGCAGCCTCTAGACTTTGAACAGAATGATGCAAAACACCAGTCCAGTGTGCAGCAGGTCTGTGGTTAGAAATGCTGTGTTGATGAGAGAGGTCAGAGTAGAAGGGCCAGACTGTTTTAAGCAGACAGAAAGGCAATGGTAACTCAAATAACCGCTCTTTATAACCGTGGTGGGCAGAAAAGCATCTTCTGGGATTTACTACAAACTGCAGATTACACAGAACCATATAGTTGCAAAAGGTCAAAGAAGAATTTAAATCAGCCACACTGATTGATAAAACATATGAGTACAAAACATATGAGAAAATTAAGGCGCATGGAGTACAACAGGAGAAGTCCTGATAGACAGAAACACAAATTTGAGAATACAGCGGGCACAGGCTCACCCAATCTCAGGAGTTTTGAAGACTGGAAACATTTTTATTTCTATTTTTATATGATGCATATTCACTTTGTGGTGGCATAGTGTGTAGCTTTATAAACACAAAGATCCTGGGAGCTGGTGAAAATCAGAAAAAAATCAGGTCATTGAGTTGAATATCCCCTTTTAATGTTCATGTGAATTTTCTCCAGGATCCTTTCACTGCCTGTAGAAGGATTGGCATTCCGTATTATATTGTCATTAGTGTGTGCCTGGATGAGTGTGTAAAAGGAGTGTGCCATAGACTGGTATCCTAGACTGGTAATTCTACCATTTAACTGGTGTTCCTAGGATAATTACCCTAGCCCGGAGACAGCTCATCAGCAATGGGCTTTCTAAACTATACAGGGTAATACAACTATAACCTAGTTGTAATACCCTCATAATTTATTACAATGATTCTTAGTTAAAAGATTCTTAAGTATCTGATGTTCAAAAGCAGTGGTGTTTCTTTGATTTTGTAATTGTGATAGTGAGCAGCAATACATTCACAAACATCAAGAACCATTTTATATGTGTGCAGATGGACTAAAGAATTCTCTAAAATGGAATGATGCACATGCAGCACTGCTGAAAGAAGCTGTTCTGCTGATGTGGATATTTGTGTGTGTGTGTGTGTGTGTGTGTGTGTGTGTGTGTGTGTGTGTGTGTGTATGGGAGGAGTCATTACTCATTGCTGCAGGCTGAAAGACTTCCTGCTTTAGAGTCAGCGCTGCTGAGGTGTCATTTCTTTACCCCACACTTTGTTCTCCATGACATTGAGTAGTGCTGAGAGCAATAATACAACTCTGATCTTGTACTCTTATGTAGGCAGTGAAAAAAGGAAAATATCACATGCTATCACATTATTTGATTTTGTTACCTCCTAACCTTGAAACCTTCTATTTTTCAAATGTACTGAAAAAGAAATGTGATAATTGACCATATTGCTGCTCAGTAAAGTAAATCCAAGCACCAGGCTTCTTTTGGACCCAGGAACATAAGTATTTCAGCTTTTAGGAATTCAGTACTAATACAACATTATTTAGTATTTTCATCCACCCTTTCAGTTACAACTTTTTACCTGGTCTTAATAACACGCCTCTTTTCCTCTCTGTAGCTGTGTGTCTGGTGTTCGGATGTATAATATTCCCGGCTGGCTGGGATGCAGAGGTGGTTCAGGACTTGTGTGGTGAGGAGACAGGAAAATACACGCTGGGGAACTGCTCAGTGCGCTGGGCCTACATCCTAGCCATCATCGGCATCCTGGATGCACTCATCCTCTCTTTCCTTGCCTTCGTCCTCGGGAATCGCCAAAGCGACTTCCTTCAAGATGAAGTCAAGGCTGACAATAAAGGTGAGTGTTCTGATTCCATAACCACAGAGAAGACAGTGGGGGAAAAAATCAATAGACATCAAAATACCTGAGAAAAGTGACAATATAAAATTTAGTATAGAATAGAATAGCCTTAATTTGTAACATATACATTACAGCACAGTGAAATTCATTCTTAGCATATCCCAGCTTGTTTAAAAGCTGGGTTTAGAGCGCAGGGTCTGCCATGATACGGCACCCCTGAAGCAAATTGGGTTAAGGGCCTTGCTCAAGGGCCCAAGAGTGGCAGCTTGGCGATACCGGGGCTTGAACTCCCGACCTTCCGATTTTATTATGCTTAACATCTTTGAGAGCCATTTCACAATACAGACCATGCTTTTGTTTTCCAAAATCCACATTGGGGAAAGAGATCAAACACAGAAAGCACCCCACCTGAACATTAACAGATCAATAAATAAGCCTGATGTCCACTGGGTTTCAACACACATGCCAACAAACTTTACAAGTGACAAGTCTGACAAAAACAAATAAGATGTCTAAGAAACAGCAGGCAAGATTTGTGCTGCTCTTGTAATCAGTTGAGTGAGTGGACATTTGTTTACTCTAAATATAACAAAACCTGCATTATGGGTTATTCTATAACCTATAAAAAGATATATTACACATTGTGCAAAATAAGGCAAAATGTTTGCTGATCAAACTAGCAGGGGATCTGTAAATCTCTTGTTATCAAGTTGGTTTACTGCATATATAATATGCATAATATAATATTATAATACATTTACCTGGTTCTAAGATCTTGCCAAAAGAAAAAATAAATAAAAGGCACAATTTGTTAGGAAAATTTGGTTTCCATCATGTAATGATAATTGTCTTGGTTTTTCAACAGATTCCTGTAGGTTTTCATTTCAAGATACCATCAAATACTACCTTTCAGTAAGGCACTGATTACCATCAACAAAATTAGAAACCATTAGAAAAAAGACATTCCTTTACCTTGCCATTGCAGTCCACCAGAAACTAGAAAGCTAATTTCACTTAAATTTTTCAGCAAGTATAACAGAGAAGGGAAACCCCTGTTTTAAACAAAATGACTGCTGCATTAACATGGGTATTGGTGAGATGGTGGAGCTTGTTCCCTCCCGCCTCCATTTTATTTTGTTTACTCCTCTCTGCCGACTGATGTTTGGAAGTAGGTTGGGGGTATGGGGTGGAGCTGAACTGCCTCATGAAAGCATATGAGAGGGCACATGTTCATAAATATTTCATCTTTCCCTCTTAAGCCAGAACACTGTGGTAGACTGATCCATACTGCTATTGTGCGACAAGCAGATTTCATTATCTTGCGAGATTCTCTTTTATGTCATGCTAACAAATCACACAATGGAGGAAGGAATGGGGTTTGCGTTCGCTGTTCGCTGTAACTCTCGCAAATCATTTATGATAAGAATCATTAGAACTTGGATAGAAAATAATGCAGCTTGAAAGTACGTGCATGAACGGGAAAAGAAGAATGAGTGGGGGCGCTAAGCAAGAATTTTGTTCAAAGAAAAAAACAAAGAAAGAAAGAAATAAAGGAAGGGGAAAAGAGAGGGAAAAAAATAACCACCTTCATAGCCTCCTGATTCTATTGAGGAAGTTGCCATGGTTACATGTCTGATTCCGGCAGGATAAGAAGGGCTGCTGCTCTCTCCCCAGCGACTGGGCACTCTGCAGCTGTGTCTTTCTCTCTCTCTTTCTTTCTCTCTCTCTCTCTCTCTCTCTCTCTCTCTCTCTCTCTCTCACTCACACACACACTCACACACACACTCACACACACACAAACACACACACACACACACACACACACACACACACATTATTATCACACCCCACTCAAGCTGATAATTCAATTTGGTATGAGGGTTTTTTTAAGAGGGGTGGAGCGCCAAAGGTGGAGGGAATTGAAGAGGGGGTAGTTTTGTGTGTGTGTGTGTGTGTGTGTACATGTGTGTTTGTGCTTAGCATCTGTGGTAGTCAGGGAATCTGCTTTGCAGCATCAATAAAAAAAAACGCATGGCAGGTTGCCAAGCACCCCCTAGTTTCTATTTCTTCTCTCTGGCTTTAATCCACTCTGCTCACCATTTACTCCCTTTTCAAAATTCAGAATTGAGCAATCCTTCTCCCCGAGCACAAATTATCGCCCCCCCAAACTCTTCTCCTTCATCATGCTAAGTCGTGTCATGTGCCTATAGCGTTAGTGAACAGGAGCGCACATCATGCAATATATTTTTTGGGAACCTGGAGGGAATCCTACCACTGCAGAACGTGACTCACATCTCTAAGTAATCCTAGCGTGAACCTGGACAACAAGTTCAGCACAGCACAGGAGATAAATTATTCACTGCATATTATATATGTCAAAAAGGCACTTCGCTGTCCACCACACAGCACACGTTGGCTTTACTATTTCTTGTTCAGAAATCATGTTTAAGCATACAAATTAAAACTGCAGCTGTGAGTGCATTATTTAAGTGTTGCTTAGTGTTCGACAGATTTCCATGTTTCGGAATGTAAAAGGAGGTTGTGAATGGCTTTGGTCTCCTACTCTTCAAACATCCTGCTGATTTACAATAGCAGCCAGGGCTTTGGATGGCATGCCACTGGCACTGTAAATCCTATTGTAACTGGGCAATAGGAGGCAGACTCCTACTACTTGGACATACTCCATGTGATTTATGAATGGTAGTGACAGGCTACACTGCACACATTGCCCTTTTTTCTTTACTTTAGCATGGTAGAAGACAAACGAAACAAATGAACTACCTTGCAAGATTTGTTTGTTTAGTCTTTACCAACTCATTTTGGCAACAGTGTGCAGATGTATCCTTGATGCACACCAGCCCAAACTAAACAAACCATTTCTATTCTATCTTTACAGACTTTGCAGTATCAAGGGTAAGTCTTTCCATTGCTGTGGCTTCCGTGCTTGTGTTGCTGTATGCAGTGATTGTGCTCCAAATCTCAGTGTTGTGGTGCTGTAGTATCCTGGCATTATATATGCTCTGGGTTAGTGCTTAGATTGCTCACCCCTGCTTGTGTGTTAGTGCTCCCAAACCTAAATCCTCAGTGATTTTACAAATCGAGATTTTTACCCAGATAACTCAGTCAACCCATAGAGATTCAGGGTTACAGAAGGGCAGATGCATGGCATTCAAAGCTAAAACAATAGAGGGACCATGTTCAAGAAAAACAAGCAGCAGAGAACTGTTACAGAAGCCTCGAGTGGCACATGCCTGGAAAATATGAAGACCTTGAGATGTCAGGTCAGAGAAGAGATTCAGTCAAGTTCCAAGCAGATCAGCATGTGTTTACCTTTTCACCTTTAAAGCAGAGAAATAAAAGGGGAGATATGTAGCTTAATTAGATAACAAATACATACTGTAAATGCATAGAACAAATGACATTTGGATTAATCACCAGAAAACAGGCTGCATGAACAAGGCATGCTTAAAAGCTTTGCTGGTGCGTACATGAGCCAGAAGAAATGTCTGATTGTTAGCGTTGTAGTCATAAAAAAAAAAAAAATTCAAACTTGCAAAATGATTTATTGAAAAGAAATGACAAAAAATAGTGAGCAGTCCTAGTAGGATAGAGCGATCTGCTGGTCCTCTCTAATGTAATACATATTTGCTGACCCAATTTACCAGTTTAGGCTAGCGAGCTAGTAAACCAAGAGAACATTATTTTTTCATGAAAAGAGAAACTGAATCTTAAGATCTACACCTACGTTTCCATCGTGCAGAGCATGCAAAGTGTTACAAATCTAGTCTAGAATACATGTCTTACTAGTATGATTTATAGTGCTCTTTTCTCCGCAGCAGCCACTGCACCTGACCTCTACACACCGAATGGCTGGTGTAAGACAAAATATCAAAACCAATTAATCAATTTATCACCCATATTCCCCTTCTCTGGATATATGCATGCAGTCCTAGCATGCAGCTTGAATCTGCTTTAGCCAAAAACATGTTTCTCCCTATGGTTTATTGCTGGTGGCTGTCGTTTTTTTCTATGATCTTTTTTTTTTTCATAGTAACGTTTTCACGTCTCATAGGACACCAGCTGGATGCACACTTAGTTATTAGTTTTGCTTAATTGTAAGGAGTTGACCATTCCCGAAATATACGTTTAATTTTCATTTAAAATCATGAAAAATGGAAGACCTTTTGCATTATTTGCATTTCAGAATTGGCTGATACAAAGAGCATTAAGTAATCATTATTTTGAACCCAGGTTTTTATTTGTAAGACTGTGAAATAAAGCTTAGGCACATATGCCTTTCTCTTAGCTAGCACACTATTTCAGTTTGGAAACATTTTCCAAAATTATTAAAATGAAGAAATATGGAAGTGTTTTCCACAAGAAAAGTTACAAGTTTTTTCTTTACAATATAGAGTTAACACTACAGTTTACAGAGAGTACATTTATAGTAAAAGCAATAATCTCACTATAAGGATCATAAGGTCACTTGATATGGTTTTATGGGCTTACAGTTTTCAATCCATTACTCTTCAAAATAGGTGAGCCTCTCATTAAATATTTCAGAAAACTGAAACATTAGAGAGCACAGAGTGCTTTTTGTAGAACTTTAGTAGGAAGTGACACCGATATTTGCACCATGGACCGAGTGAATATTAGCTAAATGTCTTTAATGAATCCCAAGTAGGAATAGTCATCACTCTCCAATCCTTAGCCAGACTGGGGTAATTAAAATATTTAGACTGTCCATCACAGGCCAAATGTTAATGATTGCGTGCAAGGCAGAGAAGCTGAGCCTGGGCATCTCGCCCAAAGCCTCCATAAGCACACAGAGCAGGGGAGGGGAGATGAAAAAGGGACCAGGTGGTATCACAGTGTTCCACCGTATGTTTCTCTTTCTCATTCACCTTTTTTTCTTTATATGAGCAAATGCTTTGGTTGTTTATTGTCTGCCGGTGCAGTGGATTGCCCGGGCCAAGTGGGACATCAAGCTTTGTGTCATCAGGCGTCATAAGTAGGTCAATAATGGTGTTATGACAGATTATTTGTTTATGTAATCTTCCTATGTGTTACTGCAGGCCATTATAACCTCCTCAGATTGATTTTGTTGTGGTGAAAACAGTATTCATTAAAACTGGGCAGTGCTTCTAAATCTAGTAAACAAGATAAACAATAAAGCTCTGTCAGGCCTCTGCTCTTTAGAAAGTAAAATTAAACATACATTTTCTTGGTTCCTGTGGACTTCAAATACACATACAACCTCTGTTTCAAAGCATTTCTTTTCAAATGTCTATTTAAGTAAAGCAACACTATAAATGGAAAGTCTTGACATTAGATCATAAGAGACAAACATGGGGAGACAGGGATACAGCATTCCATGCTGGAAGACTGTAGAACCATACATGAAACACAACAAAAAGTCACAAACTAGATATCACTATTCATTTTACACTGAATATCCAATGATGTCAGGTGTGTAAAATCCAATCTTAACTGTCCCCAGTCTAGTTGTTGCTGCACCAATTTAAAATTCAAAGGTTAAACCTGTTTAGTTTGTACGACTTAACCTCCTGTAGTGTCGGGGGGATACGTACTGACTTAACTGACAGTGAAAGCCTGAATTTGATATACTGTTTGAAAAACACTCACTGACACCCGAGCTGAGTCTGGCATGTTTGTTTTGGTTTAAAGCAATGTTTGTTCAGAAGAATCTCTGCAGCATCCAAAATTTTCAAGAGTTGTGAGCACAGTTTGCGAATATTATCTGATAGTGTGTTGTATCGTTTGAGAGAAGGATGATTCAGGACAAAAAGCAATCTGTCATACTGGAAATACTCACAATTTTCATCATCAGCTAGGATTGTATAAAGCTTGTACAAGGCCTTTATTTAACGTTCTTTTTGTTGATGTGAAACAATAGAGTCTTTATGTATTACTGCCCACTGAAATATATAATCACAATGAGGGATAAGATAAGGTATATTTCTATGCTCAAAGTCTCCTCTTAAGACAGAGGGGGATTGTATTAGCTGGGTGAGAGGTTCGGGACATGTGTAAGGTGTAATGGACAATAAATGGAAGAACTGTGTTCGAGAGAGAGAGAGAGAGAGAGAGAGAGAGAGAGAGAGAGAGAGAGAAATTTGGTATTAGCTTAAAAGCATTTACCTGAAATGGTGGTAGACAGCACTACAGCCCACAGAAATGACACTCCTCAGACATATCTCAGTATCACTTTTACTGACTTAAGAGGGAGGAAGAAAGAGATTGAATATCAAGAGGAGACCCAAGCCTTTGCATTTGTGGTTGTGAGTTGATAAGGTGTGTGTGTGGGAGAGAGAGAGAGAGAGAGAGAGAGAGAGAGAGAGAGAGAGAGAGAGGAGAATAACTGACAGTAAGAACCGGTGGGCTGTTGAATTTGGAACAAATTAATATGAGCTGATGTACTGTATATTCCTAAGTATGTGGATACTAGTTAGTGATTGAGGTTGGACTGAGAGATAAAAACATATGACTGCAAGCACTTCTTTCAGTAAAGATGTTTGAGGAGAGACTGACTCTACGTTTGCACATACATTTTCACACACACCTTCTAAGTATTTAGATAAAGAGGATTAGATGACAAAGAGAAGCTTCTACATTTAGTTTTGTTTGAGATATTTTTTGCCATAGACATAAACATGCGTAAGGGCAAGTCAAAACTGTTGTACACAATTATGCAGGTCAGTTGGTGTGAGGATGTCTTGTTGTCCTAAATTAGCTAAATCTTGCTTTCTTTTTCCCTTTTTCAACTCTGCTCTCACCCTAGCTCTACTCCATAAATGTAAACCAGCACAACATCCTAATGTTCTTTCCCTCTGTTGCACTGTAGACTCTTTACACTGCTCAGACCCAACAAGCCTATCTTGGTCCATATGGTCTTACTTCCTGGAGTTTGCCTCACACTGTCTCTTCTGTTTTTATTTACAGATTGAGATCCGTGACTCAAAGGATCCTCGTTTTGGAGTCCAGCGGTTCCATTAAAGAGACTTCTCTTCCTTCTTCATCCCCGTCTCCTTCTATCCTTGTCCTCTCAGGTCTGCGTCTCTGACCTCAGTTAGGAACCTGCAAGATCAGCTCTTTGTAATATAGGACTGGCCTGGAGCACACTTCAACAAGAGAACCTATTCTAAATACATACACCTGTTGAAAAGGAATTCAAAATCAAGACAAAAATCAATCCAAAAAAAAAAATCAGCTTTACAAATTCAACAACTCTGGGAAAGTGATGAACATTACACAGTATTACTATTCTATATTACTACTATGATTACAATGTTACAGTGATAATTATGCTTGCAACAGCAGTATTATGTTCAAATTTACATATTTTATCTAAAATGGGAAAAAGCAATTATTTCTAGCTTTAAAAAACTATACATTCTAATAATGAATTAATGCATATGTATAAGTGCTTGGGTGCTACTAAAGACACAGATTAATCAAAACATCAAGCCAAAAATCTAATAAAAGAAAATAGGGGCAACATTTTGTATAGCACAAGATGTAATTTTGAAGACCGACTTTTTTCCTGGAAAATTTTGAACTCCCGTCTTTGTACACATGGTCAGCAACCAGAGATTAGTATGAGAAAAGAAGTAGTTCATTTGTAAATAATAGATTTCTATGGAGACAGGGTACCAACATACATTTATTGACCCAAACTATATTCTCACTCCAACAGGGAGTGGACTTATGAAATTTCTCACCATTTATTTATCTGTTAATGCGATGGGAACTGCCTGTTCTCAGAGTTTATTGCTACCAACCATGAGCAGGCTATATAATATTGAAAGGTTACACATTTATTTTGGCATGGAACTTTCCTTTCAAAAATAATCACTGGTTTTAATCTTGTTCACCTTTCTTTAGCATTTCTTTTTCTTTAATTGTCCTCTGTAAAACAGCAGGGACAACACAATAACAAACACAATAACAATTTTCACATTCGAGTTATAATAATTTGACTCCTAGTTACTTAATCCAGTTTGTTATACTCCTGTTACATACAGTGCATCTAGAAAGTATTCACAGTGCTTCACTCTTTCCACATTTTATGTTACAGCATTATTCCAAAATGGATAAAATTTATTATTTTCCTCAAAATTTTTAAAACAATACCTCATAATGACAATGTGAAAGAAGTTTGTTTGACATTATTTGTAAATTTATTTAAAATAAACAAATAAATAAATAAATAAAACAATCACAGGTTCATAAGTATTCACAGCCTTTGCCATTACACTCAAAATTAGGCTCAGGTGCATCCTGTTTTCACCGATCATCCTTGAGATGTTTCTATAACATAATTTTAGTCCACTTGTGGTAAATTCAGTTGATTGGACATGATTTGGAAAGGTACACACCTGTCTATATAAGGTCCCACGGGTAACAGTGCATGTCAGAGCACAAACCAAGCCATGGAATTGACTGTAAACCTCAGAGACATGATTGTATCGAGGCACATATCTGGGTGAATGTACAGAAAAATTTCTGCAGCATTTAAGGTCCGAATGGGCATCATCTGTAGGGGGAAGAAGTTTGGAACCACCAGGACTCTTTCTAGAGTGGGCCGCTGTGCCAAACTGAGCGTTTGGGGGAGAAGGGCCTAGTCAAGGAGGTAACTAAGAACCCGATGGAAACCCCCAGGGGGGTCTCAGATAGGGGTAACGGTTCATCTTCCAACAGGATAAAGACCCTAAGCACAGAGCCACGGTAACAATAGAGTGACTATGGGATGACTGTGTGAATGTCCTTGAGTGGCCCAGCATTAACATTTCTGGAGCGATATGAAAATTGCTGTGCACCGACACTTTCTTCCAAACTGATTGAGCTTTAGAGGTTCTGCAAAAAAGAATAGGAAAAACTGGCCAAAATAGGTGTGCAAAAAAATTGTAGCATCATACTCGAAAAAGTATTGAGCAAATGCTGTGAATACTTATGTACATGTGATTGTTTTATTTTATTACATTTTTTATGCATTTTCCAACGATTTCAAACAAACTTCTTTCACGTTGTCATTATGGGGTAATGTTTTTAGAATTTTGAGGAAAATAATAAATGTAATCCATTTTGGAATAAGGCTGTAACATAACAAAATGTGGAAAAAGTGAAGCACTGTGAATGCTTTCTAGATGCACTGTATTTCATTTCTGTTTGTGTGTTTGTTTCATACATTTTGTCTTGACAAAAAGCCCTGCATGCTGCATTCTACTCAGGCCCGACAAAGTGGAGCACTGATAAGTTGTATTTCACCATTTTTCAGACCCAACAAGTTGAGCATCAGTGAGAACTTACAGCACAACATTGCAACATAGCTGACCATGATGGGTCTACATATGAGGCTTGTCTTTGACAGCGACACAAGTGAGCTGAAGATTTATATCAGTGTTAGCTTTGAAGCTCACATCAGCTAAGAAACATTTTGTGCTCTTCTGCAAATGAAGAAATCATGTGCTACAATCAGCCCCAGGTAAATTAACCTTTTTTTATCACTGAAAGATACAAAGCTCTGCATGAGTCTAAGTTCAGGCAATTGTGGGTTTCACTTCTGTAAATCTTTGAAAAGATTCTTGAAGTTTGAAGTCACTTTGTTCAACATAAGAAGGAAAAAAACAATGTAATGCCAGGTTTGGGCACAGCTATGCAGTGATGTGTGTGAAAGAGCAATTTCAGTGGTTAAATATGTATGGCCGATGTGGTGTTGGACGTTAGGTTTCGGAACTGCCAGAACATGACTAAGCTTTGAGATTCTTAATTAAGCATGGCAAATATACACACAGCAGATATAAAGCTTCTGACATTGCGGTATTGAATCTGGCCTGTCAATTGTAGCGATCCTATATGGGGCTGTGTGCTGATATCTAAATTACTGAGGCTAATTGTGCAATTAAATGCACAGTGTAGATGTTTATATTCAAAACGTGTTTACAATGCCATTAAAGGTTACATTTTTGTTCTCTGGTCAGTGTTGGTTTTTAAAAAAGCTGTAATTTTCTTGTTTCTCCTCCCCACAAAACAAACCTTTGCACATATAACACCTTTTGTGCTCCCTGGGCAGAAAATTTCTTGTACAGAGACTTTCCTTGCGCTTTACAAGAAAGTGTTACACTGATGCTGGGAATCATTTCCTGGGTCATTCAAAGGACAACACACACACACACACACACACACACACACACACACAAACACACTGCACTAAACTGGAGGGAGGGTTTGGATAGCACTGTGCAGCTTTGTGATTGGACACGTTCAAGATACATGAAGCTGAAGAGTGACATGTGAATTCCTCCGTATGGTGCTTTATCCCTGTCCCCTTCTCAATCAGCGTTCCCTTCTATCACACCTGCATCAGACGCCCCACAGCCCCTTGACTATGGAGGAAGAGGGGATGAAGGGGATGGGAATGCAATCTGTGAATGGGAAGGAAAGAAGGGAGTGGTACAGTCCAAGCAGAACTTTTTCTTACTGAAGCCTGCGAAACAGAAGCAATGATCCCCTTGTAGACATGGCTAAGTGCCACAAAGTCCTTACATGTCCATCTTCTCCCTTTTCCTCACACGTCCATGCTCTCTCATCATCCATGAAGACTTATAAATGCAACTGTGTGTTTCCTTGATAATATATGAACAAACATACGTAGTGGTTTTGATCATGTTTTATTTTATGCCTTTTAAGTAAAAAATCTTTTCTTTTTTTTCCCAAGCATTTGGGGGTCATAAATAATTCTAAAGTCCTGGGAAATCCCTGAACTGCATAGTTTAAAGTGTTCCACTTACCTGATTAAACCCATTAAGCCCAAACACCTCAGACCAATAGGCTATTTATTTACTCTTTTTTTTTTTTTTTTTTACTTTTTATTTACTTAACAAAGTGTTTTCGAATATGCAAATGAGACAATATATTAGACTACTTTTTTAAGCAAACTGATTCATTTGGAGGTTTTTTTTTAAGCTTCACAGCTATAAACAATTTAAAATGAATCTATTATAAAGGTATCATTTTTCTTTTCTTTGAAAGTAAAACCACCATTTTTGCCTGTGGTGCCTGGCTTTAAGGTAGCTGAATCAGGCATATTGGAGCAGTAAAAACACTAGACTGCAGAACAGGGGGTCTCGCGCAATGTGATCTGAGAACCGCTGAAAAACAGCTTACTGTCCTCAGGAGTTTTTTTTTACTGTAGTGGGAGTGAATGTTGTCTGGTTTGGAAAGGAAAAGATTGGATACAAAAATACACTTGGGTTATTTTAATTTCACAAGGTGAAAGGTCATACTTTAAACTGAAGTATGTATGCCATATTGTGTCTGACACCGACCATTCTATTATTAAATAAGAGCAAGAAAAGTAAATATAATAGCATGACTTGAGAATTATAACCCTGTGTAAAGGAATGGGGCACACATACTCAGCTCTAGAAACAAATCTGTGGGCCCTGTGAAAACCTTTTTAGAAAGCTTTACTCCATCCATTCACTGTAAAAGGGTAAATAGAAACTTATTTTTTGTTCATTCTGCAGACTATGCTGCAGACTGTGCTGCTTCAAAAACATTTGGGGTCTGCAAACAAGAATTGTTCATTAATTTTTAAAACCTAGTTCAAATTATTAAAGTATTTACAATGCTCAGAACATTGCTTTTCCAATAGCATGCAGTAAACAATTATTATTTTTTTATCAGTGAACAATGATAATAGCTGATTTGAGAAAATATGACTAAATAATAAAGAAAAACTGCATTTCTTTACTTATTCATAACTAAAAATCTGGTTTCTGAGCTTTGAATCTGTTTATACACACAATGTTGTTTTTTCCATAATTCACCGAAGTTTTTCTTCTTCTGACAATTAATTCTGCATCTGTGTAACTATGAGGACTCAAATATTGAGTTAGATATGTCATTTGAAACGAAAGATTGAGGATGTGATGCATTTTTGTTTTCACATCTTAACCATAGCCCTGAAGTACTGCAGCTGCTCTCTCTCAATAACGATCACATTATCAGTATCCGATAAAAAAACATGCTTTCATGCAATTCACCATTATGTACAAAATTGGAGAACACCACCGACTCATCATGGGAAAGTTATTAATCTGCTATTAATTGTTGTCATTTTACATTTTCTTTCGCTCTTTTATAATTTTGTATCTTTCTCTACAATCTTTTACTTGGAAATAAATGTGCCAAACCAAACTGAGCAAATAGCTGTGGACAGATAGGACTGATTTCTTTTTCCAAGTATGGATTTTATTTCCCCCTGTGCAAGTGTTGAATGCCTTTCTTTTTTATATATTTTTTGTTCTAGTTGTAAATGTTGTTTTTAATCGGATATTGTCTGGGATGCTGCGATGTCTCTTCATAAAATGAAAAATGTTATGTGAATGTTACTGCAAGGTTATCACAGGGGGAGTGCAAAATGGTTGACATTGTCACCGCCACTTATACATTGTTGGTGTTGTTTTAAAAGAAAAAAACCTGAAATAAATTAATTGAATCGGAGTTGGAGGTTTATTTTGCTGTGAAAACTGAATATGTTGAAATGCTAAGAGCTATATTTAATTTGAGAAGCTGATTAACCAGTAACTAACTACATTTTCTAATTAACCATGAAACAGTGACAGATTTCATGACTCACTGAAAGTGTGCACGACAAACAAGAAGTAGTAATTATTCAAACTAATGTGTTTTACACTGTTTTGGATGTTTGATAATTAAAACATCAAATTCTTTTTGCAACTGTCAGAACTCTTTTTCTTCAATTTTTGCTCTGCAAGGTCAGACTCCTCTGCTTATGTGAGGTGGGCATTGTGGGAAATGTCACAGGATCCGTCATTGATCAGCTAATGAGAGATATGGCTTAGTCTGTATAATCTCTCATTCTTTCTCTCTCTCTCTCTCTCTCTCTTTCTTTCTTCCTCTTTCTCACACACACACACACACACACACACACACTCTGACAAAAGAAAAACAAGATAAACCCAAACCCTCTGTACACTTTTCCAATTTCCATTTCCATTTTCAACCTTAATTAATAATTTTGGTACAAATGATATTTTCTGAATATGTTTTATTGCTCTTACATAACAACAGTTGGGGAATGATTATTCAATTATTGCAGAGGAACAAAACACACTTTAATTCATCTAGAGTTTGATGTTTATTGTTTGGGCAAAAGTTTGTTGATTGTATTACTTGGCTATAACAGCTATTAATAATCATTCTCTCACAGAATTTTTTGTTTTTCTCTCATGAATTTTATACTGCTTCATCAATTCAACTTGTCATGTGCCAGGAAGCTATAAAGCCATCTATTCTTACACCTACATTATGAAATGAAATCTTTTACATTTGAAGAGCCTGCCTTACCAGACTGTGTATACTTTGCTATTATAGGAATGTTACCACATCAGAGGAAGTGCATTAATATAAAGGTGCCATTATGTTACAGCTGGCACTAGTTAAAAAATATTGACCCAACACATGTTTGACCAATCAGATTCAAAAATACAACTTAACTGAGATATTCTCTTAAGCAGAGAAGGGCTGGAGAAGACTGTACAATCTGCTTGATGCACAAAGCCATTTATATCATTCATCCTGCTTCTCAATAACAAGCTATATCAGATTGCCTTTTATAGCAGTTTCCGAATCAGGCAAATCTGCCTGCTTAATATTTGGCAGAGTTCAAGGCTGCAATCCACTGACACACCAGAATTGAGTTTAACTTCTTGTAAAAGCAAGTCAATGCCAGGCACAGTCTTCCGGAAACATGTCTTGGCTCGTTGTGTGCATCTACTCACCCCAGTGAGAATAGGGGGGTTTGTGTGTTTGTTTGTGTGTGTGTGTGTGTGTGTGTGTGTGTGTGTGTGTGTGTGTTTATGTGCTATTTTTAGCTGTAGCAGAGCAGCAGAAAAAGATGGCTGGGGGCTGCGTGCAGCACGATATGTCAGATGAGATTGGGCTTTGTGTGTGTGAGTGTGTCGAGGATGCCCAGACTGGAAGGTATAATAATTGAGAAGCTCTTTGCAATGTATCCTGAAGTTGTCCAATCCGGCACCGTTTTCCCATCCTCTTAATCCGATTGCTTTGAAAGTTGCCTTTTCCTGTCTTTTCCAGGGTTGATCAGTGTTATATAGACATAAGTCTCTGCGAAGCATTGCAACACGAAACAAGTCAGAACTTGTTAAAAGCAGAATGTTTCAAGATGACAGCAAGAACATCAAACTGGAGACTGAGGACATCAAGCTATTTATAAGCGGGTAGGACAGGATGTTAATATGTATTGCCTTTTAATTATTTAAAGCTATTGTTCATGTAGAGGATTGAATAGTTCGGCTATAATACCACTTAAAAATACCTATTGTAAATTAAGTCATATGATTAATGTATGTGGATGCAAAAAGGGGTCGTAACAATTCTTTGACTTGACTATTAAAAAAGGTTATTAGAGATTAGAAAAGATAAGGTGTTTAGATTGTTTTGCAGCTGTTTCCTATTTGACCCAATTTAGCCCTTGCATTATAATTTATTTTCACTCTATATAGCTTAAACTAGTGGTCCTTGGTAATAGAGTAATACAGCTATTATGAATATTGACAAAATGTAGTACAAACCTACAAGCACCACTACTACTACTTTCAGATGCTTTACAGAATTTATTTTTTCAGTCTACCTGCACCTAGTATGAAATGAACAAATAAAACCTTTTAAATGGAAGAGGGGAGAAAAAGGCACATGAGAGGAACAGGACAAATTGAACACAGAGAAAGGGTGTGTGTGTGTGTGTATGAGCGAGATAGAGAGATGAACAGATGGCCAGTCTTGCACTCATCTGTGGAGAGCTACTTCCTGAAGTGCTGGTTAACGGCTCCAGCAAAATGTAGGGATGGAGATGAAGCATAGAAAGCAGAACTGGAGAGCCAACGAAAAAGAAGGGTGGAGGTAATAGCCAACCAATACAGACTGGGAAGCACCAGGGCATGTGCCAAATAGCCAGCAGGCATTAAATAGGAATCTTTGGTGCTGCCAGCTGAGAAACAAGCTGTGGAAAGCCTCACTTTCACTATGAATGCCACCCCACAGGCACCTGGCACTGAAACCTTGCTCAGGTAAAGTACTGAGGAAAAAGAGTGGACTGAAGCCAGCAGCTCACCTGCAGGTTAAATATCAAAGCTTTTTATTTGGAACAGGAACCCGGGTTGAAGTAATAAACGGTTGTGTGTTGATCACGTGGTGGATTATGTAGCAGACCAGTGGGATGATGAAATAAGTGTGTGTGTGTGTGTGTGTGTGTGTATATATGTATATACATATATACATACACACATATATATATATATATATATATATATATATATATATATATATATATATATATATATATATATACATATACATATACATATATATATATATATATACACACAATACACCTACACTGCCATCTGTAGCTCTGTGGTAAAAAATAATTGTTTAATTTTCTCTACTCTCACTATCAGTGGAAAGACCTCACAGGATTACCTCTAATAAGATTTTATAACGACTGACATTCTTCCAACAGCAGTTTAGAATAATCAAGCAATATTAGGGCTGTACTGAATACATCCTTCCCAAAGCAACACTGCTGTCTCTCTGCTGGTTAGATGGAATAACCTGAAAATGATATAAACTACATACATAATACTATAATACAGAACTTTAAACTCTGAAGATTAAAGACACAATAAAGCCCAAAAGGTATTTTTTCCTTTGCTGCCTTCTGCTGTACTAAGAATGAGCCGCCACCCAAATATAATATTCACTATAAATGTACAAACTACATAATCTGACAAAATGCTACAAGGTAAATGCACATAATGAACTAGTAATTAACTGTACATTGTTATTGCTAGTCTACGTTTACTAGACTGTTTCTTTTTTTTTATTATTTAAATGTTTCTTTTGTGTGACACATAACTAGCCCCTTCTCAGTAAGAACTTGTACTAAACTCCACATGTGCAGTTTTTTTTGAATTAACAACTTATCTAGTGTATTGTGAGAGGCATATACTTGGCCATAAAATGTGTATCCAGTGTTACACATAATCAGAAATGATCTGCATACAGTGCAGACCTTAAAGAGATAGCGTTACACCTCACAGGGTCACTAAAGCATAGATCTACTCTATATTAGCTTTGTTCATATCAACAGATATAAAACCCAGTTTATGTAAACCAATTTAGTTCCTCTGGCATGAACATGTTGCCACATTGAGGATTCCAGCAGAGAGAGAAAACATCTGATTAGAGGCTGTCCCATCTCGAAATCACTCTCTTCTGGACCGCCATGTTAATAAAGCTTTCAGGTTTTCTTGGGTGCTATGTGCTTTGATGTGGTTGATCAGAAGAAAACCACCCAAATCGTCAAATGAACATCAAACAAACTGAATGCCATCCCAGAACATTCCCGGCATGCCATTTCCAATCTGATTCCATCACTATATTCCACCAGATGGCTTTTGCGTATGATCACTGTGAAAATGGGAGGAAAATGTTTAAACATTTAATGGAACTTTTCAGTCAGCCAAAAGACGTGGTCAGACCACAGAAGCCGAACCATGGTAAGGCAGAAGCAAACACAGAGAGAGGTAACAGAGGATGGTAAGGTAGGATACTGGAGGCAGGCATGAGAACTGAAAGAAATGCAGAGGAGGAGTGTGGGAAAGAAGATAAAAGATGGAAGAAAGCAGAGATGTTTTCACAGACATATCCAGCTTTCTTTTTCCAGCTGTGTCTGAGCTTATAAAAACCCCCATCTAGAGTGGCACAGAGAAAGTGCCGACAGTGACAGATCCCACACTCACCATCTGGACTTTCAGAGAAAGCTGTTCACAGCTTCAACTTTAGGCTTTTTTTTTTAACTCATTCCTGGTGGCAGTGCTTCTCACCTGCTGCCTGGTCCATCTCTAGCTTCAGTCACATACAGGGAAGCTGGCTTAACTCTCTCCACAAAGCTCGGTATTGGTATATCTTTGAATCAAACTTGTGGGAAAAGATCAGGATGAAAACTGGGAAGAGTCTGGCCACTATACATGTGCTGGTGTAGATTGTCTGCATGAATATTAGTTTCATGTGGAACACCAGGGGAACACAGGCTGCCATGTACCGTTACACAGGTAAGATATTCTTAACAGGACACAATGAGCATGATCACGCTACACAAACTGTCATATGCAAAACAGGCTGATGAAACTAGGAAGGAGGAAGACACTTCGGTTCAGTTCAGTTCAGATCACCACTGCATGTAAATCTAGCTTGTGTTACTAGTTTATACTAGTAGGTAAATTATAGTAGGTAAATTAGCTATTAGTAGATCAGTATTGCACATAGTTGGAATGAGTGTCTAATGTCCTATCCAAGGTCTGTGTTTCCACCTTGCTTTATTCACCTTATTGCAGTGTCCAGCAAAGACACATTGCTGATATATTATTTATTGTTATTGCTGAGATTTAGGCAAACAGGCTGAGGCAACAGCACACTCTAGTGGTCAAGCTTCATACTACTTGATATGCCCTCACCGACCACATTACTAGGAACATCAATACTCCTACTTACACATACGATTATAGAACCAGACAGTTTTGTGGCAGCAGTGCACGGAAATCATATTGATAACGTTCACGTTTAGGGAAGACGACAGTAACCTAGCCACTAGTCAGCTAGCCACTGTTTATTTGTGTTGAGCAGAAAAGCATCTCAGAATACACAATTTGTTGATCCTTGAGGCAGATGGGTAAGAACAACAGAGGACCACAGTAGATACTGTTACTGCCAGTCAAGAAAGGAAAAGCTGCAGGAGGTACAGGTTAAACAGTACAGGACAGTTTAAAACTTGGAAAAGCATAGCCTGGTCTGACAAGGCTCCATTTCTGCTGAAGACCAATATTTGGCATCTACAGCATGAATCTATGATGCTTTTTGTCAACAGATCAGGCTGGTGGAGGTGGTAGAGGTGGTGTGAGGAATGTTTGCTTTGGGCCCTTTAATACCAATAATTATCACTTAAATACTACAGACTATTTGAATATTGCTACAGATTTTTAGATTTTCTACATGGACTCAAATTGCCATCTTCCAGTGACTACGTCTAGCATTGTCACATAATGCACTGTCACAAAAGTCTTCTCTGATTGGTTTATGAACCTGGCAATCATTTCAGGGTTCCTCAGTGGCATTCTTAGTCTAGAAATCTGAAAAATTTCACGTATATCTCTCAGCGTTAAAAGATTTTCAAAGATGTTTCCAATCATGCCGCAAATACTAGAGGTTGTTTTGAGGTGTTTTGTTTGGTGAGGTGTATTTTTTGGATGTGTCCAACCAGGTTTGTGCATTCATAGAGGCAAGCTGCTTGAAGTTGGTGAGACTTCATTCATTGTGGGGGGATTATGATTACAACATTATCATAATGGGCTGTATATTAACCTATTGGGAGAGGCAGAAAACTGTTAGTTATATATGAAATCAGACATTCAGCACCCCATATCACCAAAAAATGGCATAATCCTAATTTCATAACACTTCTGTGAAGATTCGACTGTGAGATTGGTAGTCAAATCAGGCTACTCCTATCAAACTAGCTAGCTTGAACTATGCAACATTATTAAACTAAACTATGTACAGTATATAGATATTTAGAAAATGTACAAGTCAATTTGCATGGCCATCGTCCCTGAAGGAAGCCTCTTCTTTTTTTTTTTTGCTTACAAGAAATCCCACAATCAGACAACCTGTCCAAGAGCATGAATTACTGAAACCATGTCCTGTGGTCTTATGAGTCTTCAGCATGTGTAGTGACACACTGGGGAGGAGTACCAAAACGATATCTAAAATATATCCAATTTTCATTTTTATAATATTGTCCCTTGAGAACATATAATAAATGGTTGCTGAAATGTGAGGAGTTTACTCACTTTTGTGAGATTCTGTATTTGCTTAGTGGTTCTGTTGAAGTTTTTTTTTTGAGCATGAAAATAAGAGGTTCTGATCTTCACAGGTGGACATGGTGTAGAAACATGATTGGCAGCATTGTGGTGCTGATTGTGGTATGAACATACACACTGAAGCTTTGGAACTTGTTCTGGTTTGTACAGGTGTGACAGCTGTGCTGCATTACTCCAAGTCAAAATAAAGCAGAAGCAAATTCACACTGGTGGCACCGATTCAAACGGCATTATGAGTGAAAAGAATTAAAAAGTCTCTCATGAAAGTTTCATATCAACATTTCATAAAATCTTGTGAATGGTCAGATCTTAAATATTGTCCAAAAATTAAACAAATTTAAATGCAGGAACGGCTGGGCTGAAGTAAAGAAGATAAAATTCATTAAGAGTTGAAGCCTTGAACATTAGGCACTTGTGCTGCAAAACAGTGTGTACTGAATATGTATCATCAGGACAATCAAGTAACAAAGTCTTTTCCATCCATCTTTGCCAATCCCACAAAACCAACCTCTTGGCCAAGGAAGTGTCGACGTGTGGCACCGTGTGGTGTATCGCAAAAACTCAGCCCTAGAGTGCCAGGCCTACAGCTGGATTCAGCTCTGCCTCCACTCATACAGTGTGGAAAATAGCAGTAGAGCTAATTTGCATTTTCCCTAGTGATCTACATTCAGGTGTGACAGTTGTGTAAGAAGCATATTGTACTATAACATTTTCTTCATTACATACAGCGTCTTAATGAAATTAGTAGCAGAATGGGTTAATTCAATTAGAAGACTTTCATGTAGTATTTTAAACACTGAGTCATTAACCATTGTGTGTAAAGTTTTCATTAAAATATGACTAAGCTGACTTCCTGTGAACTAATCGAATGAACAAAGGATAATTACGCAGGTGAAATCTTCAATAAAAGTCATTGGAACGATCAAAAAATGAAACAGGATCAGACGAAGACATCAGTTAACATTTGTACAGCCTTCACTAGCCATCTTTTGTAGTTTCAGCTCCCTGATGATCTTCACTACGTCACTGTAGACATATTAGGTTCCATTTTAATACTACAGCCATTTACGAAATACATTGTCATGACTATTTTATTATCAAAAGACATTACATATCTTCTGCTTATTGTCTTTTAAAGGAGTGGGATGGGTCCAAACTTGTGTCAAAAATAAAAGGTTTGAAACATGTGCAGTTTTTGATGGAACGTCCACACTTTCACCTGTTAATCCAACCCAAAAGAAAAAAAATATCATGCGGCAAATTTAGTGTACTATATTTTCTTGGAACAGTATATAACACAATTTATGCAAGTACACATGATCATACATAAATGTTTTCTTGCTTGTTAACTTTTTTTCCTTTGTAATTAAGGTGCTGGTCATTTCTGGTCATAAAATCTTTTTTTCTTTTGAAGTCTTCTGTGAAAAGACAAAACATTCATGTTAATCAGTGAGTACCCTTGAGTCTTTTCCTAAATGGGGAGAAAGAACTCTGGCAGAAAATGCCAAAGGTCAAAATGTATCTCAAAGGCTGATCAAATGAACCTGTTCATTACCCCATCTCCTGCAAGGTCCTTTAACTGAGGGAGGAGGGGGGAAAAAAACAAACCAACAAAAAGTTGTTTCAGTTGATTTCTCGGTCACTGTAGATTTAGTCCATCTTGAGTCCACCCAACAGACATCCAAGACAAAAACTACAGTTCCCAAGATACAACAGTGGCATCCATTGCATTTGTTTTGAAATTCAGTTCCAATCTGTCATCATGGCACAACTGGGTGACCTCACCAATTGTGAATATCAGACAGACAAAAGAAGTACAGCATTCTGTATAAAAAAAAAAAAAAAAGACATCTGAAAGCAGCACTTTGCATGTAAAATACTTATGAGACCCCAGCAGCTATCTTTTCCACTTTTCATTATTTGTCTTTTTTGCCCTAATCAAACCATCCAGCCACACCTCCCTTTCTCCTTCCTTGAGTGGTGTATGGAATGCAAGGATTGGTCAAAGGGAGAGAAAAATAAATTCTCAACAATATGAAAATAAAAAAAATCCTGCAGGATTCAACAACTGTGAGGGGAATAAATCCTATAACGGAGTAAAAACAATATTTCTGCAGCTTACTTTTTTTCTTTTCTTTTTCAAAATAGTCCCGTGCATTTCTAGTAACCAAAGCAACATTTACTAGAACCCAGTTTTAAAAATGAAAATAAAACCAGTCCCATATGACAGCTATACATTAGAACAAACTGTTAATGGACATGTTACTGGGTTTCAGACAACCCTAAAGTCAGTTCACACAAAGACTGAGCTAACTGCAGCACCATAAGATCTGTGTTTGTCAAGTATTACAGAATGAGTCTATACAAAAGAAAAATGGATGCCAAGGGATGGAGCTAAAAACCTAGTGACAGATGACAGACTAAATGGAATGATAAGGAAGAAGCGAGACTAAGTGATTGAATTTTACCTAGATTCGTTCACATGGGTATATAAGAAACTCTTTTTGCTTGAAGAAATTCAGCTGTCAGTGAATGATATAGCAGAGTGACTTGATTTTAACAAGTGAGCAAAATGAATTAAAAGAGCACCAAATGTCCCAACTGGTCTAACAATTTCAACCTGGCTGCAGAGTATCAGCACTGATCTATTTCAGCATAGGTGTATGATTCAATTTTTTACCTACTAATGTAAATTAAGCACGAGTGTTAAATTTGAAGTTACATATGATTTAACTCTTGCTCTCCCCCCCATTACTGGTTATATTACTTTCAATGACTTGCAGGTTTATAATGAAACCCACGACAGACTACTTAGAGAATGCAGAAATGCAGGATTTTTGGTGAAAGAAAAAAAGAAAAACAATAAAGATAAAGAAAGTAAGAGGCGATCATTACAAGAGGCTGAGTCCATACTCCTCTGATGTCTGTACATCAAGTACCCTCCCCTAACCCAGTACTTATCCACAGGTTTAGTTGAGGAGGGTAACACACACACACACACACACACACACACACACACACACACACACACACACACACACACACACACACACACACACACACACACACTCATACATGCTCTCAAATACAAACACACAAAAAGTTCTAGTAGGTCCCAGAATGTGTCCGAACACCTGAACCCTGCATAGGGGGCTGCTGTAAATGCCGCTGTGGGTAGTGCTGTGCTCCACTGGCTGAGAGAAGCCTGCTGGCCTGCAGCACTGAGGGACTGGGGCTGCCTGCTTTTAGGTTTCGCACTGTGGGTGACTGGGTTGTTCTGAACGCGTGAGAGGCCTGGCTGCTAATGGCAGTGCAGCTGTCCGAGTGGCCCTGGCCTCTGGAGGACACACTCATAGACCCTGAAAGACTGTTGTTTAACAGGCTGGCTTTAAGATGGCTGTCTGGGTAGAGATGCGACAGTTCCATCCCTCCTGTTCTACTAGGATGGTGTAAAGTGCCCCCTGTATGCCTGGAGTCCACTGAAGGGGGTCCGGAGGAGAGCACATCTTGGGCTAGAGAAGCAGGTGTCCCCAGTCGGGAAGGATGGTAGCCCTGAACTACTGATGAAGAGGATGGTGAAGGAGAGGAACTGAAGGAGGGGTGAAAAGGAGAAGAGCCACTTTGCTGGTGATAGGTGGAGTTTTCCAGATGTAGATCAGACTCTGCCAAATGGGGCTGCACCTAGGCAATGCCAAAGATTTTAGAAAAGGCCAAAACACATGCACATAGAAAGTAAACATTTATAACACACAACAAAAAATTGTATATGCTGTACTGAAACTGTACAAAGTAAAAACATCCAATAACAGTTCTACCTGGTGTTGGTGTACAGATGGGCTGTAACTTTGAGGACTTCTCATTGGGGAAGCCAAAGTTGAGCTCTGGAGAGCATATCTATCCTCTTCCATTCCATCTGTCCGTGCAAACACACAATTACAACTATTTAACATGTACACAAAACTGCACATCCACACAATAAACAAGATTTGTAGGCAATAAAAAATAAGATTTGGTTCTATACCTATATCTTTATCTCGGTTACTACCGTGCTCATTAGGTCCACCTTCGGGCTTTTGAAGGATCCGGTCCATCTTTATATTGCCCCTCAGAACACGCTCTAGAACTCCTTGCCCTTCCCTTAATCTCTCCACTGATGTTGGCACCATCCTAAAACACAAACATTGCATCAACTTATCTTTATTCACAGTACAAATATACATTTTGAGTCGTAAATGTACAGATATTCTTACCAATGGCTCGGTGTCTGTGAATGATTCCCTATGGTGGTGCTGAGATCAGGAGGACTGACCTCCTCTATTTGTGGGAATGGCTGATGGGCTGGAGAAGAAAAGGAGCTGTGTGGGGAGGCGGGTGGCTGCAGCAGTGAGCGCGGCCCAACGGGGGATTCAGCAGTTTGGCACAGCAAGCCAGTGCGCACAGGGGTACCAATGGTGCCGCCAGCAGAGCACACGGGCTCAGGTTCCCGTGTACCCTGTTTTCTTTTTCGATATTCCAGCAAAGATACCTAAGAAATAAAAATTATTGATTATAAATACAATATAAAAAAAGTTACCAAGTTTTATATAAACATCCACATCTGAGTCAGAGGACTGCATGTCACACACGCACATGCACAATAAATGACCAAAATATCCTGGATGTAACAATGGCACCATCCACAGACTCGATGAAAATGAGAATGAGAATGGTAGAACATGCAGTATTAACCAGCACTTTGTTATATTCAACAATAATCTGCTTACAATCTTTTTTTTTTTTTAATGGATGTCACAGGACGCAACATTTCTCCTGTTTGTTTAGTTTCACACAAGCACAATGGCAAAATTTATGAACATTCTCAGCATATATGATCAACATATACTCAGTAGGGATGCACCGAAATGTTCTAAGACAAATTTGAATTTCTGTTAAATGTCTATTTTTCATGATCATTAACAAAATGTGTGAAAATACAACCATTTACATCATTTTTTTTATACCATTTCAAGAGTCCACTGAAGCAAGAACAGGTTTAAAAATGCATTTTAAATTTCATTTTCCAACAACATCCAATAAGCAGCACAAAGATTTGCATTAGCAACTGACAAAACCTCTAATGACATGTACATTTGTTTTATTGGTGTGAATAAAATAGTTGTGTATTGCGTGTTCCTTTGTGCTTTATTTAAATATGTGCCATAGAGAAAAAACAAATAAACAAACAATAAAATGTATCTATGCAACATTACAAAAATGTTTTTATGCAAATACAACATAAATGAAAATGATACATTTCGGTCCTGAACTTCAGTAAGGCCACGGTTTTTATTTTTTTATTTCAGTGCATCACCAAAAATAAACATTAAAAAGAAAAATCATAAAAATTAGAATAAAAACTTAGAGTGCACAAGTACATTTTTAACACAAATGATGCACATGTTGCTATGTTTGTAAAAGAAACAATATGTAATGGCTTTATGCGTGTTAAACGGGTTTTGGGCAGTACAGGTAAGGTGTACTGTATGCTTATGCAAACAATATCCACATGCACACTTCTAGATGGAGGCCATGTATTTAATATTCACCATATTCTGCCCTGGCTTGAATTCACGCCTTACAGTTAGTGCCTGGTAACTAGGCAAGCCTGGCAGCTGACTAACGCCACTTCCCATGGCCCTCTGCCTTGAAAAAAGTGAAGAAGAAAAGACTTTGCAATAGTTTTTGAGGAACATGTAATGGAACGAGAGAAGATATGATGGGAACAGGGAGAGAGAAAGAGAGAAAAAGTGTCCTGATTTGGTGCTCACACACAGAGACAAGACATCACTTTGTGATTGATGCAGTGTCAAAGAAATATCTGTCTAGGCTTTGGTCTTTTTAAGCTTAGTCAGTACAAATGACTTATTTCATTTGTCTTCAGATGAAGAAGAACTTTATTTGTGGTTTCTTCTTCCTAAATAGTTCCACTGTCACTAATATGGAATATGATCTGTGCCAATCTGTGCCAGGATTCAGCAAGGTTCTGAACTGACAGTACAATGTGCAATCGTTCAATGCTCTTTATTGATGTTAATATCAAGTAAATTGTCTTAGACTGCAAATTTCATAATTTAATGAGATCAGCAGCAGTGGAGTAGCAAAAAGCCAGTACAAATAAGTCTTGTTAAATGTACTTCAATACTCAGTAGAGGGTGACATATGCAGTGTCGTTTAAATTTGTATGTAATTCATATGTTAAATAATCAAAAACAATTTTACATAAAAGACAATTGGAATTAGGATGACTTGCCTTCTTCTTCTGTGGTGGGTTGCTGGTATGAGGTGGTGTACCACTCCCAAACTGAGGCTCAGGGTAGGGTGAAAAGGAACCAGACCCCGGCTCGGTCATTAAGCCCTGGCCACTCACAGAACTGAAGTAGGATTCAGCAGGAGAAAAGCTGCCTTCTGACTGGGAATGCCTTCTGTCAGTCACAGGACCAGTGGTCAGGTTGGCATTGAGAGGAGAGCAGGTGTAGATGAGGTTGAACTCTGTCCTAAAGACCTGCTCTCGAACCTGTGCCTCATTTGGGCGTGAGCCCAATGAGGAGTCACTGGCATTAGATACAGGGGCTGGTGTGAGACACACACCATCTCCAGAGCCAGACAGAGATTCTGCTCCAGTCAGGGGAAAGTCGTCAGATGGGGGAGCTGGACTGCCAAGAGCTGATGTCACGGAAAGTTCAGGAAAGGTGGTGATCCGTGGTGTATCAAAGTCTGGTCGCAAACAGGGCTGGAGAGAGTTACAGAGGTTGTCAAACAAGAACACAAAGGAGTCACTCACTTGGTCTATTCAACACCCATACATACATACATACACACACACACACACACACACACACACACACACACACACACACACACACACACACGGCTCAAATGTCTGTCGTACCTCTGGAGAAAGAGACTCTGGTCTGTGTACAGGAGATGCCTCAGGAGATGAGATATTCTATAGAGATGAGCACAGTTGATTATTTATTCCATTCTACTGCTACAGTCACAAAAAATACAGTTACTTAACACCACAGAGATCATAGCAAGAACAGATTTTCTAACAAAGAACAGTACAGTCTTTAATTAACCAAATCACTAGCTACTAATTTTGTATAGAATATATGATCACAAAAGACAACACAACTTTGTATGAGAAAGGGAAGAAAAGAAAACCTTAGTCAATGTATATATATATTTATATATATATATATTTATATATATATATATATATATATATAAAATGAATGTGTGTAGTATTGTATATATTATATTGCATTATATATATTGTATATATAATATTATACATAAAACACACATTTTATATATATATATATATATATATATATATATATATATATATATATATATATATATATATATATGTGTGTAGGGCTGCTGCTATCGATTATTTTAGTAATTGAGTATTCTAATGATTATTACATCGATTAATCGAGCAATCGGATACAAAGTACTTTTTCTTTATTAAAGAGCAATACTAAATAAGAGTGAGAAAAATAAAACAGGCCTCTTAAAATGAAACATGTAATTTGTTGTCTCTTTTTAGAAAATTATTAATGATTATTATAATTATTGCTGAAGAAAAATACGAGAATATCTGTGAAAACGAAACCCATTTAGTGCATTTAATTGTCACATTATATCAAAATACAAATAGTGCGTTCAAAAAGTCCCTCTGCAGTGAGCGCGTAGAGCAGGGTATGGGAAAATAATTTAATGAAACTCATTATTTTATTTTCACTCATATGTTTATTTATTAAATCTTGCACAGTATTGCAATGTAGTTTTTCTTGAAAAGCTGCTTGGAATTTTCCACACACTATATCTGTGTATTTATCGCCTTTAAAAACTTGCTCCACTCCCTGCTCTATACGGCCACTTCAAATTACTTTGAAAAAGGTAACCGAACTGTACAGTGTTTTCTTGATGTTTCAGTTTGAAATTATCCCAAACTTTGGAAACTTGTACTTTGGAAACTTTGGATGTAGTAGCATGAAATTTTCCCTTCACTTGAACCAGTAGACCCAAACCTGTTCTAGCATGACAACACCTTTGGGATGAATGTGAATGCTGACTGCACCCCAGGCCTCCTCACCTCACCTACAGTACATCAGTATCTGATATTACCAACACCCCTGTGTCTGAATTAACACAAATCTTCACAATCTTTCCAGAAGAGTGGAAAGAATTATAAGAGCAAATTAGGACTAAATGTGGAATGTGATGCTCAAAAAGCACATACTGTACTTATATTCCAATATAGGGGTGTGTGTGTGGGTGTGTGTGTGTGTATATATATAATTTTTTTATTTTTTTATTTATTTTTTTTATTTTACACATATACACAGTACATTAAGTGAAAACTGTGTTGTGCCATACTCACTCAATTTTGAACACACAAACTGAAACAGAAAATACCTGTGAAAAGATGTTCTTGTGTTCTTACCTCAAACTGTAGAGGTGTATTGCACCGGCTGGCAGGAAGAGATGGGAGTGGGGAGTATGGTGGCACACCACCATTCTGTCTCTCTTCCTCAGCTCCTAAATACAGCGAGCAGGAAGTGAGGAGAGGGTGCAGCAAGCTCACAGGGGGCTCAGATGGCAGTGGAGGTGTGATGGGGGATAAAGGTCGAAGCAAATGATCAGAGGGTTGCACCATTTCTGGTGCATACTTCGACTTCCTCTTTTTAAAAGGTGCCAGTAACTCTGAGAGAAGAAAAGTGAAGTCAGTAAAACTGGACACAATATGATTCTTAAAATATCTAATGAACAAAACCTCTTTGTTTTTTTGGTTTTAATTACCAGATCTGGAGGTGGTGCTGCTGCTGTTGCTTTGGTGTGAAGAGTTGGACTCTGTTCCATCCTCCATGGAAAGGGACGACATGCTCTCATCCTGTGCCTGCTTTATCCACCTCTACAAAATGGAAGTAAAAAGTACTCTATAGTCAGTAGCAGAAGACAGTTGGATACTATTCATTTTCAACTACGAAACAATACACCAAAGGCTTAGATTATTTTGCAAACACTATGATTTCTGAAACCTCTGTCTAAAATCTCACTAACTTTCTTGCAGGAGCCGTAAGCGGGATCAACGACAAGAGGTCGGCGACGTCTCTCTGGGTTGAATGGGGAGCCGAAGCGAATGTAGTGTTTGGGGTTGGTACAAATGAGGGATGAGTGTGAGAGGCCTGGCAGCATGTTGAGTGTAGTAGCCAGCACAGTGGGGTCTGTGGTAATGCGCAGGGGCCGCTCTGTCGGCTCCTCAACACGATCTGGGGCTTTGTCATTTAGCCATTCCGTCACCAGATACTGAAAAGGGGTGGGGCGGAGGGGGGGGGACAGAGCATATTATTATTACACAGATCAATAAACTAAAAAATAAAAGGATTCATAACTTTAAAAAAAAAAAAAAAAGCAACCATTATGATTATTTAACAGTGACAATTTCTTTGTGCATAACAAGCTGTATTATAAGTCATTTAATTATAAGTAATTAATATCATAATTTGCATGGAGCATGGAGATCGAATGTGAACTGTTGTCTAATTTCATAGGTTATAATTTTGAAGACATTTGAAGTGACCAGAATCAGAACAGTTTAAATAGTTCTTAAAAATTTAATCCACACCTTTTTTGTTTTGGGACATCTCAGGCCTGCCTTACTGCTTAGTGCTGTGGATGAGACTCCATAGCTTTCTCCATCCTGAAGCTGTCCAATTCCCAGAGCTCCGTCCCCAGGCCCCAGCTCACCTGTACCAGCTGCGGTGCCTCCCTCTTCCCCACCTGCTGATCCGGCCTCTGCTGCCTGTTGTGCTAGAAGAGCCTGCCTCTGGCGGCGTGCCCGCTGGGCAGAGCTCGCCCGATTGCGAGAAATGCGACTTTTGGGCCGTGGTTTGGGACGTGCTGGGGGAGGTTTCGGAGCAGCAAGATTTGCAGAAGTTTGCTTTTCTGACTCAGCCGTTGCAACTGGGTCCTTAAAGAAAAAAATTAAGAGAAAAACGATGAGTAAATAAAATTGGGCAAAACAGAAGAGATAGCAAAAGAGCATAAACTCACTGTTGCAAAAGATGTGCGACGTGTGCTAACTCCTCCAATCAACCCTGCATTTTGACCTGGGTTAGTGGGAGAGGAGGCTCCACCTTCCTCAGGCCCCAGACCTTCCTGTTTGAGGTCATCAAGCCCGGTACGTTCTGTACACTGAGAAACACGCTTCCTCCGCCTTTCCAAATTCTCAAACACATGCATGTTGGCCTCTGATTTCCGGTCTTCTCGAGACTGCAGTAGAGGTTGGACAGGTAAATAATTTAAATCATAGAAACATTAGCTACACACAAAACAAAAACAAAAGTCCTCTTCTATTCAAGACTAAATTGGCCAAATTTAATAAGCAATGTACTTAATATAGTAAACAAAGAAATTACATTTACTGAAGGAAGGAAATAAGACTAAACGCCCTGAATGGCATCATTCACACATTGGGGCTATTTAGTTAAATCCATTCATCCACCAATCAACATAATTTGAAAGGGCAGGAGGAATGCAGATACTCCAAAATTCACGAAAGTCATGACGGCACCAGAGTGAGGTGGCAATGCTGTTTATCCACTAGGCTGCTGAAAATTGTATTCTGGATGATTTTTGGGGAGGAACATTAACAAAAAATACTGGAAAAGGTAATTAGGCCATAAAAAGATATGAAGATTTTAACAATTCGATTTAAATTGTATCAATTTTTTTATATTAATTTTAGTAAGAATTCTTTTTTGTTTCCCCATGGTAAAATGTGTCCTACATAGTCTTTTTTGGCCTCATTACCCGTCTACTATTAGGAATGGGTGTTCCTGTTTCATCTACCTCATCTTGGCCCTCCTCTTGCTTCACACCGTCTATCAGACCCTCCTGTAGAGTCGAAGAAAATCATCTCAAAAAGTATACAATATACTCGTTGACACTTTCTGACAATTAAGGCAATATATTTTTTTTAAATCACTTTTTACACAAACAAAATCAAATATTCGTCTGTGCAGCAATAGAATTAGTTTAATCCAAAAGCAAACATTGCTATTAAAGTTATCAGGGTCTGAAAGATAAACGTCTATATCTCATCACATCAGCATGACACCTACCTCTGCTTCACTGGTTCCATGGTCCCCGTGTTCGTCCAGGAGCTGATTGCTATCATCAGACACGCTCCCAACTACCCCACTTCCCTCTAACTCTTTTCGCCGTGCCCGCCTTCTGCGAGTCTCAGCCCCGGGCAGAGAAGGAAGTGGGTTCTGCGGTGGGGGTAGAAGCGCCTCAGATGGGTTTTGATTATGCTTCTGCACAGGACAGTTCTGATTGCCTTTATGGCATGCGCAGTCCACCTTGTAGTTACTAGCAAAAGAGATACGAAAGTATTAATACAAATGTGTCCGTCTATCTTAAATTTAATACTTCAAAATTCCAAATACAACCTATAGCAAAAATTTTAAGAAATGGATATTGTAAACTTTCCATACTGACCAGCTGTTAAATTCGTAATCAAAGCCAATTGTGACCTCGGAATCTTTGGAGATTTGAGTAACTGCGTAAATACACAGGTGAATCATCCCCTCTGCAATCATATGACGCACCTGAATGTGTATAAGAAAGTAATTAGTCAGGAAAAATTTTATTAAGCAAGTTATATATTTCTAGAAATAATATTTTAAAAACATTCTATATCAGTAAACCTGTCTAGCATGTCACCCCTTAACTATGTACTCACCTCAGCATTGGGTGTACAGGATCTCCGGATGAAGCGAGCATCATTGCCAAATGTCCGTGCGTCTACACACATTTCTACCTCATTAAACTTAGAGTAGAACAGGACAAAAGGGTAGGGCCTAAAATGCACACAAACACACAGCCATTAAATTGTTTAAAAAATAGCCAGGTCAATTATAATAAAAATATAACTCATTATTAAATTGTACATGGTAAACCATTTAAAAGGCTAAAAAAAACCATTTAACATTTAAAAACAGACATTAGTGTTTAAGTAAAAGTGATCATTTTCATCGATGCCTACAAGTGAAACAATTACGCATATGGTTATCATTGAAATTTTAGTTCACTCACTTTTTAAAGAAGTGCCCATTGACCTCAAACTGTTGTTTGAGCATGACTTTGCCTCTGTACTCAATGATGAGTGTGTCAGGCTCCAGGTCCCGTGCTGCTCGCAGGATTTTCCTGTGTTTCTGCACTCGTGTTACACGACCCAGCTGTAACTACACATATAAATGTATGTTAGGTTGTTAAAACTAGTTTAGTGCATGCAAATCTGTTTTTTACTCCATGAAAATGACTGTACCTGCATCTGAGAGCTCAACACAGTGTTGTTGCAGGCCAGCTCTGTGCGGTTGATGGTGTCCATAGCGAGGGTTGCTGGGTTTGGAGAGCTCTTGGTGGCAGAGTGATGGAGCTGGAGAAGTGTTTGAACATCAGCACTGTACTGATTGGTCTGAGCCTCTTCATACTGATCTGTCCACTGACGAATACGCGTCTCCCAGCCTTCAGCCGTGTTCTCATCCAACACGCTCGCTTCACTGGTGGAGTTCTATTTAAAGAGGAAAAACAGAAATGGCAAACTTATGTTTCATTCTACAAATCATTTTGGATAGAATATTTACAAATTAAAAAAATTTAAAAACATTGCGCCATTTGCATGTGTTAGCAGGTAAACACTACCGAATGAAGTTCTCACCTTCATCCTTAAGGATTTTCTAGAGCCTTCTCTAAAGGCCTGTAGAATAATACATAGTTTAGATCAATGTAAGCATATAACATATGGTTTAGAATACTGGATAATCCCACCAATGTTAGCAGTAATGCATATGTGCTTGTATATACCTTGACTTTCTTGGCTTTAGGGGCGGCTCGTGTTTTCTCCGTGCTCTTCTTCCTCTTCTTGGCTTTGCTGCGTTTGACTCTGTTAACAGTGAGGGTGATGCTGGTGGGTGTGTGCTGAGTGGCTGTGTATGACACTGTAGCAGCTGAGACCTCCTCATCTCCACTCTCTGTAGCACTGCTTTCTCCTACTATAAAGACAAATATTTCCACATACAATCACATACTGAACATACCATTAGAAGAGTAAAGTTGCAAAATATTGACACTGCCACACTTCAACTTCTTGTGCAAGTGTGTGCATCTCATTACCCACCTGACACATTGTCTGTTTTCCGGCGCTGGCCATCCAGTCCTTTCCTCCTGTCCAGACCCCTGTACACAACACACTAGTAAGACCTACACACTAGTAAGGCCTACAGCTGCATTGCAATAGTTGCACCAATTGGTGCACCATAATGGTTAACAAATATATATGGCTATCTGAATAAACTTAGTTGCGTGTCACTTTACTTGAGTTATAGCAAACAACAAAAAACAATTCGGTTTTTACCTAAATTGCTTTTGTCCACTCATTTCAAACAATAAAATTCAATATAAGCCCTCATCTTCCATTTTTATATTTCATGTGGTGAGTTTTCTCAGGTTGTTACATATATTTTTGGTGACAATTATCACCACTTCACTGCTCTTACCTGCAGCTCTCGCATTTTATGAGGTAGCGATCTGACGTCAGGCGGCACTGGCACCAGCCTGATGGCACGGCACCCTCTTCCTCCGACGAGCTGTCGCTGTCGGCCGAGTTGTCAGGGTCGTTGGTGTGGAAACGGGATCGGGGACGGCCAAGAGCGCCATTGAGCTCCAGGCGGGGAATGATGGTCTGGGAGAGTGGGGAGGCAGGAGGGGTAGGAGGGGGTGGCGCTCCATAGTTATGATCCTGACAACACACAATGGAAGACTGTTGCATCTTCAAACAATGGTGTTCAGGTATCAGAGAGAAAGAGAGAGAGAGAGAGAGAGAGAGAGAGAGAGAGAGACACAGAAGAAGGAAGAAGGGGAAGCAAGAAGGTGGGAATGAAAAATAAAAGGTGGCATTCAAAAATCATGCAAGATTTAGTAGTTGCAGTATGGTATATAAGCATGGCTGGAAAAACTATGCAGTATTTCCAGAGTTTCAAAAGTAATTAAAATGAGCTTATTGCCTTATAATTATTGAATGGATCATAAAACAGTGCTTCAGAAAACACAATTGCAATCAGCGTGAAAACACAACAGTCTGTATATTTTTTTAATACAAGCTAAAGGATAGCACACACTATAAGCTGGATTACACATAATACACATCTACTTATTGCTTCACTATCACTTATACACATGCCATGCAAGTGAAGCGACTCACAGCATAGGGCAGGCCCCGGTATCCATGATTCTGTGCACTCCCACAGCTGTGGTTTGAGTAGGTCTTCTCATTCACTGCAGGACTCGCTTCCACTGACTCAGGACTGAGAGGGAGAATAAAGAACAGAGGGAGAATGAAGAACAGGAAGGGGGGTGTTTAATAAAGAACAGTAAAATATAAAACGCTGAAATCAGCAACAAAATTGGGAAACCTTTGCAAAGCTGACCACTAGGTGGCAATGGCACATAAACATGCAAGAGGCTTTCCACTCTATTTCAAACAATAATGGTTTGCTGTTTCTGCATAACCATACACATTATTAGCAACAAAGTAGATATATATTTGAATTTCTAATTGCTAATCAGCTAAAGTCTTTTAAAAGATTGCAAAAACAGATGCAGTACTCACTCTGATCCGGCGGCCATGTCTGTGTAAGGTGTCTCAGGTGTGGTGACTCCCAGTGCGATTGCTATGCTCATGACTTCAAGCACAGCGCCGCAAGGGAGGGGGGAAAGGGGGAAGGGGGGGGGAATAGGGATGGAGGGACAGGGGGAAAGGAGAGGAGGGGGGAGGGAAGAGGGAATCACGAAATCCGGATGGCAGAGACAGTCCACTCCTGAGGTGGCGTGCTGCAATGCCACTCACAGCACCTGACACACATCAGGAGACCTAGAGAATGAGTAACACAGTCTGAGTTACAAGTGTAGTTCTATATCCCTAATAAATTGGGGTGGCAACTGAGAGATCGTTTGATAAATATTGATCAACCATCATGGCAATAATGTAACTAATGTAACAAACTAATAAAAGGTCACCATTTGTACATTTTCTTTTTGGTTCTACACACTTTATCAAACACTTTTTCTGTGTGTGAGACCAGTGGTCTTGAGTAATGAGAGATGGTCTCAGATGCAGCTGCCCAGTTTTAGGCAGCCTGACCTGTATTAATTTCATTTTTTTTCTTTGTGTCTTGTTTTTTTAATGCCTGCTTTACTGCAGCATATTTATTTCTTATTGGGGATTGACTCCAATCAACCTCAATGTGAATTAATTCATTAAAGTCACTATATACAAACCTCAGCTCATGTGATTCTTCTCTCAATCACTTTGGCACCGAGTGAATGAATATGTTTCTATTCTTTAATTCAAAACCTAATGTTAACAAGGGTTCATCCACCTTCTCGGTTATCAAGCATTCTCAATCTTTTGTAAAATGATGTGGCATTGATCACACTGTATAACTTATCAATAATGAAATTCTTTGCCAACTATTTTTATTGCTGAATCGTCTAAATGTTGCTGATCAATTGTTGCAGCCTTAAATTAAATAGCTTCCCACATGCATGTTATTATTTAGAGGATAGCCTTCAATTAAGTCATATGTTTAAGTAACAAGACTCCATACAAGAAAGATTTTAACCTGGATTGTCACACTTTTAAAATATGGTGCTTGTACTTGATTACATATGACTTCTGTTTACACGATCAGATCACGAGACACATTTGCTCACATTTGCTCACAGTGGCACCTCAAACAAGTGATTCTGATCCCATAAACAAAGGGAATACTAAATAACTGTCAAGAGACAGATAGCAAACAGGGTAGAGGATTTGAGAATTAAATCTACAGAAATGTAAACATCCAGTATCCTTGTAACTTATGAAATGCTGAACACACTGACGTGGAAAAAAACGCAGAAAACAAACAAACAAGTAAGTATAAAAGCTAACAATTAAAATGCCAATTGTTTAATGTGAAATACAAACCAAATACCATAACTAAACAGATGCACACAGTTATTCAGGTACAATACACATGTACACACAGGGGCAAAAACAATGGTGCAGTATCTCTTCTATACAGAAGGGGGCAATACATGAATGATGCATTTGAACGGTTGTTGGTCAAAGTGAGGTTTAAACTTCAACATGCTCCAAATCTTAATGAGTAGGATTCAGGATTCATGAATTGTCCAAGCAGTCAAAACTCTGTCGTCACAATTTGTGCTAGATCACTTTTACAACTTTTGAAGAACACATTTCCTACAGTGCCAATACAATATACAAAAATAAAAAAAAATGAGCTTAAGCTAATAAGAACAGTGAAATGACATCAGGAATCTGTTATCTCAATAAAAAAAAAAAAGAATCAAAAATCACTGCATGATGACCTCATTATACTCAAACCAATAACCCATAAACTTCAGGGAACAATTACTCATGCAAAAGTTACAGCCCCAAACTCTCTTTAAGTTTGTACTTGATGAAGACATTTTTCACCTCTAATCAGGAAACATCTTAGCAGCCACATGAATGGTGTTCAGAAACATGTCCCCATAGATACAGTTGCTAACGGTCCATAGATACGGTAGACAAGGCCTGTGTGAAGTGAACACAACCTCAAATAGAAGCCAATAAGATCATCCCTACTTGTCTTTTAGTCTACCATTTAACTGTTCAAATAGTACCACTAACAAGTTGTCATTACAGTGACTGCTCAAGCCTGAGCTTGGATTTACAGGTCGGATCTTGTAAAACAAACTATAAATAGTTTCTTCAGTAAAAACTGAATACGTCATTTTCAATTCTGGAGGAAAAGAAAAGCCTTTGTTTACTACTGGCCAAAAAAAAGTTCATAATTTCCAAATATAATCCTTGTTGCACAGTAGGATAGTTATAACAAATGATTAAAAATGAAGTCAAATATTCCTATCTGGGTTCCTGGGGTGACATTTTTCACTTAAAGTAACACTCCATATTCTTATGATTTCCTGCTAGACTACTTCTGATGCATGTCAGCTACTGGTGTGGATTTTTAAACACGTTTGCCATTTCAACTGATGCACCGACACAGATGAATAAAATACTTATTTGCTAAGCTATTCCATACATCTTAGTGAGATAAACATATTTAGGAAGGCTCCTTCCTCTTAACATTCAAATGAAGAAGAATTGTTTCCATGTTTAAAATTATATTATATATAAAACGTAAAATGTTCAAAGAATTAAAATCTTTCTCAACAGCTCATTGTGAAAACATGCTGAATAAGCAATACCTATAAAAACAAAATCTGCAAAACAAATTTGAAACAGCTAAATGATTTGAAATCTGCCACACTTACCCCAGCTCCAGTTACCCATCATGCAATTCTAAATATCTATTTAGAGACAGAATGTGAGATCATGTGAATGTAAAGACAATGGCTACGTGTTTTTTGTTTCTTCACGAGGAGAAATTGTTCTCGTCAAGATTTGAAGAAACTAAATGAAGCATTGCTGAATGACAAAATACAAATGAGTATAAAAGTAACAACCATGTAACGACCTCTTCTGTCTGCCTTAATGTCTATCTCATTTTCATGTTTCACACAGAGTCTCTCCTGAAAGCCAGTTTCAGATTACTGTCAGCCCCTGCCTAACACGCACACACACACACACACACACACACACACACACACACACACACACACACACACACACACACACACACACACACACACACACACACACACACACACACACACACACACACACACACACACCTCAAGAGGCCATTTTGGGAATGAGACAATGCCTATGTTTCAAAACAGCTACCTTTTTACGATACACTTAAATCATGCAATACAGTCTAGTAAATGGGTTGCTAAGGTTTTTGGTTCAGTGGACACACGTTTGCACTGGGCTTGTGGATGCCATTGTATGTTTTTAGTTACGCCCTATTATATGCAGATTTTGTGTCTGATATTAACAGCATTTTTGGCACACAGTTAAATACAAGTAACCATATTAGGATTAAAAACTGTCTCAAGTCCCTACATTGGACAAATTTCAGCAAGACAAAGCGGACATAAAACAGGGCTAAGCAGAATCGTGGAAAATCTATTACTTTTCCTGGAGAGTTTTTTTCTGTGTACTTGCATCCAATTTTTAAATAAAGCAAAACCAGAAGTAACATGAAAGACTTCTCCAAAACCTGCAACAATTAAATGTTAAATATTTACAAACAGGTTACAACTTTTTCATATGAACTTTAACAATTAAACTGATCCAAAACAGACTTGCAGGAAACCTATACTTGTCTCATTCCATTAAAACCAATGGGGTCATTATTAAACCCCTGTTTGTTGTCTAAAACCTGGAAATTATCATCGACCCCACACTGGGGCTCTTACAAAAATACAATTAAAAAGGGAACTATTTCCACCTCGTTCAACCACTGCTCACATTTGCTACTTGACAAAAAGTAAATAATGCTACAATTTTTGCACATGCTTTTATTACCAGCAAACTACATGAAAGATTGGATGAAAATATTTTTACTGGTCAAAAACCATGCAGCAGCTTCAGTTTAAAATCAGCATCCTGATCCAAAAACTACATGTGTGACAAGTTTCGTTCCATATCAAATATAAACTCCTGTTTATGACAGAGCAAGATTGATTATATATATATATATATATATATATATATATATATATATATATATATATATATATATATATATATATATATATATATATAGAGAGAGAGAGAGAGAGAGAGAGAGAGAGAGAGAGAGAGAGAGAGAGAGAGAGAGAGAGAGAGAGAGAGAGAGATTTATACATGTTAGTTTCTCCCAACACCAATATATTTACTCACAGAACATAGTGCTCATTGTTGTCCCCAGTTTTCCCCAGTCAGGTCTTTCTTTTTAACTTTATATCACACTGCATCAATGTTCTAATTCCTCTTTTAATGCAAAAACTGACATTTTTTTGTTCTTCCTTGTTGCTGTTTAATAAGCATTTGCTCCAAAGTAAACAGGATTAGATTTGGATTGGTGTCATTCCGATCCAAGGATAAAAAACAGACAATGTTCGCATCCAACACACTGCACCCATCTGTTGTAAAGGTCACATTTTGGAAGCCGCAACACATGCTGCATATACATCAAGGGTGTATAGGCTTAAATAGAACACGTGCTTAATAAATGTGTTCATTTAAACCTGGTAAACCTGTTGTTGAGCCAGAACCCATTAAACATCGTTTCCCCGGCTGTGAACCATTACCTGGTTTTCATGGTAGTCAGGTTTCACTTATATTTTGAACTGAACATTTAGAACAAACTCGTTTACTAAACTGTAGCATAACAGCATTCATGGGACAACCAGAAACGTCTCTTTCTAAATCTTCATGCTTTTTGTTTGAAGTTTTAATAAATGCGGATAGGTTGTCTTTTAAACTGGCAATTCTCATCCATCCCAACTCTCTCTCACCTTGCGTGCTGAAGGATAGGCTCCAGATCCACTGGGACAGTTACAAGAATAAAGGAGTTAATAAAAATAAACTAATGAACAGCCTGTATGCAACCTCCTGAAAGAAAAGAGGGTTGGGGTTCATGCTTAAGCACCCCACAATGCAGCAGGCTTGAACCCACGACGTTCTAATCGGTAGCCGAGAGCTTTAATCTCTGAACCACTACCATTACAATAGTAGGGTAGTAGGGGAAGTAGTCATAGTCATGTTTTCTCTGTTTTATTCTCGCTCTTACATCTCCATATATAAGTTGTCCTTGCCCTTCCTAATTAAATTACCAAGCATTTTTCCATACATGTTTGACCCTCAGCTTGGACTGACATGGAGTTGACAACAATGTTTTAGTTTTAGTGTAAGGATGTGAACGTATTAGTTTGGACATTAAATGTGGGGGTTTGCTTTTGAACTTTCCTCTTAACAGCAAAAATCCAAAAACCCATTTTGTAATTACATTTGAACCATGTCTCAAAATGTGTACAAATGCAATTGCTGGTATTTGCTAATTTGAAAATGGGCATTTTTGGAAAAAAAAGTGGGGCCATTATCAAAATAATAACATATTTCCCCCCTTATGTTGGCCAAGTAAAGACATGGGAGAGTGAGAAACACTATAAATAATGACAGCAGTACACTACAGTAATACAGGCAAGCTGCACCATTAAAACATCAAATTCCCTAATAAAAAAAAACACAGTGCACAACCTAGCTCTAATATCTAGCCTAACACACACACACACGGATGACATCATCTCTCCCTGCACAGAAAGGGGATGGAAACAAGACAACCCACACACTAAACCAGACAAGCCCTACCCCCTACCCCAAATTCCACTGTAACATCCTACCCTGTCTGCACTCTCCTTCTCTGTCCTTATGGTTCTTGGAACAAGAAAAACTCAATTCCTGCACACGCACATTGTCTGTTACATCACTGCTCGATTTCTGCACGTTCATATAGAGTTACTAACGTTACTTTTATGACTAAATGAGATCACCTGCCCCAGAGACAAAACACGCTAATGTGATTTAACTCTTTTTAATGCTATTAGATTCGGTTCACTGGGGTGCTGCTTGCATGGCAGTCAACACGCAGCACCCATATAATGTCCGCCACGCTAAGGTTTATTTTTCCCTACAATACAAAAACAACCAGAAGGGAAATACTGTTCTGGACCCCTTTCAGTGGCCCTAGCTACAAGACAAACATTTTGCCCATTCTCTCAAACCAATTAGTAACTTAAGAATTACAAACCTCCTCGGTTCGAACACAAAACAGTCACCTGAGCACAAATGATGACATCAGTCTTTCCACATCACCGACTTGTTCAAACACAAACAAGCTTCTTGCTATCTGGGCAGCCATTTTGCCTCGGGGAACAATGAATAATGTTTCCGTGTTTGACACAGTAGAAAGTAATAAAACAGGCAAAGGTAATACGATTTCAACACTCTGGTCAGCATAGAGACTGTATGATTGTAAGATTTTTCCTAACATATTGCTATTATAAGATACAGAATATTGAAACAATGAGCAAGTCTCCTTCCTAAACCCCTTTATACACACACACACACACACACACACACACACACAAGTCCATATTACCTTAAATAGCACAACTGCGATTGAGTAATAAAATTGTTCTCTCACTGGCATTTGCTCAATACCATTCACAGATTAGTTAAGCTGCACACAATTAAAAAGATTTTCAACATGTTCGCATTCCATGTGATGACAACACCCTTTAAGTCAATACGTTTTGCACAATGACTGGCTATTTACTCTAATAAAAGAACTGTCTGCTTGGCTCTTGGCTCACTATAATCAAAGAAATAAAAGAATATCAAAACAATTAGGAAAACAAACATTATTTCAGCGAAATCAAAACAGAGTATCGAAAAATATAAAAGAAACATAAAGTGACTGTTTTTTTCTTCTGTGATAATTGTTAAGCCACGATGGCAGAATTTTCCATTTCAGCCTACTGTTCATTAGACTGCACCCAAGGCAAATAAGAGGATGAGGGATGCAAACTGTCCAATGATTTTCTTTTCCCACCCTCTCAAATATGTTCGCTCTTCACTGCACAGCGGAGCACAGCCATGAAAACACCACCCCCACCAACCTTAAAGCAGAAACATATGTGTGCACACAGAGTCCAATCTAAGGACATGGCTCTTATGATTGGCTGAGAAAATCGGAAACTGCTCCAATCCTGAAAAGCAGAGCGGCAGGCGTCACACATCCAAGTTTTAACCCGATTGTACTGCACGGCACAGCTGTAAACATGTTCAGATTTCGCTATTGAGCTCCACAACCAAAAAATGTATTGAACATATATAAGCTTATGAAGACGATAAAAAAAACATGCTCTACCATATGACGAATCTGACTCACCCTTTTCTTTACACAGCCTGTTGTTTTTTTTGTTTGTTTGTTTATATAAAAAAAATTAATTTGGCCTCAAATCATCCCAATTAGACTGGAAAACAGTCTTTCATGTCCTGCTCTTTTTTAAATGATAAGAGGCTTAAGTGTAAATAATTAGTAAAGGGGCTCTGTGGATCCTGTTATCAAGGATCTACTTATGATTTCCCTCATCTCTTTTCCTCTCTAAACAACCAGCCCTCACCCCATCCTCTGAGCAGAAATCCTGTGTTTAAGTGGCCCTTGTTTCAAACACAGGCTGAGTACAGACTGATAGGGGTAGCTAAGAAAACGCTGGTTTTATGTTTAGCGTTTTCTCTTTGCATCCCAGAAGCTTCACAATGAAATGGTAAAAACGGTACAAAATTACGTTGTATGTCAAACCCATGACCTTACATTATTTCCTACAATTCTTTCCACAACATGAACATACAAAAATTCATTCATGCACATCACTTGTATATTACACAAGGCAGTCAAACATGAGCCAAACACAAGATACCTAATGCAGATAAGAGTCGTGCAGTGCATTTTGCGATCTGGAATAACATGACGATCAGTTGTGCATTTATTTGGAGCAAGTTTTCCCACATTCACAACATATTTATAGATTCATCCTCAAAAGATCGGTTTTATGTGGATTGAAACAGTGTTATTTTGAACATAATGACAACTAAGCATTCAAATTATTCACGAGTAGTGTTAGTTGAAAGGTAGTGAACAATCAAACTGAATAAATGTTTCTTCTTTTATCCTGTACAATATTACTATTTCATGAGCTTTTGGTCTATATTATAGCAATGAAATGTCTCACAGAAATAACAGGAAGCAGCTCAAGCACGCAAACAAACGTGTGCAGAAGCAACAGAAACGAGTGAGAGAACAAGGGAATAGGAGTGAGAATGTGAAAGAACTGAAAACTGTCTGCTCTCACTGAACATTCCTTCAGATCATCATGTTTCAGTGCAGAGAGGGGGAAAAAAAAATGAGGCCCACTTTTGGGGCAACAACAGATACACAAACTCAGAGAAATCTAAGCTATGGTTAATATTCAAAAGCCTTTTCCTTTGAAAAACTTTAAAAAATGTTTCACTTTTGGTTTGCCATCATAACCCAAGTACTGTGTAAATGATTAAAACTTACCAAGTGAATCGTTTTGGGAAAAAAAAGTTTGTAACCTTTATTGACGGGAACACCTGCCTCCAAATACCCTTTCGACAAGAGGTCATTATCCTGAAAGCCGAATGACCTTGGTAGTTTGAACTATTTGTTTAATAAAGTAGCAGAGCTAGTGTAAAATACATGCATGTTAAATTGACCCATCTGGGTTTATTATAGAATTGTATAGACAGGGTGTGGGAGTTCATTTAAAATAATAATAATAATAATCAAATCTAGACACAAATTTTGTGAGAAACACCAACAAAAAAAATGGGCTCTTTTAGACAGTCGAGTTTAATGGTGAGCCTTGATTTGCTTAGTGGTGAGCGTGTTTGTGCTTTTGCTCCGACTGCTTAATCTTTTGAAACTTCACAAAGCATTGTGGTTGACTGAGATAAGGTATGTGAGTGTGGCTTGGAGCTCAAATTACACATAGTTAAAGGTGGCCAGAAAGGCACAGAGACTAAAATAACAGAGAAACGTATTCAGACAATGCATGGTCTAGAATGCGCTCTCTCTCTCACACACACAAAACTGAATAATAGACAGTCTGGCTGTTAGCATACAGCAGTTATAACCAGTGGACACTACTACGGTATACATTTTCCATTTACACTTCATATCACTACTTACGCTAACTCTACTATGACACACTGTTCAGCTCTTGCTGCTGTTTGGGGCACGCTCAAGCGTATTGTGGAACCACTTCCCAATTTAACGCAACTGTATTTGCCAACAAGGCGTTAGAGGAAAATGGGAAACCCTCGCTCCTGTATTTGACCAGTGTCTAATGCCCTAATATCCTCCCTTCTCAAGTGCTGTCTAACTACAATGGCGGTGTGCAGATGTTTGCAGGGCTCGGGAGACATGTTATTTTGGTTGTGTAACAGTAACAAAAAAATATATATTTCAGGCACTGTTCTGGACACCTTTTTGTTCACGGTCAAGGAAAGCAGGGGTCCTGATAATGAGCTAATAAAGTAGCTAGTAGCCAGGCTGGCATGAAACCACTCACCCATCTAGAGGGTGTATTTATTATCTGCGAGATTCCTGCTAACATACTGTATGTGTGTTTTTACACCAGTGGAAAAGAAAAACCCGACGTGATGTTTTTAATACACTAATACCAATGTTTAGATCGAGGATTTTCTCAGACAAAACACGGTGTTTGGTCGACGGATTCGTTTCAAATAGCAGAAAGGCGATTTATTAATTTTTTTCTCCCTGAAACTCGCGAAAAAAAAAAAATGTGGATGTAAGTAATAATTAAACGGGAAATTCCCCGCTGGACGGAAAGAGCGGCAGCAAATCGTTAGCCAGCCATTGCAGCCAGACCCCCTCCTCCTCCTCCTCCTCCTCTCTCTCTCTCTCTCTCTCTCTCCTGTCGCTTCGACTCACTTGTTGTTGAAATAAAAATGGAGGCTAAAAAAGGAAACGCGAGCTCCCCTCAGAAATACCACCCATTTCTCATGGCCGCCGAACAGCTTGGGGGGTTGGTTCACGGGGGAGGTGGAAGGGGGGGGTTGAGAAAAGCAAGTCACCCTTCAAAGAGTTGGCGAGAGAGAGAGAGAGAGAGAGAAAGTTCACCATAACACACCGAAAAAAAAAAACCTACGAGTCTCTTTAACTAGCACCAAAACTTGAGAAAGGCCAACCTGAAAACGGGTTAGGAGTGCACGGATCCAGCACTGGCACGAGCACCAAGGCGACATGATCAATACTTCCGGAAACGATTATGCAACAAATACAACGAAATGTCCACAAATGAGTGTTCGAATAAAACCTAAAAAGAGATAACACAAATTTGGGGCAGAAATATATCTATCTATCTATCTATCTATCTATCTATATATATATATATATATATATATATATATATATATATATTAAAAAGAGTGATAAAAACAAAATAAGGCAGCACTTTGGGGAAAACGCACACATGCTTCATGAAATACCTTTTTCTCCACACGTTTCAACCCATCACCAAGACTCCCAAGTGGAAATACAGTTGTGTGTACTGTATTTCTCCTGACCTGGACGCTCAGGTTAATATCTCACCAGCCTTACAAACTCCTTGAACATGAACCATGATCAGGAGGAAACACCAGTGGAGGATCAACTATGACCCAGAATCTCAACCCATATGCTCAGGGTTGTCGTTTTACAAAGCCCACGGTGCGGCGAAAAACGGGGTAAAAAACAAAAAATAAAAATAAAAAACACAGCCCAAATTAAGTGTTACAACGCTGATCCACATGAGTCCTTCGAGCAAAGAATGAGCCAGCATTCTCCATCCAGCTAACCTAGCCAAACTGCCCAGTCTCACAGCTAGCTACTTTACTGGATCATTAAAAAAATACACGTTTAATGATCAATATCGCCGTAATAACACACACACACACTTCACCGTTCATCAAGTGAGCCTGGTGTTGTAAACATGGTGTGTCGATCCAAAAAAATGGCTAATAAGAGCATAATTACTACAAACAGCAAATGTTTACATCGCCAGCTCCTGTGGAAAAAATGCAGGTCTCGCAGCACGAGGAACTGGTCGTAATATTGTGAATATATGACTGTAACCAACAATTTACTAGCCTACTAGCTAAGTGGCTAACTTGGAGAGACCTGAAACATTGGGTCTATTTTGAAAAAAAAACGTTTGCACTGATATTCCACAAATTGTCAATGTTCATCTCAAACATCTCAGAAGACTCTATAAATCTTTAACACACACACATACACACACACGCAGTGAGGTAAGATAGAAAGCTAGCATAGCTAGCTAGAGAGCTGCCAAGTTATGCTGCAACTTTTGCCTTTAGTCATCCATAACATGCTAATATCTGTAAAATGCCCATAATAAAACATGTACACTTACCCAGTCCTTCATTCCAGCTCAGTTCGGATTAAATATCCTATTGAGGTAACTGGCTGTATATAAATATTCCAACATCAAAACGCATCAGACTGCGAGGCCTCTTCTTATGACCTCGGCTTTTCCTGCGAGCCTTAAGCCGAGAGGCAGCTCCCTCTCCCGGGGTCCCTTCCAAACTTCTCACTGTCCCTCACGCACTGAGTGAAAGTTTCATACCCTTTTCTGATTGGGTCATAGCACTTCCTTCAAGTGTTATTTTGAATCCCGGCTGGTTGCATCCATTTATAATGTTGTTTAATAATAATGATAGTCGATATTTATTTGGGGTAGGTACAGCTCTGTGTGTTACAAGGCTGTGATTCTAGCTCAGGTCCTGAACATTTGCAGTGGCGCCCATCCCCCTCCTCACCGGCATCGACCGCGGCTGCCAGCGAAACTGACACACAACCATAACACGGGGTTTCCGCGCGCCTCGAGCAGGGGCTCAACAACGGGGCGTGCCCAGCGCCCGAGTGCAGCCCGCTGAAATCCTATTGGTCTGAAATGCTGTCAATCTCTTTGACCGAGCAAACGCAAAAATGTGATTGGACGAGGGATGTGAAACGTGTTCGCTGATCAGGACGGGGCAGGACTTCGCTTTTGGGAGGGGTGGAAAGCGTAGTCAGCTTCTGCACCGCTCGGTGAGAGGGTGGACGGAGTGAATATAACGCAGACGACGAGAAAAGACTCGGTAGCTTTAAACGGATACTCGAGAGAAGTTAAAATTGAGGATATTATGGGAACAGTGGTCACGTTATCACATTTACACACGACGCGGAATTTGCAATTGCTTTCATTAAGGGATTATACTTTTTTCTTGTATTCTTTGTAATCTAAGCCTATTCAGCGCTAAAGGGAATAACCCTCAGCTTGGGTTAGCCATATAGCAGCTGTTTGTCCATAGCACGGGGTCTCCGGGGCCCCCATACCAGGGACTACGACATTAGAGGTAGGGTCAGCCCCACCTTAACCCCGCTATGAATGGAACATAAAGTGTCGGTCTTTATTGGACCTGGCATAGGATTGGACATAGATATCGACTTGTCTATACATTTACTGCCTGTGTTCACTTCATACAAGGGCAACAACTTTTCCGTTCAGACGCAGCAGGTTTTGGTTCTTTCAAAAAAGAAATCGATTCGAATTCATACACCATTTTTGGATATATTAAAGTTTCAGATTCTAATCCGTGTCTGGGTTTTTTTGTGTGCGCGCCCATTGTGAAGAAATAACCCACTCGACCGGTATAACCTGCACAATATTTCAACCATGAGAACGTGTTTGATTCGGAGCGAGACACGGCTGTGAATTGTCACTATGAATGAGACGCAGGAGAATATGCGATTGGACTGGTATTCCTGTCTCGGGTCACGTGGTGCGAGAGGCGCGCATTGATTGGCTGCGAGAGTTTCGTTCACGTCAGTTGTTGCAGTGACTTCTGAAGAAATGCGGGTACACCGAGGCAGGAAGGACGTGTACTGTACTCAATCTGATCTGATGATTCAGGCTCGTTTTACTTACATGAATCCCCCCAAAAAATGTGAATTAAGAATGATTTTACACTTAAGTGGAAAAGATCCATTTAACTTCTGCATAATCTAAACCGGGTGATGATTTATAATAAATTGTTAAATTTGATGGGAATTTCTACTCAGTAATCCTGTAATCATGTGGGATTAACTATATTAAGGATATTAAACATGTGACGTCATTCAAGGGTCAATACGGGGCTTTTTGCCAGCAGGGGGGATTTCTCAAAAAAAAAAAAAAAAAAAGTACAGCGCCTATTTATTTGTGCTGTGAAAAACGTCTTGTGAAAAAAAAATGCCAGGTAATGCTGGCTCCTGTTGAACTCCTTTATTGAAAGCGGTGTAGAACCGCACCTTAAAGGAAGAGCTCGTGACCGGAGTAACCGCCATGTTGGCTGAGCAGAGCTGCACGTAACCTCCGAGCTCCACCAGGCCCGCCATAAAAGCAGCTTCACGGCTGGATGCTCACATCTCTATACAAATACAGACGCGTTATAAAGGGAAACGATTTCGTTTTCACATATAGATAAACCCAGTCGATCATTATAAAAGCCTGGCGAATTTGGTTTTTCCATGACACAGGAGGACGTGTATCCTGAGCTGGGAGTTGTTATGAGTTTAAGAAGCGATCTGACCAATCACAGACTTCCACGTCAGCACAAAAGGGCGCCTCGTCCCCGCTCAGGTCACAACCCCCCCTCCCCTCTCCAATACCAGGTCGAGCACGTGACTGTTCGCTCGTTTCCCAGACCGAGACTCGCCCGATACAATGCTCCTATTGTACCGCCGCTCCACAGTGCTCAAATTCAGGTCACGTGACAGCTGGCCGACAGAACGCTAAGTCACCGGAAGTGTGAAAGGAGGGGGAAAAAATTAATAATGAACGCGATTGTTTCCTCACGAGATGTTACGTGACAACACATTTCGCAACACAGTACATTGTACATTCTGTCGCATTTCTTCATATCGAGGGAGACTTTTTACTGACCCCCGATAAACCGAGGCGCGTATTTAAAAAAAATGGCGGCCTGTAAGTTATATACGCTTACAGTAATGGCGACTGTCACGTTGTGAGATGATGTTGCAAGGGCCGCCATTTAATTACATTTTAGTGGCCAAGTTTTTTTACGTGGTGTAAAAATAGACACGGAGAACACACTGAGAACAGAGATGATGTATTAGAATTAGTCAGATACAGGGCACAAATCAAACTCTAACCAAATATGCACTTTTCCCTCTAAATCATTTATTTGAAACCTATGCATGATTCAAAATCCATGAGGAAAAAAAACCAGCACCAATAATCGATCATATCTTGTGATTATTATTGACCTATATGTCAATACAAATTCAATTACTTCAGCTTTAAATGTATTGGGGTGAAACCGACATGGTCTAGGCTTATGGTCTAAATCTTAAGTAACATTAAACATTCAGGACACTATTCATTTTCAGGGGGTTTTATATGAAATTAATTTGTCAGACTTAGTGCAAAGCTCTGATCCTGTAACACTACAGTGACATTTTAATTGAGACACATAGCATGCCTATATTATTGCAAATAGCAATTACAGCTTTAGTTCTAGAACTGACATATAGTAGACTACAAGCAGATGCATAAAAAAATAAATAAATAACAGTCAAAAAGTGACAGAAATGGTTAACAATGGCACTCAACAATAAATGTATGGCTTTGGGATTTTGCATTTTCTCTCCCCACCACCTTCTTTATTAGTAATGAGTTTGTGATATGCCTACGTAACAAGGCTCGGTAGGAAGGGGCCATCGTCTCACTTACATAAAAATTCTAGACAAACAGCACAACTCACAAACAAAGGAAGTGCCTTTGTAGGTCATCAGTAAACTCAGGAGTTTACAGGTAAACTTACATTTGGAGATGATGCTTTACATGTAGTGTTAACGATTCATTTGAATCTTTTACAATGACTAAATTGGTCCAACAATCACCAAAACACTATTCTAACTTGAGGGCTATATTTATTTTTTTATATGTAACAGGACACAAGTTGGCATCATCTACCCATTTGATCAATTACTGATATGTTCTATGTGGCTTCACACATTCTTTTATAAAATCAAAAGACCCTTACGTAACCGAGAATAAATGCATATACACTGAAAACGTTAAGTCAACCAGAACTGACACATCCAGCCAACCACCCACATGCGCAGCCCTCCTCCTACTTCAGATAATATTACTGTTATTGTGTGTGTGTGTGTGTGTGTGTGTGTGTGTGTGTGTGTGTGTGTGTGTGTTTAAGGGTGACAGTAGAAGTATGTGAATGCCATAGATTATGCTGTGGGTTTTTTTTGTGCAGCAAGCCTTGCTGCTGTGGGACTGTTCCGCCCCCCTGTGGACACACAGTGACACCATACACATCTGTAGTTCCACTCCATCTTCTCTTCAATGCTCAAAGCAGTTTCAGGCTGCCTGTGACATTATTGACCATTTCTTCCTCTCCCATGATGCCCAGCACAGTGCTAGAACCCGGCTCCACCTAAAAACCAGGAGACTGGAGGTTAAAACATAATGCTTAAATGACTTGAAAAAGTAATGTGATTATGCAGTTTTTTCACATCAGCTGAACAACTCAATCATTTATCATTATTGGGTTAAATGTACACTCACCAAGCACTTTATATGGAACACATATACACCTACTCATTCATGCAATTATCTAACCAGGCAATTTTGAGGCAGCAGTGCAACACTGGAAAACAAGCAGATACAGGACTCAGTGATTTTCATTGTGACATGGTCGCTGATGCTGGATTACGGCATTTAACAGACGCCGTTATCCGAAGCGACGTACAAAAGTGCTTTGAAGTGTCAATCAATAAAAAATAAATAAATAAACACTCAGGATACCATCAGCCTGAACTTTCTTTAGTGGAATTATAGCACACTTTGTTTACATAAAGACAAACAGGGAAAATAAGTGATAGTTCAATTGTTCCAGGAAAAGGTAGGTCTTCACCAATCGTTTAAAGATAGCCAGTGACTCAGCTGGACATCTCGGGGAAGTTCGTTCTATCACCTCGGTGCCAAAACAAAACGTTTTGATGTAATACCTACCTCTTACTCTGAGAGATGGTGGGACAAGTCAAACAGTGCTAGAACATCTGAGGCAGCATGGTGCAGAGCGAGGAGTGATGAAAGCTTTGAGGTAAAAGGGTGCTGGTCCATTTGCCTGCTACTTCATAAGCCAGAAGCCAGTGGAGGGAGCGCAGCACTAGGGTGTAGTCCAGTCTCGAAATGACAGACTGAACAGGCACCTAAGCAACCTGTGTGGATAAAAATGGTCGAATCCTTCTGATGTTGTAAAGTCAAAACAGACAAGATCATGCCAGATTAGCAACATGTAAAGAGAAGCACAGTTGATTGTCCTCGGTTACCCTGGGCTTGCAAGCAGTGGCCGAAGGGGAGATCAGAGAGTCGTGTTAAGATATTCTAAGATCCTGACCTGGAAATGAATCACCTGGAATGACCAGAAGTTCAGTTTAGCTGGAATTGAGTTTCAGCTGATGAGCACTCATCTATGATCTAAACAAAAGCTGTGGTATCTAAGGGAGGGAAGGAGTTGATGAGTTGAGTGTCATCAGCAGAGCAGTGGTAAGAAAACCCCAGGTGAGAATAGGACTTTGCCAAGAGAGCGAGTATAAAGGGGGAAAGGGAGAGGACCAAGTACTGAGCCTTGTGGGACACCAGTAGAGAGACTTTTCGGAGTAGAAGTCGACTCCCTCCATGTGACCTGCCATAACTGACAATCCAGGTAGGAAGCAAACCATTTCCATGCCACTCAATTAATTTTAACACTCCTGAGAGTCAACAACTGTGTCAACTGTTCAGGCTGGTAGAGGTGGTGTAATGGTGTGGGGAGTGTTTTATTGACACACTTTGTATATGTTAATACAAATAACTCACTACTTCAATGCCATGGATTATTTATTGTTGCCGACCCTGTGCATCCCTTTATGGTCACCATTTGCCAACTTCTAATGGATACTTCTGGCATGGTAATATGCGTGGTAGAATAAAATATCTATAGCAAGAAAGTGTACCTGAAATATCTAACTTTAACTTCAAATGCATGATGCAGTCATGTACAACATGGACCAGAATGTCTAAAAAATGTTTTCAGCATCTTATTGAAATCGACGGATTGAGGCTGTTTTCAGAGGAAAGAGATTCCTTACCCAGCATGGGTGGAGCAGAGGTTTTTGGGGTTTCAAGGCCTTAACCCCTCCCTGCTCCAGTGGTGCTATATCATGTCATAACAAAATGAATTCATCTGTGTTGTAATGTATATGCAATAGTAGTAGTATAGTGGTCCTAATAAAAAATATTGGTGCCATTTTAATTCAAGAACAAAGGGAAAGAAAAATATACAGCACAGCAGTGTCTTCAGCATTGTTTCTCACATCTGTGCAACATTTTTGTTTCCATAGGTCACTGATAAATTGTTTCTACCTGTGTGAGTCCGGCATCCTGTATCAGTTTTGTAGGAAGGCTCAGACTCATGGCGAGAGCCTGCAACTCCAAGAGATGTGCAGTGTTTGTGCCCTGTAGCACAATCTTCTTAGATCTGAATGCATAAAAACACAAGGGACGAATAAAATAGATAATCTAAGTGAAATTCTACATTATAGTGTTCTTTATCCATGACATTGATGATACTTCCACCACCATGCTTCATAGTGAAAATGGTGTTCTGCATTTTGATTAGTATGGAGCTTTTACCAAATTTACAGCCTTGTGCCAACATATTATTAGGATTGTAGTAGTCTTATGAAGACCTTCTCCTATTTGAACTGTGGCTCTTTTCTATATTACCCCTCAAAGTCTGCTTTTCTCTGGTTTTGATAACTTCTGTATCTTACTGGTTATAATTCATAATAATGATAATTTTATTTGATCGAGGGTATAATTAGTTCTGTTTGTTTCACCTGAATAATTTAAGTATCTTTAATTCCAGGAATGGCATATTGCATCATTCCGACAGAGCATTCAATCATCTTTTCATAGGAGGATGGAAACGATGTATACAAATCTTATGACTATTTCAAATAAGAAAATCCTTCCTGTTCAATGATTATGGTTATTTCAAACTGTCCTGAGCTTTACACAAGGCCAAAATTCCTTCAAGTCTTCAAGTTAACTAATAAAAACAGAAAGACTGATCAGGTAGCATTCTATTTCTATTTTTAACAAGTGGTTTGTCAGGCTTTCAAGAGTTACTAAAGATCGATTGATGCTGCCTCACCCTGCATGGTCCCATTTCCAGGCCATCTCTCTCCAAGTATTCTTCTCCTGCATGGCCTGGAACAGAGCCACAGCTGCATGGCCCACCTGTGCCGCCACCTAGAGGGGTGCACTAAAAATCTCAGGACTTCATCTGACTTTGCACAGTACATTAAGCAGTTTGGACAAACATTTTAATAGTTATATACCTTCCCCACTCCCATGTTCAGCTCCATGTTCACGACAAAGACCATCTTGAACATCGTATCTTCATCGCCTTCTTCCTGAGACAATTGACAATACAAAGGGACTCAGAAACAGCAACACAAGGCAATTATTACATTATTACATTATTACATGCTTTATTTTAAAATGGAACTGTAGGTGTGTAATCATCAACCTCATTTTCCAGTTTGTTGAAGTAGTACATTGCCGCCTCCTCAGCCGACACATTCCTTGTGTGTAGGAGTGCCTGAAATAATCAGATATCATACACTAATACGAGTCCGATGAAAAAAGAACTAAACAATGAAAAATATAGAGTGCAGTAGAGATTCAGTATTTTCTTGTATCAAAATGTGGACTCTCATTTTGTACAAATATAATATGAGGATAACATATAAAATGCATGTGCCATTGACTATAAACTGTATAGTACTAGAATTTAAAAAAGACACACCCATGCTTTAAGTTGAATTATTTTATAATTCTGTCTGAATTTAAACGTTTTGATTGCACTTTCACAGATTCAAGATCCCTGGTTTGATACTGAGCTCAGGTAACTAACTGTATATGCATTTTCTCTACATACTCTGTGTCCAAGTTTCTACAGGGTGCCCTTCCAGAAATGGGGAGGTTTAGATGGCCTGTGTAATATTTCACCTACGTTTATGACTGTGTGTGTGTGTGTGTGTGTGTGTGTGTGTGTGTGTGTGTGTGTGTGTGTGCAAGGTGCTCTGTAAATGGTTTCGTATCTCTTCCAGGGTGTGTCCCCAAAATGGGATACTGATTCACCACAATCCTAGCTGAAGATAATCTGATTATAAATAAATGTACACCGACCAGGCATAACATTGCCATAACAACATTATGACTAGTGAAGTGAATAACGCTGATTATCTCTTCATAACAGCACCTGTTAACGGGTGGGATATTTTGAGATGCAAGGGAATAATTTGTCCTCAAAGTTGACATTTTCGAAGCAGGAAAAATGGGCCGATGCCCGGGTGAAACAAAGGCCGGCCCGTGTGGTCCGAGCCAACAGACGAGTTACTGTAGCTCAAGTTACTGAAGAGGTTAATGCTGTTAATGCACGATGGATCAGGACTGTTTTGCTAGCAAAAGTGTGACCAACACAATATTAGGCAGGTGGTCATAAAGTTATGCCTGATCGGTGTAGACTCTAAGCAGCTGTGGAAGCTGTCTAGTTTTAAAAGAGTCCACAGTTATTGCAGTAGTGAAGAATTGGCAGACAAGTGGTTGATGCAGACCTGTCTGGCTGCCTCCTCGGGGATATCCAGTTCCCTGAGCTGCTGGAGGAACACTGGGTTCACCTCCTGATGGGCTGAGTCTTGAGGACATTGCTCGGATGACTCCATCACTTCACCTATGTGGACAAAACACACGGTTAGGAGTTAAAGGGCTGGTCTGGTGGGCTGGCATGCATCACGGGTAAAAGTATGAGAGTCAAATACTAGAAAGAGGACCTGATTGGTACAACCACAAATCAATCAATCACTTAATCAATCAGTCAATCGCTTGTTTAGCGTCAGCAAACACTGTCCACGTCTCTCTCTCATCATTTTCCCAACACACGCATGTTGCACGCGAGACAGTTCAGCGCTTGAAGAGCTGCACATGAACGAGCACGAGCGCAGACTCGTCTCTTTTCCCGGTTCGCTAACCTCAGTTACATACCTGCCGCTGCAGCGCACGCGCTCCCACTCAACTCTCAGCAAAAATCAGCACCGTCACGCGCTTCACTGCCGGACTGCGCCTATTAATTCGACTATTCCTGCTTATTATTTACTCGTTCCAAAAACACACAGTGGCACACACTAGTCTAAGTATCCTTTAGAGTTTGAATGAATATTTTACTCTGCTAGCAACGCTAGGTCCGTGCGCAAATGCGTATTGCCAAAGACGCCATACTTTTGCGCGTCAGTATCACTTCCGGGTCAGAGTCGAGGCTTTTTTTCCTTTAACCTTTAACTGTTTTTATTTTTTACAAATGTAGTTATAAAATTAAACTTAAATACACATTATTAAAAAAATATATATACAGTGATGTTGCTTTTTTCACTTCAGAGATTTTATTAACCAGCATTTGTGAATGAAATCCATCAATCCTGTACTTAAGTAAGTGCATAAATGTTACTGCAGTCTGAGCACTTCTTTAATATTTTTACTCGAGCTTCTGAATGGAGTTAATATCACTCAAAATTACTGATCTGTAAAAAACTAGGTTTGAATAATGTATGCAGTTTGGTGCTCCATTCCCTTTTACGTCAAACTCTTTCAGGAGTCTCCTTCTGTTACAAGTCCACAGTACGAGAACGCGTCGTCCATCAAACTCTCGCGAGATCTCTTGGGTTATAGTTGTGGTGTAGACGGTATGATAACACGTTCAAATGTAGTGAAGCCACGGTTTGTCCAAATTAAAATATTTTGATAAAGTACAGATCCTTAAAAAATATATATATTTAAATACACTAACAAGCGAAATTATCCTTTGTTAATTCTAGTAATCAGTCAGAAAATCTGACTGATTACTAAAGTGCTTTTGAGACTTCACAGTTTCCAAAATAAACATTTTTAATTGAACCATATTTGTTGTATAAAGTATAGACCTTAAGCTGTTAGAAATGCATTTTGGTGCATTTTTTTCAGCACATTTTTATAAATTAACTGCAGTAGACAAATTATGAACAAACCACTAAAGACGATGAGCCCAATAATATATGATAGTTGCATGCTTCTTTCTAAATAAAATCTAACAACAAATATATTTAGTCAAACTTTTAAACAATACTAACTGCCCCTTATTTGTTTAATTTACACAAAAGGTTTTGCTGACTTGTTAAAATAATTTGTTTAATTTTATAAAAGTAGATCTTGGCATGACAGGATGGACAAAGGCTTTAATCTGAGAACAAGAGAACAAGCACATCAGAGAAGCAACAGGAACACCAAGAAACTTTTAATCTATATAAAAAAGATTTCAGGAATTTATTTTCTGCATCACTCTAATTTATATTCCACATACTAACTTAACTAAGATAAAATATACTGAACAAAATTATAAACACAACACTTTTGTTTTTGCCCCCATTTTTCTTATGAGCTGAACTCAAAGATCTAAGGCTTTCTATGTACACAAAAGGCCTATTTCTCTCAAATATTGTTCACAAATCTGTCTAAATCCGTGTTAGTGAGCGCTTCTCCTTTACCGAGATAATCCATTCATCTCACACGTGTGGCATATCAAGATGCTGATTAGACAGCATGATTATTACACAGGTGTGCTTTAGGCTGGCCACAATATAAGGCCACTAAAATGTGCAGTTTTATCACACAGCACAATGCCACAGAGGTTGCAAGTTTTGAGGGAGCATGCAATCGGCATGCTGACTGCAGGAATGTCCACCAGAGAAGTTGCCTGTGAATTGAATGTTAATTTTTCTACCATAAGCCGTGTCCAAAGGCGTCTGAGAGAATTTGGCAGTACATCCAACCAGCCTCACAACTGCAGACCACGTGTAACCACACCAGCCCAGGACCTCCACATCCAGCATCTCCAATATTGTCTGAGACCAGCCACCCGGACAGCTGCTGCAACAATCGGTTTGCATAACCAAAAAATTAATGCTTAAACGTCAGAACCGTCTCAGGGAAGCTCATCTGCATGACCCCTCATCGGGGTCTCGACCTGACTGCAGTTTGTCATCGTAACTGACTTAAGTGGGCTAATGCTCACATTTGATAGCGTCTGGCACTTTGGAGTGGTGTTTACTTCACAGATGAAGCCCGTTTTTTATTGTACAGGGAAAAATGCGTAAGGCAAAAGGTGGTCACACCAGATACTGACTGGTTTTTGGACCCCCCAGGCCCCTCAATACAGTAAAACTGCCTGAGGCACACCTGTGTAATAATCATGCTGTCTAATCAGCATCTTGATATGCCACACGTGTGAGGTGGATGGATTATCTCAGTAAAGGAGAAGCACTCACTAATACAGATTTAGACAGATTTGTGAACAATATTTGAGAGAAATAGGCCTTTTGTGTACATAGAAAAAGTTTCAGATCTTTGAGTTCAGCTCATGAAAAAATGGGGCAAAACAAAAGTGTTGCATTTATAATTTTGTTCAGTGTATTTGTTTGAATTTTTTTCGTAAAATTTTATGTCAGTTAATGGGAAAAAAACAGTTGATAATTGTCCTTCAAATAAATCTAAACATTCTAATGAATTCTGTATCTAAACTTACATATTCCAACCTGGAGTGGCCTGAGAAAGGCAGATTTTTAGGAGTTTCAGGAATATTCGGAGAGTTGAGCACTTGTTTTGGCTCATTAATACATGAATACCCTCCTTTGTTCTGGTCTCTTTGTCAGTTTCCCATTTTTCCCCTCTCTTTCTCAAAGTACTTTTTTCTTCTCTCTGGTTTAGCATTACTCCCTTCCCTATATCTCTTTGTTATCTCAGCTCCACTTAGACTCATTACTGGAAAGAAAATTGTATTTCAAAACTATTCAAAAACTTTTCCTTACAAACTGCTGTTTCCCTCCTTTTAATTAGAGGTCCAGTCTTCATTTATATTGTCAGGGCTGTATTTTTTTAAACAGTCAATGAAATCCATTATATGGACTTTTTAAGGAAATTTTTATCCTTTATATGGACTGAAAGATATTGCCAAAAAATAATTAATCGTGCACTCATGTATAGCATCTAATTGTGTTATATGTGTGTTATAACTGTTGTAATATGTAAAAAAACAAATGTGTCAAAAACAATGTAATGTCATGGAAGGTTTGGTGACAGGGTGGACGTTTATTTGGCTAAAGCATTTCGTATTTAATGAACATGGTGTACCTGCAGCAATCCAAGTGATTCACTGTTGAAGCTGACTGTACACGGTTTAAAATATATATATTGAATGTCTGAAAAGTTTTTAGAATAATTATTATTTCACTATGACAGGGTGGAAATGTTAAACTTGACAACATTCAACTACAAACATGGTATGATGAAAATTAGGAAACATAAAATACTTGTGTGTATAGCAGTTGTTTTTAACTCCACTGAAGAAAGTCAAAATGGGAAAAAGGCTGTCACTGAGTACATCAGAGCACTCATTAAAGGGGCATTAACACATTATAAAAGGGTGGAGAATTTCATGTGCAAAATGCTTAATATTATTATGAAAACAGGATATACTGTAAATGATCAAAATTATTGTTTTATTAAAAACCTTGTTAAGGACAATAAGAACATTCAAACAGTATTTACATTTTCTATCATTTATCCATATATTTTTACACTCACTGAAGTTAGCTGAGCAGTGTGTCAGACATGCCAAAATCACAAGTCCAATCACAGAAAATAGTATAAAATGAGGAAAACATATTTCAAGAGACTAATCATTGTACTTGTATGTGTATAAATGTTTGGCCATTTATATTAAAACCTCAGAAGTCCATTGTTGCATTATTTTCATGATTAATGAGTGATTCTGGTGAGGACACCAAGGGCACTTTATTGTGATACTAAACTGAAAACTAATTTCCATCATTGTATCAGAAATGAAAATCACAAAGCCCATGCTGGTGTTTCACAATCCCTATTCTACTGTGATTGAGTGTTTCAAAGGCTCCTGAGCTACTGTAGCTCACATTGCTGAAGAAGTTAATGCTGTTAACACTTAACAGCTCAGGACTGTTTTGCCAGCAAAAGGGGACCAACTCAATATTAGGCATGTGGTCATAATGTTTTGCCTGATTGGTGTTTATGCGCCCTAAAGAGATTTGATGAAATGATTAAAGAAATGTAATTAAATGAAAGGAATGATTAAATTTCCAGTAACATAGTTTGATTAGGCAATGCGGTTTCCCCTATTTATATTGCATTCTTTACGCACACAGCCTGTTCGAGTAATGCTTTATTCTTCAGTTTTCATGTGGGTTTGGTGCAGACTGTGAATAGGATCAAAGCCTTATTTTCATAGTCACTTGGTAGAAAGATGCAGGATGAACCAATGAAGGATCTGTTATATTTTATAGCGATTCTTGTTGTGAATACAGTTCATTCAACAAAATTAAAAATATGCATTACATAGACTTTACATAGACCTTTATTGACGTATGAAATCCGTATGTCTGTCCTTCTGGACAAAGACTTCTGTTACTTTGTAGTAGAACTGTAGTGCAAATATTTAAAGGCTATTTCCTTTCTGCCAGTGGTGAAATAACTAACAGTGGAAGGTATAAGAGAGTCATCAGTACTTGGGTTCGTGCAGGCCCTCATCGTTGAGGCAGGGGTAATGGCTGCCTCGCTGCGTCTCATTTATCAATAGCAGGAAGCCTAAATATCTTTTTACACAGATATGTGAAATAAGGTACCTAGACTATGAAAGGCGATGACATGCAAATAAGAGTCTACAGTCTGTTGGTGTTATTCACACAGTCACAGACATGCTGTGTTTAGCTCAGTTTGAATTGGATTGCACAATCCGAGGTGAGGCAGAGCTCTCTGCTACTGCAATTCATTGTGCCTTGCAGGGAATTTCAGCTGAATTCTGCAAACCATATAGAAATGACATTTATAAAACAAATCAGAGAGAAAAAGCATTGTTTAAAAAAAATTACAATTGAATTATACAGGTGAGGCAGCATCACTGCCTCACCTGCCCTGTTACAATAAAACATGAAAAATCAGCTGAATATGTTACTGCCGATAAGCCACCCAGGGAAAAGTTACAATTCACCTGAAAAAACTGTTAAATCTGCCATTATCCTCCCAGACAAAGTGCAATGAGATACGCTCTGGATGTGGAAACAGTTTAAAGTACAACTTTAACATGTTCTTTAGTTTGTCCTGGTGTTGTTTGACTGTTACCTGGTATTGATTTATTTATATCTATAGTTCATTTATTGACAAAATCCCATATCCTATTAAACTGTGTAGGTATGCTAACTGAAATAATCAATAAAAGTAGGCCCAAAATGAAATAAAAATAACTTAAGAAAAGTGTAACCTGGTATGAATTATTATGGCTTGTATCCGGTACTTTGGATTGCAGCACATTTTACTCGTCCAACAGACATTATTTTAAAACCAACAAAAGAAAGGCATTCTGCAGACATGAGTTTTGTATCTGATCCAGGCTGCATAAAGCGTAAAGATTTTGCACTACATGGCCAGTAATTAGTGAATAATCTAATCATTAAATCCTTATATGCTTTTTGTACATGCCAAATTTAGTCCTCCATTGTTGTCATAATACCCTCCCCACTCTTCTGGAAAGGCTTTTTAGACCATGGGCGTGGGAATTTGTGCTTATTTATCCACAAGAGCATTAGTGAGATCAGGCTGTTTGGTGAGAAGGTTTTTGAGCCGTCAGTTCCAGTTCAGCCCAAATGTGCTCGGTAGGTTTGAGGTCCCAGTTTTGTGCAGGACACTTCATGTCTTCAAGTCTAATTTTCCTGTGAAATGCTTTGTTCACAAAATGCCAGAGCAGGTTGGGCCTCTTAGATGTAGCGATGGAAAATCTAAAAACTACAGCATACAAAGGCATTCAGTACAGTTGTGTGCTCGGGAGAATAAAAACTTAAATCATCTGGTGGCTTTAGGACACTACTTGGAATGAATGCATTTGAAAATACATCACTACCTTAAATGTTTTAAATGTTCACAATCACACAATTCAGTATGAATCTAATGTGAAACTGTGCCATGTTATTATGTCGTTAGCAAGTAGTAATAGCTTTAGTTCAAAACAACTGGTATCACATTCAGTATTATTGTACATTCAGTATTACTGCACACTATAAAAAACATGTGTGGAGGAAATAATAAAAATCCCCCTTTATCACAAGTGTACATTAAAATAGTGTTTAACTGATTAATCATGCTATATTTATTATAAATAAACAAATCAGCCATTAGCAGAATGCTCTCGCGCTGAACGCTGTGAAAGCAGTACCACTGAGTGACACGAGGGAGCGCACTGAGACCGCCACTCAGAAGCGGTGTTAAAAACCGCGATGAAATAAACGTGTTTTCCTTGATTGTTAAAAAAACAAAAAAAAACAAAACAAAAAACAAAACAAAAAAAAAAAAAATAATAATAATAATAATAATAATAACATTTAATCAGAGTACATGTAGAAGTAAAAGCTTTATGACTTTTTGTCAATATTCTTATGGCCCTACGTCCCTTACTGGGCAGCGATGTGGCAATATGGCGAGCGGCAACGCCAACCGCAGATGATAGGCCTGAAAATCTACTTCCATATCCTGCCATGGAACATTAACACTTTCCCAGTACTGACCCTTGACTGAGACTTGTGGATGAATGAACACAAATCCCTGTATCTACACTCCAAAATCTAGTGTAAAGCCTTCCCAGAAGAATAGCGGTTATTATACCAGCATATTATATCTTGAAATAGGATGTTCAACTAGCATAAATGGGTATGATGAACAGGTGTCTACATACCTTTCTCTATATACTATAGGATGTTCCTTTAACTAAATATCTGGAAGCAGGTTGCTTCTTGTATGTGAAATGATTTTCTATCAAGGAAAACACAAGCTTACGTCAACACTAAAGATTTCCTTGTTGTCCAAACATTTTATATGTATCAGCAGAAATGTATTCGATATTGGAATGTTGAGAAGCTGCACAATACACTACTTAAATTAGTGAATCAGATCACAAAATTCAGTCAACTCCATTCAGAATATTTTATTAAATCTCCATATAATTTGTCTCCAAAATTGTTTTTTCACATACTGTTGGTAAGAAGCTACAGCTGAAAGACAATCAAAACGTATGATGATATTAACAAGTTTTAAAAACTTACAGAGCCTGCTCTAGTCTACACATAATTTATAGAACCTAATAATAGTTTTAACTTTATACTTCCTTCTGAAACTTCTGCACATAATTTTTTATCTTATACAGTTACATCACACCACAAATGACATGTGTGGTCCATGTATCTTACATTTAATGTACCACTGAACCACTGATTTATCGCTAGTCCCAGGTTTCTGCATGTTTTCCTGTTTTTAAGTTAATTGTGTTGATTTGATGTTTTGTTTCCCGCTCTATGGGACTGTTTCAGGATGGATGCTATTGAACGTTTGTTAAAATCAAAAACTGAAGTGAAAATAACTAGTGATCAAGCCTGTAGGTTGACAGAAACCTGTCTCTATAAAGTAATCGTGTTCTATCTAGTATTAATGTAAAGCAATGTAATGAAAGAAAATTGACCCTATACTGTAGTACGCACTAAACACCTCTCTTTCTTTCACACACACACACAAGAAAAAAAAAAAAAGAACAATTCGAATGGTTCGGACATCAATTTCTTTCATAGCACATAAAAGGAATGTTAGAGCAGAAAAGAAATGTCGAAATATAGAGAATACTTCAGTCATTACACCTTGCAGATTTACAGAGTTGTATTCCTGTGTACTGCCCTTCCAGTGATTCTTATACAATAAGAAATAAAGGGGAAATAAAAACAGTAAAACCATGAATTAAAATGTGGGGTGGTGGTGGTGGGGGTTGGGGGTGTTAGGGTTAGGGGGTGGGGGGGGATTAGGATCACCAGCTATCTCTTTAGTGCCACACAGAAAACACAATAATACAACAGACACAACGTTAAAATGCATTCTAGTGCTAGAATAGAGATGCCTGGTAGTTCTTGCCTGCCTTGTTCTCTCAGTCTCGGAGCTCCTTTTGAATGACATGGACGGAGGATACAGACAGTTGTGAAAGAAACGGATGTTGCATGAGTTAATATTAAATAAATAATCATCTAAAAAAAAACCAAAAAAACGACAAGATTCCGAATAGATGTTTTACACCATGAACGTTCTCGTGATCGCTGGAGAAATAGAATGACGATAGAAGAAGCCCGTCATGGAGTAATGTTGGGTCACACACAGTTATTGCTGCACGGATGGATATAGTCAGCATATTGGCAAACACACAGAAATTATGATGTAGAGAGAATTGGAAAGAGAAACGTGAGGAGGTAGAAAACGGCAGGAAGAAGCAAATGTTCATGAGGCACAGATTTCATTTTCGAGTCATTTTCTCCTGCTTCTGAGAGCATTCATTTGTAGAATTTGACAGGTGTTGTAATCCTCCTCAGTAAAAGTCTGTCTGTGAAACAAACCTGCATTAAACTGAGCCTGTTTTCAGTCGGCCCCGAGTTGGATTTGGTGTAAGTAAAATGAACCCGGTGAGACCTCGATCGCTCATTGTGTTGGAAAGAATGCAGTAGTCACCTGATCGAGAGGTAGAGGAGAGAAGCAACACGGCTGCTCCTCTTGCAGCAACTTCATGCACGTGCTGCCACACAATACATGTCCTCCTCGTTCTCTAAAAGACCTCACGAGAACTCCCTTGTGAACCTGTTCCATCATTCTGAGAATGCCAAAGAGTCTCCAATTCACTAATCTCTCAAACAATGACAGAAATCATGTCTCTCACACATACTCTTTCACTCTCTCTCTCACACACACACACACACACACACACACACACACACACACACGTCCTTGTTTCCTCCGTAAAGTGGCAGTGTGTTTACTGTCATTTTAGTCAACGTCCACAGTCCTGTGGTTCCCATTCGCTGCAGCTACACAACTCTCTGCAGTCCAAATGTAAAGTAGGTCCATTCTTCAGTGCAACCCATGTGCTTCCCCTCATTTCGTTCTTGTCTCATTGATCACCTCATCGGGATCTTTAAATCACAAGTCTGTCACTTTGTTTTCTACTGCCGCTGCAATCTGTTGAAGCCGATAACCGAGCTGCATCTTCTGAGCTGTGGTGTCCTCTTCTAACGCCGTGATGATCTGAAATACGCACAGCGCATTGCATGTTCATTAAACGCGTCTTTTCTCACCATTTCCTCAACTATGAGTGCCTAATCATCAATTTACCTGGTCATAATATTTGTTGATGTACTTGTAGAGCTCATGCAGGGCCACTAGGTAATTCAGCTCTCCTGAGTAATTCTAGGCAGAAAGTGAAGGAAGACAGGAACATGTCTTAATACACAGCAGGAATCTGAACATCACTGATATAAGGTAAAGGATTTCATGTACCCTCGAGAGCTCAGCTAAGGCAGAGTTCATCTCCTGGTCACTAGCTGGGATGGTTTGTCTGATGTCAGCATAGTACCTGAGATATAGGAACACCTCAGTAGTCACTCCAACATTTATTCATTTCAGTTTAAGATTTTAACTTAAGCCTCTGCTTCAAAATCAAATATTTTCATATATGGACATGCAAAAACAGGTTTGTTCATCATACCTCTCCACCATCTGCTTATAACGAGGAATGTCTCTGGCATACAGGAGCTTGTTGATGGGGGAGTCCTGAAGAAATGTGTGGTAAATTAGCTTCATTTTTACAATGGAAATATGCAAGAAATCTCAACTTTATGAATTTTTTTTTGAATTCTTTCCTATTTACAGTTCCTATTAATAGTTTTCTACATGTTCCTATTGATATTGTGTTCAGAAAATCTTAAATGGTTATCTATAATATCCTGGATAGTAAAAAATATATAAAAAGATAAAAGGTATAAAAGGTATAAAAACAGAGGGAATCATCAACATAGAGAGGAAACAAAAATAGAATAGACATTTGTTAACCTTCGTAAATTAGTGGATATAAACAAAAAATACAAATATCATCTTGGGCAAACAACTAATAAATCAGCTTTATTTGTATTGTACTTTTTAAAAATGGGCATTGTATTAAAATCCATTTATCTTCATACTTGCAGCAGGAAATTAAGCAAATCCACTTCGTAACACACATTTTTATAATCATTAATCAGGGGCACAAAAGATTTTGGACCTGACTGTATGTTCCAGTCTTACCCTGCCCAGTTTGTGCTCAGCAATGGTGCAGGAATCCATGAAGGTCTGAGCGATAACAGACAGGACAGCATCCACATTGTCAGATGCTTGCACATCAAAGATGAAATGAGGGTTCTTCACAATGTTGAGCCAGAAGCGCAGAGGCAGACTGAAGCGGGGAAAATAAATCACAGTTACTTTCACATCATTAGTGTTTTGTAAGAAAGTGACAAATAAAAATGAGTACTGTTCCCTTTTTGTTGTTCCCTTCCTACAGTTCTCCCACTGTACCGAGCCGTGCTTTTTTTTTTTTTAAATGAAAGTTATTTATATGCACTTTCTTTAAGAGTGGCAACATCCAGCTCCTGATCCCAGGCTCAATGTTTACCTCTTACCTGGAGCTTTCCAAACATGAGAGGAAAACTTTGTTTCACTATTGAATGAAACAGCAAACTAATTAATCGTTTGTATTAGCAACAGCCTCGGTTGTTAAGAAAAAGTAAAAAAAACAAATATTCTTCCAAATGTATATACATTTATTTATATTTAAATATATAAAAAATTTAGACCTTTCAAATATAACAAGTTTGATTTAAAAAAACAAACAAAAAAAAGTGAATATATAATTTTGCCTTTGAGGAATTCACATTTCCATATTACTGAACAGTGTATTAATGTTAAAATACCACACCAGCATTTGTTAAAGCAGAGCAACCGGCTATTCAGAACAATAACCTCCAATTGTTTGTGCATCTCTTGTGTAAGCTAAAACGGTCAATTCAAAAGCTTATCAAAAAGGTTTTGGATTATATATTTATATTGTTACTAAGGAGTAAAAAGGGACAGAGGTCACACATATTCTACACTATTGCTGTATCGCACAATTTCCAACAAAGTCCCTTTTCCATCACTTCATTCATGCACTGATTCAATAAACATGTTTGATTTCAATGCTGTTAATATAAAGCTTTTTACCTGTTTGTTTTCCAAATATGGATTGTTTCTGGGTCCGAGATGCCGTGATGTGTTGCCTGGTCATCCAGCAGGTCAAAGAAGTATTTTACAGCAAGAGGAACAGGCCGACTTGTGCTCAGAATCACGGTGAACAAATCATCAACAAACTTCTGCAGAGTGCCCTAGAGACAACAAGTGACATCTTATGGTACATACAGTCCAGCAGCCTCTGTCCTCAATCACTGCCTCAGGGCGCAACTTGCTCTGTTATCACGGAGGATATACCATACCTTCATTGAAAGCAGTCGTGTGAGGTAGATCTCTGGTATGGCTTTGGGCCGCTCTCGTTCTCTCAAACTGCCTCGTCTGTGTTTGGGCAGTTCAGGCTCCTCACTGGCCTTTACAAGATGCCACAGTCTAACTCCACCCTCATCTGCATCCTCCAGCATGGGTGTTTCTGAGATGGGGAAATAAGCATGAGGAAACATCTTCACAGACTGTGTGAGAAGCTGGCGTACTAACCTAAGGCATGCTGAGCTCATTTAAAATTATATGCTGGAGGAAAACATCCCTAGGCATCATTTTATTATTTTAGGAACAGTGGTTACTTCTGCTTATTGCTGCACTTCATCCAGACAGGAACTGGAGCCAAAGTGGTAGTTGTAATATACTGTACTATTGAGGCCAAGACAAACGTCGCTGAAATACATATGGATCACGCATGTGTAAAAAAACCTCTGTGGTCAAGGGAATTTACAGTCAATGTAGTTTTTTTTTTTTTTTTAACCCCCAATCTGCACAAAAGTGAACATAGAACTCTACACATTTCTATTTCATTTCTCTGCTTCTCTTAAGAACTGCTCCAAAATCATGTATTTATAATAAAAATGATTGCCTGTCATAATATAACACCAGCATTTAAGGTTTCGAGATGTGCTGCTGTGTGGACTCACTCTCTCCTGCTACATAGTCATGGTTGTCATGGTGGATGTGTTTGCTATGTCGTGGCACCAGAGCGACTGTAGCTCCATCAGGAACCTGAAAAGTTAAAGAATATTACCAAAACAACTGATAACGCCTGTTAACATAATCAGCTTAAATACATTTGGAACAGGTATTAGTGTATAGTGCAGTGACACTGTGTGCACCTTGTAATGCTGAAGCGTATTGAGACGTTTCCAGTTGCCCTGCACCACAGATGTGAGATCTTCATCTGAGAGAATGAGGTGACCCGCGACGCCTGAACGCCATTCTGCAAACACACCACCATGAACACACACTGTTACAGAACAGGGCAGGACAAGTGCATTTAGGAATGTGTGTAATATACATGTATATTAAATATAGAGAAAGGAAATGTTGTTCTTACCCAAATCTAGTGAGTCAGTGTGTGGTCTATGGGAGTATGAGGTTCCTTTATAGACCTGGTCTAGAATCTTCTCTTTGACTTGGGTTATTGTGTCACAATCTAGTACTTTAGCTGCTACTGGCTGGGTCTCGTTCATTCCTACTCCCTGCATCAGCACGTTCAGAGTCTAGACAGAAAAAACCCAGAAGGTATTAGTGGTGGTGGTGAGGTTGGGTTGGGGGGGTTCGGGTATGATGAGCAATTAGATAAATGTAACACACCCAGCAGAAATGGTGCTTTAATGTTAATGGTTGACATAAGTATCAGGAAAGAAATTGCAATAAATCATCAATAAATTATAGCTATCAATAAATTAATCGAGAAGACTAGTTTATGATTGAGGCCAAAAAGCTTTTAGGTAATCTATCACATCACATTATTACTTTGCATTAATTTATTATTATTTTTTTAAAGCCTGGCACTGCAACAAAGCACTGCTTAAATAAAAAAAGGTCAGCTGTATTACACACTGTCAAGACTCTGCAAAACAAAATACAGTGGAACCCCGTTGTACGAGCATAATTCGTTCTTGAAAATTGCTCGTGTGTCCATTTGCTCGTATGTTAGAACTGATTTTTCCCATAGGAATGAATGTAAAAGTGATTTAATCCGTTCCGAGATCTCATCCGATCGCTTATTTCTGCACTACAAAAAGTATTTGTAGAATATTTTTAGTGAGACGCACCACACTCATAACCTCCTCGGTTTCCATGGTAATTCTATTTACTTTCGTTTTCACAGCACCATCACTGATTTTCTTGGGAGACATTTTTCAAGATTTCTAGTGAAATAAAAATATAAAACTAAAAAAAGTTACTGTGGGAGAGCGTATGAATACGGGAGCCACTTTTATTTGTTTTGTTTTTTTGTGTCGGTCTACTTAGTTCCCCACGCAGCACGTCTCTGGCGCGCACGCACGCACGCACGCACACACACACACACACACACATGCTCTCCTCCTTAAATGCACCCTCCGATCACTTGAAAAGAGAGAACAATCATTAGGTCACATTAACTTCAGGTGAGGCAATCCCCTGCCTATCTGCTCCCGGCCCCGCCCTCCATTCACAAACCGCCGCTCGGCCACGCCCCCGCTGCCACAGTTACGTTTTTGCTGCACTGAACAATGAGAGCGACCGAGTGATACGTCATCAACTAAGCGACTGATGCGACCCTCTGCCGAAAACGGGGAACCAGCAGCCTGGGTTTGCTCGTGACTCGAAATTTGCTTGTGAAACAGGGTAAAATTTTGCGAGCGAGTTTGCTCGTATCTCCGTTTGCTCGTACTATAGGTTGCTCGTACAACGGGGTTTCACTGTATAGTTAATTTCTGACTAAAAATCAAATACAGGAAAAAAAAGTGTGAACTCTAACCAGTGTGTGATACTCCAGGTCCTCTCGGAGCAGTCGGCTGTCATTGAGGGTGTATTTGGCTTTGCCAGTTACTGCGTCCACAGGCCCTTTATCCACCTGGTGCTTTATAGCTCTAAAAAGCATGTACAAACACTCCCCTGCCGAGTCCTTATGAACAACAGATTTAAAGATTCAATTTAATCCCTATGGCTACACATAACCTTGTACACAATCACAAACGTATACATAGCAGCATCTTATAAACACAAATTTGCATGCGTTAACCAAGAAATCCCGAAAAGGAGAAAACTTAGTCAACTCCTAAGAAATTCTGTATTTTGACACTCACCCGGAGGAACGAATATAGACATATAGACATCCAGTTGGTCAGGAGCTTTTCCACAACTGTCTCAGTTCTATAAGGGAAAAAGATCAAATGCAAATCATGTATTAGCATACATCAGTGTACCTTTACTATGCAATGACAAAGATAGATCCATCCATTCATCCATCCATCCATCCATCCATCCACCCATCCATCCATCCATCCATCCATTCATCCATCCATTCATCCATCCATCCATCCATCCATCCAGTGACTCCTCTTTCCCCCTTTGTTACCTCCGGAGCATGAGTTTGGGGTTCTTGGCGACATACTGCTCCACCAGGTCATTAAGCAATGTTTTCAGAATGTCAGTAAAGTACTCCAGTTTGCCGTGTAGTGCTACAGTGAGCAGAGAGGCGACGTAGGCTCGGTCTCTGGGAGAGAATGTCCTCTGGCTCTCCAGAGTGTATATAAACTGAAATGTGCAGGAGGAAAAAAATTATTAGATTGAGGAAAACTATTAACTACACACTAGTAAGATGCAAAATACCTATTAAACCATTAAAGACCAACATTCCTCATTCTTTTAATTACATACATACTGAGTAATTTATAGCAGGCACTAAATACTATGGATGGGTAATGGGTTTTCAGCTCATTTTCAAATGGTTTATACTAATTATAATTTGGTCATTCTGAAGCAAATTCTTACTAAAGGTATTTTTTTTTTTAAATATATCTGGAAAAAGAAAAAAAAATGCTGACTTTAGTGAGGAAGAGTTTGCTGTTGAGCAGGTTGGAAAGTTGGACGAGGCCCTGCTCTACTGTGGCCCTTCTGCAATCCTGCACATCCAGGTCCCTGCGCAGTGGTGACTCCCGATGACCCGGAAAAAAGATGCGCTCAGCGTACATCTTGTAATCCAGAAACGGAATCCCAGAGCCCACCAGATCACTTGACATGTCCATCATTTCAGTCATCAAGTCTGGAATGAACATCAAAAGGTCAAATACCAAGTGTCTAACTTTAGCTGATGGTTCAAAATTATTTTTTTGATTACCTTTGATGAAAATGAATTTTTTCAACATTATCACAAATTAACACAACCTTGAAACAAGTAGAATTTTTTTTTTTACACATACTAAGAAAAAAACTCTACATGGCCAGGATTTAAAAGTGTTTCCAGACTTTCCATTTAAATGTTTGAAGCAAATTTCTACCTTCTACCATGTTTTATCTTACCTGTGAACTCTTTCTTGCAGCGGTCTCTCACACTTGTCTCCAGATTCTCCAGCTGAATTTGAACTTTCTTATAATCCCGCAGAGCTTGTTTACTCTTCCTCCTTAGAAAGACAAATGAGGGAGAAAGAGACACAAACAAAACAGTAACGGAAATTTAGGAACTGTTATTAAGTTCACACCAGGGACAAGAAAGCAGTCTAATCTAAAATAACAGTCCCTGGTTAAAAAAATCACGATCATACAGAATAAGCTCCAGATGTGGAAGAACTGTTTTTTTTTGTGTAATTTACACCGAAATGGAAGCCGTAACCCTATTAACAGGAAATTATCTACTACTGTGCCAGACTGTCTATTTACTTTCACACACATTTGTTTAGTCATTTAATACTATATACTGAGAAAGATGCACAATTTGTGATGCACACAAAGCAGGACCCCAAAAACCTACCTGTAAATGAGAACAATGATCACAACGATAAGGACGACCAGAGCAGCCACTGCTCCAACTCCTATTTGAGCCTCCACAGGAAAGGTGGACTGACTGAGCGTGTCATACTGCACTTTTCCCAGCGAAAAGTTTAGATTTCCCATCTGTACCTAGAGCCACAACACATAAGCACTTCAGCACTGTCCAGACTTTTCCTGTCCATCTTAATGGTCTAAGTTATACTTTGGACTAAAACCTTAGACCAGGGGTCACCAACCTTTTTGAAACTGAGAGCTACTTCTTGGGTACTGATTAATGTGAAGGGCTACCAGTTTAATACACACTTCTGAAATAACAAATTTGCTCAATTGACCTTAAATTATATGTTATTATTAATAATTAATGATATTCATCTATGGGAAGACACTGATCATGTTAATGATTTCTCACAATAATTATCAACAGTGATTTAACGAGGTAGGAAACAGATAGATGCAGCTCACTGGTAAGTGGCGCTATAGTGAGCTTTTTTTAGAAAAGGCCTGCGGGCGACTCATGTGGTTCTTGCGGGCAACCCATGATGGTGACCCCTGCCTTAGACTATCTGCATGATGCAACACTTTTTTCTTTCCACTCACTGTGAACTCTGGGAGTGCATCAGCTCCTTCTCTCTTGTGTCCGAGGCTGTGGGAGGGGGAGGGCTGCTGGGCCGGTGGCTCACAGTAAAGGTGGTTCTTAGTCAGAGTTTTAACCGTGCATACACCCTCACCGATGAGAGCCACCACCTCCTCTTTAACTATTGCTAGGTCCAGATTCTGCCCCTAAAGAGAGAGAAGGGCAGAGAAAGAGGAGAAAATATTATGTGCAATAAAATGTGTAAAAAAAGCATACAAAAATTTGCACATAGATGAGGAGAAGATAAATTACCACTGACCTCTACCAGTATGACTGAACCAGGTTTGTAGCGGTAGGGTTCAGATCGGTGATCGCGGCTGAGAGGGTGAAGCGTGGGGTTGGGCTCGTAGGTGAAAGGTGTTTTGCTGACTGCGTTAAAGTTGAAGCGTAAGTTATCCAGAATAAACTCCACCTCAACAACAGCTTCTAATATCTCTGGGCTCATTCCAGGGGTACGACACAGCAGCAGAGAGGATGTGTTCACCTCACACCGTTCTTCAAACTAAGAAAGAGAGAGAGAGGGAGAGAGAGAGAGAGAGAGAGAAGAGAGATATTGTAAAGCACAGACTTTATGAATGATGATACCTGTTAAAACAGAAACACCTACTACAACTATATTGTCTGAATCAGAGTGTTTGGGTATTAACAAAATAGCTTAACATACACACAGTTGCGTAAACTAATACTAATCCGATTAACCCATATGTGTGTGTGTGTGTGAGTGTGTATGAATGAATATATCAAATGACTACACACTTCAAATGTCTTGCTGCAAAGTGAATAATTGCATAAAACTATGACAGACTTTTGACATGACAGGTTTTACACACATTTCAGAAATATATATTTTTGCTATAGTATGAAAGAAAAGTCTTGACTCACATGTTTTCCAGTGCTTTCTGGAGCATCTACTTCAGGAATTATTCTCTTGTGTCTCTGCGGTAAACCTTTCTCGACACCCCCAGCTACAACACTCCCACCGTTTCTCCTTCTTCTCCTCCTGCTGCCTCTTATGCTGGTCATGGTCACTCGGATACGTGGCTCCTGGACTACGTCCAAGTTGTGGCCAGACACGCTGATCACACGACCGCCACTGAAACAGGAAATTGTTTGGAGGAAATCAGATAGCGCTTTGTGTTATAAATGGGCTGTAACCGGATAATATCCATAAAGCACGTACCTGATGAAGCTTTTGGATGGCATGGCTTGTGTAATGTTGGGATCCGGGGTGTATTGAAAGCGTATGCCATTGAGATAGCGCTCGCGGTTTCCGTAGCGCAACGTTACTGTGTGCTCTCCGGTGTGGTTGCTGTTTCCAGTGACGCACTCGATTCTACCTTTCTGCACATCTGACACACTATAAAGAGAGGGAAAGAGAAAGAGGGAGAACAAGCGATAGAGAGAAAGAGAATGTTTTAAGAAGTTTAGTCGTATGAATAGTCAGATTACATCACCGATTGTGAGCTATATTTGATGTATCTATATTATCTTGGATATTTTGTACTAGAATAAGAAGTAAATAAGAATAAGAAGTCTACCAAATACCTTTAATGTGAAATGTTATTACAACAATTGCAGAAATCATTACTGATCTGTATTATGTAACACACAGTTTATTTTTCTCATTTAGCCATTTTTTTACTGTGTAAATTGTGTGTGTGTGTGTGTGTGTGTGTGTGTGTGTGTGTGTGTGTGTGTGTGTGTGTGTTTGTCTATCACTTACATGACACAGGGGACATCTCCCAGCAGCACGCTGATGTCACTGGATCGGCCGGTCAGTAACCTCTTGCCTGTGATGGTGAGAGAGGTCCCTCCTGCTCGGGGTCCTCTCTGGGGACTCACCCCTTCCAGCATTGGATCCTGTTTACACGCAGAGAACAGGGTGTTACGTTTCTTTACACAATTTGTCTCATCACCATACAATGTGCAATTAAGGCCATTATCTCTCTGACTGACCTGGTAGCTGAACGTTTGAATGGAGAGACCTTTGCGCCCTGCACCAGACACTTCTACTGAGACGTGACCCGACTTCTCCTCTTGGCTTCTTCCTGTTATGCACACAATTCTGCAGAAGAAAGAAAAAAGGTGTGTGTGGGGAAAAATAAAAAAGGAAGTATATACACTGGGAGTGTGTGATGTCTGAATAATTACCTGGATGATATCTCATACAGTTCTGGTATGACTGTACAGGAAATACCAGCCACAGTGACTGACTGTAATATATCATGAGCTTTCTGGCCCAGGTTGGAGCCACTGATAGTGAGAACGGTGCCACCCTCCTTCAGGCCTGTCAGAGGCTCAATCTAAACACAAAATCCACATAAACACCGCGATCGGAGCAAATTCTCTCTTAGTGGTGCTCCAAGAATGTAGTTTACATGTATGCATTATTAGGCGGTATTCAAAGACGAATTCTAAACAACTTACAAAATGAATGACAGGAGCAGGACATGTGTCCCTGACTCCAGCTGAGCAGGCCTCTTTGTGAACACAGCTGGACTGAACCTGACCGCACCACACACAGTCGTACTTTCGATCTGCTGTGTGACACCGGCTGCAGTCGGAACGGCCCACCGAACAGTTGTACAAAGTTACTGTAACATACAGGAAAAGTTCCAGGTAAGCACAAACTGAGTACATAAACAAGTGTTAAATTGGGGCTGTACGGACAGTTTAATGCTGAGCCGTATATACACGTCCAAAGTCACATACAGCAGATTTGCATTGCAAAAGAAGGGAATAAGAAGTGGGCACAAATTTGACTGTTTGAATGCTATTCAAATAAATAAGTCTGAATCTATTAAAATGCATTTGGCTAAATGACCCTATATATAAATATCCAATTAAATACAAAGTGAGAAAATATATGTCCTCAAAATATTACCCTACATATAATTAGTTATGCTTCATCATGCATTATCAGTCACACACAAGTTACGGTTGAATGGGATGCTAACAAAATGTTATGTATAAAAAAAAAAAAAAATATATATATATATATATATATATATATATATATATATATATATATATATATATATATATATATATATATATAATGAAAATGTGACCTAGCTACAATATTCCAGATACAAAATGCCAGATTCTTACAGTAAAGTGAGAAAATAAAAGGTTGAGCACAAAACGGCAGAGCATAGGCTCAAATGTAATAGGCTTTCAACAGTCTGATTTATAAAAAGTACAAAATTAGAACATTCAGACTGCAATATGTCATATCTGAAGTTCCACTCATATTGAAGTTTCCCTTAATGGGCGAGCGATTGTTTCAAAGAACTCAATGTTCTCGTACAGTTCAGGAAAAAAAGCCCAGAAGTTAAATCAGGGCCACTTGGCTGAAGATGAAATGGAATGCTGTGTTATAATGTGCTTCTCTGAGATCTACTGGAGGCAGCAGTTTAAAGACCACAGGCCACAACAGCAAAAGACTCTGCACTTCACCAGGATACCAGGATTCTGATACAAAGCCTACTACTGACCCAGTAATAACATCTTCCCCTTGGGGATCACACACATGCACACAGTGTAAAGTGAAAACACAGCTGCCGGAGAGCTCATCTGGAACAATTAGTTTCCCACTACTGCAAAAACAACGCTTTGGTGTTGGAAAAGCAGGTGAGTGAGAAACACGAGCATGAGCACTGTGAGCTTCGCAAAACGGCCACGAAGAGAACTTCTATTTTTCTCTTCTACTCTTACCCGGTGCTGCATTATCACATCCCACAGCCATGGAAGTTTTTCGACGTTCTGACACATTGACGTTATAACTACAGCTTGAGGTACCAAACAAAACAGACACTGACATTTAAGACAGTTGCTACTTTTAGAATAAAGTAAATACATGAGGCCCACTAGCCGCTCTCCAGAGGTCCACAGAAAGAAATTCGCTGAAAATAAACCACTGCTCACCAAAGAGGTCATTAGCACTGTCCACATGAAAAGTGTCTCTCCTCTTCACATACACCATGGCGTTGTATTCTTCCGTCAGGGCCGAGTAGGAATACTGTGGAAACAGTAAGGATTTATGTTTCTGTTTAAATAAGTGGTGACTGGATTCACATAAGTGGTGGGTGGATTATCAGAGACACCAAAGATAAAAAAAAAAAATTTTCTTTTTCTGCTATGGGGCAAAATTACTTTTTTTTTTTTTTAAACATTGCATTTTCTGAACATTTCAGTCAAATTTGTATTATTTTTTTATTTTTATTCCTGTATTATCATCATTAGTATACCTTAATTTGTTTATTGGTTGTTTCTTTGTGATTAATCCAGAACACATAAAAAAAAAAATAATTAATAAAAAATCGGAAAAAAAGACACCATAGAAATGTGTGTACCATGAAGAAAGCTATCAGCTTTTAAATCAATAATCAAATAATATTAATATAAAAATGTTGGGTTATATCACACATTTCTCTATTACATTATAAGAAACTTCGTCTAGAATCATCCATAAACTGTGAATTTTGTTTCTTAACAGATGTGTGAAAGTGCATGTATGTCTGCTGTGTGCATGTGTTTTACCCGGTGATGCTGACAGGTGATGTCAAAGTGAGAAGGGTCCATGTCATTTTTCTCTACATAGGCATCCACCACCACAGTCTGTCCCTCAATCACTAAGACACACTCGTACTCCAAGTCTTGATCCTAAAACAAAAATAATAATAATGATAATAATAGTAATAATAATTAATAATCATGCCCCGGTGACTTTAGCTTAATTTGCAAAAGTTTAAAAATACAAATTCCATTTAGTGTAAGCTGTTCAAAATGTGAGATATGTGAATATTATTCAGTGCAGACATTTGGACTGGTGGAAATCAATGTGTGTTACTAAGGAGTCTCATACCTGATAAAGGTGAAGGTTACGGGCCAGTAGATTGATTTTCCTCTCTGTCTGTACGGGCAGAAGGGGTGAACCCTGAACCTTCTCCACACAAGGACATGCAGATGAACCCTGATTCTCTAACAGGCCCTCATCTCCCTGCTTACATCAACACACACAATCCAATCACCAATCAATTTGTAAATGCAAAGTTTGAATGAAAAGCTCTTATAATCCTCTGATGATTGCACATAAATAAAGTATAAGGGACCACAGCAGCAGAACTGAACTAAACAAAAATGAAATGGGCAGAATATTTGGGGTTTTAGAAATTGGTACTTCTTAGGTGCATCCAGTAGGACGTGAACTTGCTGGGAGAAGTTTCCACTCTTGTGGACTCACCAGAAGGTCTGCCATGTCATATTGGTAGTCTGTCTCAGAATCCACATCCAAGAGACGAGGGTATCCAGGGGACGCTTGGTCTAACTCTCCATCTCCCGAAAGCACCGTCGCTGCCGAAAATGCAGTTGTGTCATTTTCAGCCATACCCTCTTCCTCTAGGGGAACCTGGAGCTCCTCCGGTTCAGTTCCATTTGCTTCCTTCTCTCGGTGAACAGGCAAATCAGATGGTAGGACAGCAGGTACTGTAGGCAAGCTGTCTGGGTTAGAATCTGTTACCACAGTCTCAGGACTCTCCGATTGTGTTTTGTTTGGAGTTTCGATAGGCGGTTCAGCCAATGGGGGTAATTCTATTACAATCTGTGGACTGCTGGGTAATTCTGGAGTGCTGGTTACTGGCTCCACTATTGGTGTGACTTCTTCAGGAAATAGCAATTCCCCAGCATGAGATGGTGATGGTGATGGTGATGGCAACTGCTGGTCATTGCCTTCTTGGTTGATGAGTGACGGCTCTGTTTCTTTTCCAGTATCCAGACTGGAGATGGTGATCACAACACTCTTGGCTTCACTAAGGGCTTCTGACTGTGTCTCAGAAGTCAGCAGGATCTCCTCTGATGGATGCTCCTTTAGAACAGGGAGTGTGGAGGCTGAAGGAGTTGTGGTTGTGATTTGGGATAGTGGGGTTGGCAACATGGGGATGGGAGGAGCAATGGTGGGTTCAGGAACTGCAGGCGATGTAGTTGGTGTGGAGGTGGTGACTGGTGCAGTAGTTGTAATTGGCATTGGTGTCGTAGTTGTGGTTGTAGTTGTGGTTGTGGTTGTAGCTTGAGTGGTTAGAGTGGTATCTGTAGTAGTTGTAGGAGGTGCATTAGTTGTAGTTGGAAACTTAGTAGGTGGTGTGGTGGTATGGATTGCATGATTCATGGTGACCGCTGTAATCCTGACAGGTGTACTTGGAGGAGGGGTGGGTGTGGGGACTTTGAACTGAAAGTAGAGGGAGACAGGAAAGGAGAAACGGAAAGCAATCAAAATAAAATAAATATAAATGGTGAGCAAAGTAATCATAACTGAGGTAAAAAAAGAAATTAAAAAATTAAAAAGAAAAGCATGTTATCTGAAGTTACAAATGGATTGAATTTTTTAAAATTAGATTATTAGAAATATTAAAAGATTCACGCTTGCTCCTGAAATTCACTCACTAGCAATACACATGCAAAATAGTACTGTAACAAGAATATAAAATGCTAATAAACGTAAAATTTGTTAAATGATCAATACGACTGTTATTGACAGTTGCACTCTGGGGGGACTCACATTTTCATTGTAAATGATGACCCCTTGCTCACACTGTGTCTTGTGGGTACAAACATGCTCGTGTACACACCAGTTACAGCCCCATCGGCTGGACACACAGCCACGGCAACTGCAATAAAACACGTTAGAGCATATAATTGTACTGCAACAAATCCAAATATAAAACAGCAAAAAATTCAAATAAAGCAAAACTTGATAATATGCATTAAATTCCTCTTCAATCAAATAAAATAAACTGGTGAAATAAATTTTTGCTTGGATTTTCTAAGCGTAGGTGAAGGACCACCAACAGCACCTTCTGACAAATATGTGTGCGTGCGTGTGTGTGAGTACGTGTGTGTGTGTAACTCACGGCATACTCCCCGAGAGCTGTTTGACAACTCGGCAATCGTAGAAGGTGAATTCCTGAGAGGTCACAATGACATCACCGAACCGTAAGGATAGAGTGACTGTTAAAAAATCTGGAGAAAACAAGTGAGAGTATTAATGTGTGGAAAAATGATACAGACTTACCGAGTGAGAGAGAGAGAGAAAATAAGTACAGTTACATAATTTTTTTAGGTCTATATGTATGAACAGGTTCTCTAAATATTTGTCAAATCTTATCATGGATGAAAGGGAATTTCAAGTACAGAGCTTTTTATCCCAAATCACCACATTCCTCAAAAAACAGAGTGAGAGAGCGCAAGTTTCCACATACAGTCAAAACAGATATAATAGGATCCATCTGTACTGAATGTCAGACAAAAACACATCTGACCAACCTGCATGGGAACATTTGCACGCTCGCGCGCACATACGCGCGCACACACACACACACACACACACACACACACACACACACACACACACACACACACACACACACACACACCAATGCTACCTGCTTGACTCATACATCCAGTTTTAAACTATTCCTAATCTTATACATTATAAATGAAGGTAAAGAACTGAAGAAACAAGATGATCTTAGCACAGCACAGCACTCTACATTCCATATGCACACACACTCAATAACAAACTCTTATAAACTTAATAACATTTTACTATTTATAACTAGAGGTCAATGATAGAAAGAATGACAACTGATACCATAAAACCAGAGCATCATAACACAAGATGTCAATGACATGCAAGTCTCAGACTCAGTGCTTCACAATACGTAACGTTTTTCTGGCAACGGAAAATATCTTCCCCTGGCTTTAGCTGTAAAAGAAACAGCTGTATATCTCAGCTTTCAAGTGCATCCAAATCCTTAAAGAATCCTTTAAAAATCTCTAAAATGTAATGCTCTCCCTCTCTCTTTCTCTCTCACACAAAAACAGAGACTTTTATGTGCAGCCAGGAGATACCATCTCAGGAGATACCATCTCAGAAGAAATCTTTACACAGGAATGTTTTAAAACAAATGTGTGGCAACTTCTTTTAGATTCCTGCATATTGTTTTTGTCTCAAGTTCTTAATCACAGAATACGCCGTAAAAGCACACAATCATAAAGCACCATCGGCGCTCCCCGAAAAACAGCACAACATGTCCAGACCGACCGCACTGATGCTGTCAACACAATTCCAACATACAGCTATTATTAGAGACGAGTAACTTTACATTCTCTAGCTTTACTCGCTATGGAAGTATATCCATGACACAAATCCAGGGCATTATGTCTGTTCGGCAGGTCTGGCTCACCTTGTCCGGGTGACACATCAGGGACTCTTTGGGGGTCTGGTGAGGGGCAGGTGACCCCGCTCTCGGTAATGGTAGCGGGGGAAAAAGTGTCTTGGAAGAAACAGGAATACGATTCGCCATCCTCAAGCTTTGGGAGTCCACGGATTGACAAAGCGATCTGAGGAGTGAAAAGAGTCAAAGTTAAGATAATAAAATTAAGTTACCGTTTTTCATTCGGGGTGTCGAAGCTAATGAATAAGATCACTCTGAAGGACTAAAATAATATTTATGATACTCAAATGTTTTGAATTCCTTTTATTGGAATAATAGCATAAACTCACAGAGAACTCACAGAGAACATTTCCTTATATATATATATTCACACATACATACTCACACACACACACACATACACACATACACACAGCAAGCATTGCTCCTTATCCATGTTATTTCCTTCTGTCTGTCTTGACCTCTTTGCATTTTTCTTTTTGTAAACTATGCGAGTTCTTATCCCCAGCTATTAAATCAAACCCATGATTAATGTTGTTTTTCTTCCTCATTATACTGATATGCACTTCCTCAATAGCCGTCTATTGCGCACTGGGACAAAAATAACAAGCGAATTTTTACAAGGGCCAAGATTCCAGGCTTAATACACACTGCACACAAATGCATCCTCCCACGAGTGCACAGTGATATCAGGGAGTATTATTAGACAGACAATGCACTAAAATAGAGAGGGAGCAACATGTGTGTGAGGGACGTACTGTCCTGCTTTCGTCTCTGCTGATGGTCGGTGGCGTGATGGTTTGGACAGTCAGACACTGCTGCTCCATGTCAAAACTCCACAGCCATTGATCAGCCTGCTCTCCACGTGCACACTCGCCACGCTGACCACACCTGACACAGACGGATAGAAGTAGTCAAGTAGCGTGCAAATAATCCGAGATACAAGAAATGTGAAAAGGAGGTGACTTTTTATTGACACTGATGAACTGTCTCAGGGTATAGCTCTATATTCTCTAACTATATACGTGATATCATATTAGCTGCCCTGGACCAGACAATCTTGTGGTGCTTCTTGGTTATTGACTGATGCTCTTATCCAAAGTGACCTGGAGGTACTGGGAGTTGAACTTCACCATTTGGTGTGCTTGGGGTATTCACTAAAACAAAGGGCAAACCCTGTATATTAGTATAGAATTCCTTATAACTTTTCAAATTGATTTCTACGCCACTGCACAAGATAATAACCGGTTGTGAATAAGTCTATATCTCGGTTGTCCACTTCTCATCAGATCATTCAAGATGTATGGTAACACCAAGGCTGACCAGTAACAATGTGAAATCAGCTGCATTCATTGACCCATGACACTAAGATCAATTTGAAGATGGAAGACCCACCATCATGTAAAGCCAAAACACAAGTTACTGACTTCACCAGTATTTATTGAATATAGAGAGTTGTAACAAACCCATAGTTTTCGCATAACAGAAATCTACATCAAAAAGAAAGCAACGTGTGACCCTTGGAACAGGGCTTAGGATGTTATGAGGAGCACGACCTGTGTGTCCGTGCTCGTGTGTAAACACGTTCTCACCTCCCTTCCAGCACACACCAGCCGCAGTAAGGGTCTCGAGCTGAGACACATGACCGACAGTCCAGGTGTACGTGGCACTCCGCAACAGGCCTTTTCTCCAGCTAGATATACACATCAACACACACACACACACACACACACACACACACACACACACACACACAGGTTAATAACACATCGATTCGTACTCTATTTCAGAAGTAGGTATTTACTCAGCTGCAAAAGCACTCATTAAAACACCTACACAGTATTTCCCTCTTTTCCACACTTCCATAATCATAACATACACTGTCAGTCACACAAACATGCCCTCAGCTATGCTTTTCTTTCCAGTTGAGATAATTCTAGAATGACAAAAGCACTAGTTTGGACATCAAATGCTCATGACTTTATAATAAAAAATTCCATTGCTTGACAGAATTTTCACCACGCCACATCTGTTAGAGTAAAGAGTGATATCTGAATGGACTGTGAATTAGCATGTGGATGTAAAATTAAATGAAAATATGTACCAGGCAAACTGTTTTCTCGCTTTCACAGGGATCATCCAAAAAATTGATTAGGCACTTTGTAGAATATGGGAATATTTGCGGTATAATAATCTCCTGTATACTATTACTGCTTACGTAGTTCTTTTGGTAGTCATCTGGTCCAGGACATTAGAATATCCCTGAATGTGGTTTATAATTTTTTTTGAAGGGATTGATTTTGTCTGATATATTTGTCAGTATAGCTAAATGATATAAATCTGATGTCCAAAATCCTGTTCTGAACTTGCATGCTTTAAAAACATTTGTAAATCAGGCTTTAGAAAGAAAGAGTTATGAATTCTGCAAACTGCACCTAACGAATATGTTTCGTGTACGTGTGCATTTATAAACTTGCTAATGAATGCTTTTATAAACATTATGATATATTATATTGACCCAGATGACTCAGAATTTTAAATATGTTGTTTCCTAACTGCTATTTTATGAATAAACAGAGATTCCTTGTATTACTGTATCAGCAGAAAAGACAATATAATATGTATAATAGGGTTATTTCAGGAACCACTGTGAACAAAACTCATGTTCATAAGAGAATTATTAAACGAGTTCATGTTTATACATCTAAAATGTTACCATGGTGCTGGTCATGATGTATAGGTGCTCTTCGGATTGGTCAAGAGTCAGCTCACTGCTGATTGCGGAGTTTGACTGAATGGAAATAATGGCGTATTCTTCCACCTCACCATCAGGACCCAAAAACACCTGTAAACACAGAATCTCAAGATAATACAAGATACAAAATAATAACAGCACAGATTGGGAAAAATAAAATAAAGACTAATTGATCAAATCAAGATGGTCAACAATCTAAAATATTATTGAATTAGGTATTCAGGTGGAGGTTTCATATGTAAGACTGGTATGTGATGTGCTTTTTCCTTTGGCCCTTTTCTATTTGTTGGCTCTGAATTATTATTGTAATCGCCAACAAATCTAATAGTGAGTTTAAATGTGCTTAATCCCAATATAATTCAAGTTTCTTTTGTAAGATAATTGCCCTGTTATCACTTATTATTGTCCCGGACTTTCAGCTTCAAAATAAAGGTAATGAGAAATTATTGCTTTTTCCCCCAAAGTATTAGTAATCAGACATATTTCTGTGCAAGTGTGAGCATCACTATTCACATCTGGCATATCCCATTATGCAGTTTTAATAGTGTGCAGAGACAAAGCATCTCTTTACCAAGTGAAGCAAGTGACATTTGTACTATATTCATCTACAAAGAGGCTAGTCATGCACCATGCTTCACTCTTCTTTACAGAGATATTCATTAGCAAGCGGAAAACTAAGAAAATCTGGTGAAAGAACTACAGACAGCGTGGTAAAGTGTCAGTATAGAAATCTAGAAATGCAAATGTATAGTTGCTATTTTTGTCATATTGAAGAATTCCTGTCCATGATGGGGAAAAAGCACATCATTGTTCATTCTTACGCTCTTGATTTCCGCTAACAACGCTCTTAGTGTCTCAGGGTAATAATTCAACCACCTTCTGAGGCAAGTCCTCAAAATACTGAAGCCAAAAGACAGAATTTAACATTCCACACATGAGAATACATGAGGTTTAATCCTTTTTGTATTCATCCTCTGTGGATTTTGTCTGTCAGTCTCGGAGACATGTGTATGCTGATGAAGATTAGTTTCTACTATACAATCATCTCTAGCTACTGTTGTCAATGGCAAGAGGAGAGCCTAAAAGCTATGAGGATTTCACACAGGTGAGTGACTTCGAACGATAGTGAACGTTCGATGAAGGACTGCAATCTCACACGGCTTATCTGAACATTTCTAAATCATAATATGAAGCAGGAGACATGGAAGTCCTTTCTTCATTGACTATGACTATGCAGTCAAATTTGGGCAGATTCCAATCATAGTTCAATAAAATAAACATAAAAGAGCTGTCGACAGTGACATGGGAATAGGACTTAAAATATAACCTAAATTAAACAAATATTTGAAACCTAAATTACCTAACAAATTCTACTAAGGAAATATTTCATATTTAATAAAGAAGTAAAAAAACAAAGTCACCTTGTGTAAATTTCCCTTCGAGTCTCCCAGAAATGCAATGGTGTGATCTGCTTTTACACTAATAGCAACTGCAGTAAGACGAGCAGATGGACTGTCCAATATCGGCTCGGCCTCTACCGCCACAAGGCTGGCCATTGGGCTGGGAGTGTGGTCAGAACCACATGGGTAAGCTTCTAAAGTGGTCTGTGAACACACACACACAGACAAACACACACACACGGAAACAAATAGAAATATTAAAAAATCTATTTACGTATGACTGCTGCTTCAAGATCCCGTATCTCCAAAAATCAATAGTGTAACATTCATGCAATATCCTTCAGAGGCATCACTTATTATCTTGTTCTGGTACAAAGGATTGACAACGCCCAGGCAGGAGGCTGGAGCCGCAGCTATGGTAGGCATCTGGCCTTGACGTTCAGAGGCTCTAAAAAAGATTTGTTTCTGCTTTTACAATCTACCAGCCTTGGGGCCTATGCTGATCCTGTAGAGTCTGAAGAGAGAGCAGATTAACAACGAGGATTCGGTAGTGATTCTGCATTTCTTTATTCGAATGTCTTTTAGACTGAAATATCAAATTTTTTTTTATTTGACGAATCACTGTTCTTTTATGTCTTTCACTTCATTAATAGTTTTTTTTTTGGTTTACTTTTATAAAAACAGGTAATAGTGGCTGACATATTCACTACTTTTGGAGCATTAATGTCATCACTCAGAATTAAGCTGTTTATGAATATTGATTATTCGGAGCTCTATTTAAGTATCAAAGCCTGGACAGCTCTCTCCACCCTGTGGTATAGTGAAGGGGGATCTGGGAGATCAGGGGTCAACTCAAGTAGAATGACCTTTACCGGGACCCTTAACTATATGGAAGATCAATACCCGCTACTCAGTTTAGATTATCCCCATCTGTCTACACCCCACATATACTCCACCGCACCCCATCCCACCGCACCCATACCTCCACAAACACACACACACACACACACACACACACACACAAATTCCCAAAGCAATTAAACAACTGTAAAGGAAGCTGTAAAACACATCCAATTTAATCCACTTCACCTCAGTGTAATTACTTCAGCACTAAAAACTATTGGATTCATTACTTTAATTTAACGATGGCTGCTGTGAAAACACGGTCTTTGTGCTGAATAGGGCCTGAATATGGAATTTTGGAAGGAACACAAGTTTACAGGCTAATATGCCTAATCATTACTGAGAGTAAAAGAAAGAAAGAAAGAAAAATATATGTACAGAATCACTGAGTGATACTTTTGGAATACAACATATATAATAAGATTAAGGCAGTGTTTTTATTGTGAAAAGAAAAACCTTTGATGCTGAAGTTGTCGTTATAACAATTAGCCTTGGTTCAAAATAGGCTCCTGTTTCACACATGACTTTAAATGTGCAAACCCATAATGTCTGTTTTGATTCTTTCTTATTGTCCCTTGAATCAATACAAGCCATTTTACAGCAGCTGGGTGTGACTATAGATTTGAGGTGGTGGAATGAACTTCCTCTAGATGTCCAAACATCTACAATTATTTAAAAAATGCTACACTATAATATGCTATAATTCCTCCCAACAGACTGTAGGCTGGTAATATCCTAATTTGGCAACCTAGTAACCCTGTGTTGATTTATTCATTGATGGACACTTTAAAGCACTTTTGCTGTGGATAAGAGCTAAAGGGTCTGCTGAATGTAGATTCTGGTGTTACCTGACATTAATAATAACATTCTCGAACTGAATTAGGATTTAATAGTCTTTCACACTTGGCTTGCTACAGTGTACTATCTAGCAATTCATTTCAAATGGTTTTAGATGGACATTTGTGCTCAATAAAGCAGGTGTGTATCCTGTCTCTAATAAAAAAAAAAAAAAACAATAAAAAGAAGAATTATTTTATTACATTTCATTATGCACTCTATAATTTGTGTCTACTAATTGGTAGTTTTGGAGGTTGTTTATTTTGTTTTTAGTAGCCCAAATCGTAAAAAAAAAAAAAAAAAAATTTAATTCATCAGCTTTTCTGACCATCTGTCTATGAGATTCCAGTGGGCTTATTGTTCCCATTTTTGACACCAGGTGCAAAGAACTGAGTAAACAAACAAAGTAAACAAACTACCCCATGATCTAAAAAGTTGAGAACATCAGTGAAATACTGGTTTATATCTGTGCAAGACTGCAAAAGGTTGCTGACTCAAAGAAGGTAATTAGTATTTCAATGGAATTTAAAGCAGGGAGAGAGGTGATGAAGGGCTTAACATTTGTAGAAAAACTGATAATAACGACTGACACTCTACATGAAGCTAAGAATGAGATGCCTCTGGCTATTTACTCATGTAATCCTCATGTACTGATATAATTGCTAAAAGTGTTTTATTGTATTATCTTAAGAATACTCACACAAGATTTTCACATGTTGCATGGATTATTCCCGAAATACGTTTCAAAATGTTTAGACCTGGTTTGGGGGCATTATAAAGACAAAAAATGTAAATCTGCGAGGTGGGAGCAGTGGTTTCATACTCACTGGTGGCAAACTGGCGCAGTTTGATTTCACCTCGTATTCTATATAGGCAGCTTCTTGTCCAGATTTTGTGTAACAGAGGTCTCGGGTGTCGTTGATGCGTCTATCCAGTTCCCGCAGGGAAAACATACACAGGGCCGAGTCGTTGCTGGGCTTCCCGGACGAGGCAGAATGTGTTGAGAAAACGCCCAGCAGAAGCTCTTCGTCTACCCCTCTGGTTTCTCCTGGCCTGGGGAGCCCGAGGCGAGCGGCCTGCAGCAAGCCGTACTTCTTCCCAGCTGCCGAGCGACAGCTCAGTGGAACTTCGACATAGGAATAGTACGCCATATCATCCAGACACACACGAGAGACATAGGTGCGGTAGTCACGCACCCCTGACT